>NC_064621.1:495254045-495562951 GCF_023898315.1 Schistocerca nitens
GGACATCAAGCTCAAAATTTTCCATTATTTAAGAAAAATATTCGCTCCTCACGAATTACCAGATGCAAAATCATCATCTTGTAAAAAGATCAAAGTTTATTCATTGATCTTTTTAAAACATGATGATTTTACATCTGGCGTTTCGCGGGGATCGCAAATTTTTCTTAATATATGGCCAATTTTTCGCTTGATGTCCTGCAGTATATACTTCATATAACATCGAATATATGTCATTAACGTATGTTAATGACATAAATTCAGTCATTTGAAAATGGCATAAAAGGTCGAAACCTGGGACGTAATTAAATAAACATTGTTACAGTCAAATGACGACGAGTTCATTAATAAATTATTGTATGACTGTTACTCAGCAACATCAAAACTGTTTACGGAAGGATATTTTGGTGTTTTAGTGATAGTGTAGTGGAACAGTACAGTAGTAGGACAGGGTTGAGCCATGCGTGAACTTCGTATAAATTTCATGTACAAAAAAGTAATACCAAAGAAAATAAGCAACTTCAGGGTAATAACAAATTTGACTTACTGTTCATGGATAATGCATCTTTGAACGCTAAATACTCATATTACAGCATGAATTCTTCGGAAATCATTCAGACATTAATACATAATCATAAAAATTGCAGTAAATCAAATTTTACCTGAATACTCAGGAGCTGTCCAACAATTAACTAAATAGAATAATTTTTGTCCTTAATTTAGTATTAACTTCTCAAATCACCAAGAACTGATCTTGGACTTAAATTTCGTTAAACGTGAGTTGCATTAACAGTGACTAAGTTTAATCAAAATTGTAACAGCAGTGAAATCAGTAATATAAAAGCCGCCATGCATTCACTTAGCTCGTGCTACTCATGCACTTTATTTAACAAAGTCACATAGACCGCGAGACCTCACCACAACTTCAGTTTCAGATGTAATGGACAAACAAATACTGACTGCAGCTGGCAATAATATAGTCAAGCTGTACTATGGCCTAGTTAACGAAGTCTGCTACCAATTGTACATTTCCACAAAATTCAGTTACACCCCAGAAATATGCCGAAAAAATTACAACATTCTTTTAACACAGTAAGCCGCCCTGCCCCCCCCCCCCCCAAAAAAAGAACAAAAACTCACTTGTTACTCGGTTGCACAAATAAGGCTCCTGCAAACACAGTTTTATCACATCAGTCAAAATATCAGTGAATACACTCGTGAACACCTTGCTACAGTTACACCATCAAAATAATTAAAATATTAATTCGATTCGCTCAGCAAGGAGTTCTTGTGCAATTATTCCCTGATTTACCACCTATGTGATTTTAGATAAAAACGTCACCATTGTCCTTTCCCTGGCTCGTGCCAAAGCCACGCTCCAGGCAGACACACTATCCAGGAATCTTAAATATTATGTACAAAAATCCTTAGATTAACCAACAGAGTTCGCAGTTATTGGCCTTTTTATGAAGTACACCGATCACATAAGGTAGATAGACAATACAGCAATCCCATGTCCAAGAGACTATCTTGCTACAGGCCGTCGACATCACATAGTGTTCGAGGAACCACTGCTCGATGGGGCATGTGCAGAAGCAATGTTACCAGCTAGGCGATAGTGGAAATAGAGGGAGCGGTCAGTATAGTGGTAAGGTAGTTTCAGAGGTAGCGGACAGGGAGAGAGACAGACATTAATCGCCAATGGGAATCCGAGGTCAACCTAAGGACATCTTTAAAGGAGGTAGATGCTATGAAGCATATGTAGAGGGTAGACTGTACTATCGGAGGAATACTAGCGAAAAAGAATTGCAGGATGTTTTTGGACACAAGGCACATGTGTCGGTTGTCAGTGGAGATCTAATGGAACATAAACCGCGGGCCGCACCATGGTACAGTTGCGTGGAGTGTGGGATAGGGACGTCATGCTGTAGGGATCGGTGCAAATATACTTTTTCCTAGGTGCAGTTCAGTTCAGACAATATGTAGAGATTGTGCAACACAAGACTGAGGGCTATAACTTGAGTCCAGGACTGGATTCTTGCATCAGCCTTGTGCCAAAATCAGTGTTTGGCAACGCATGGTGGAGTATGAAGTTTCAGTTGGGGAAACCACAGCCAGTATGGCAATGTTGCGAGGTGAGACTAGTGTGTACAGGTGTCCGCCACCGTAGCTGAGTAGCAGTCGAGTGCCGCGAAACCTTAGCGATGTATGTGTGTTTGGGATATTGTTTTGTTGATGCGATAATGTGAGGTCTGTGGTTACTGAAACGACTTGTAGAGAACTGAAATCTTTTAGTATTTTCGTTGCGAGGTTCATTCTTTCCCTTAGAGATCGTGCACTGTCAGTCAAGTCATTCCAGTCGTAACACCTGTTAATGAAGAACACAGTGCTGAAGTGAAGCACAATGGCAGCTCATGTGCGGCATATTGAATGGAAGGCTGAAGTTAACTGCATCTGCTAGTGGGGACGAAACTGCTGCAGGCACAACTTACTTGCAGCTGGAGATTGTAACTGACTATGGAAATGAGAAAATGAGGAATATGTAAGTGGAAATGACATTACCAAAGTTTTATGCATTTCTTCACGAACTATAAAAAGCAAAGAAAGACTTAAATTTACTTACAAAAAAAAGTGGACAGCGCGCCGGCTTGTCATGCCGGGGGGACCAGGTTCGATTCCCGGCTGGGTTGGAGATTTTCCCCGCTCACGGACTGGGTGTTTGTGTCGTCTTCATCATCACCATCCTTTCATCTTCATCGGCGTGCAACTCGCCGAAGTGGAGTCACCTCAAAAGATTTGCACCTTCGCCACACGACATTTAATTTCATTTCAGTGTGTACAGCGTGCGGCGTTTAAATCTGGACAAATTTAACATTTTTAAAAAAGGAAATTAATTAAAACAAAATGGAAATGAAATTAAATATCCTTTTACATATAGGTAGTAGAGTAACATTACTTGATGAAATCCCTTCAGCCGCAGTAACCGCTTCCAGTCTCGTCCTGAAGTGGTCGTACACACTCTTTAAAACAGCTCCGTCCGTATTCGTGAATGCTGCTTCGATAGCGGTGCGTAGAGATGCGACATTAAGATGTCACGTCTTACTGGTAACTCTTTCGATTACGCTCCAAATATAATAGTCGAGGGGGTTCAAATCCGGGTTATTCGTGGCCAGAACTCCTTTGATCAGGACATGTCAACGTTATCCGAGTGCCAGGTTTGGACTAAATGGTTCGTATGAAGTCCCCCTCTGCCATCCGACGCATTTTTCGCTAGCTGACATTCTTGAGGCCATTTTCCTCAGCGATTGCCAGCGGTCCTCCGAAATTAGCGTCTGAGCTTTATCGATTATTTCCGCAGTTCGTGACACGCGTTTCCTCGAATAAGGCTTCCTCGCCGTGTTAGCCGAACATTCACCAGACTTCTCCGAAGCATTATACTTGGCCACAATATCGAAAACAGTTGATCTCGGGTACCCGAAGAATCGAACTACTTTAGTGAACGAAAGGCCAGCGCGAAAACTTTCGATAATCACGGCTCTTCGGTTGTATTTCGCAGTTGTCCGTACAATGTCCATGGCTTCTTCTCTCTCAATTCTAGTACAAAGCCCATATTCTACTGTCACCCTTTCTTGTACCCCTTCCTTGCAACTGCATTCCAGTCCTTCGTGACTGTTAGGTTTTTATCGCACTTTACGTATTTAATAACCCGTTCAATACCCTCATATACTTTCCCTGTCTCTTCAAATCCAGCTTACGACATCGGCATGTATACCTGAAAAATCGTTGATGGTGATCGTTTTCTGTCGACTCTGATGTGAACAACGGTTTCACTCTGAGTAACTCACTGTTTACCTCACCACCCTATGCATAACAAATCCTACTCCCGTTAAATTATTTTCTGTTGCTCTGAAAATTACCCTAAAGTCGTCCGACCTGAAGTTCTTGTCTTTTTTCCATGTCACTTCACTGACCTCCCCACTATATCTAGACTGAGCCTTAGTATTTCCCTTTGCAGCTTCTTTAGGTTCCCTACCACTTTCAAAATGCTGACATTCGAATCCCCGACTCGCATAACGTTATCCTTTCGTTGGTTGTTCAATACGTTCTTCATAGTCACCTCCCCCTTGACAGTCCCCTCCAGGATACTGGAATAGGGGATTATTCTGGAGGTCACCCTGACACACGTCCTGTGGACACACCTTATATGTCCGTAATGCAGAGGTTTCTACTATCTTCCTCGTCCTCATGCAGTGATCATTACTGATTGTTTCGCCTTTAGGGACACTTTCCCCCTCAAAGGCAAGAGAGTATCCTGAATCCTTGTCTGCTTCTCCACCCTCTTCAACGAGGCCGATGGCTGAATGAGGGTGATCTCTTATGCAGGAATACTTAGGCCACCATTACTGATATTTTTGATTCAAAATAATTCAAAATTTAAGGGGTGGTGGGTTCGAATCTTTAACCAAGAACTTTCTCGTTACGAGTTAAAGACGCTACCTTTAGACCACAAGTGATCATTATGTGGTACTAGACTCAAATCTAGCTACACCCGCCCCCCGCCCGCCACCCAAAAAAAAATAATACATAAATAAATATATAAAAATTAAAAAATTTAAAAAATCCTCAATGTTCGCATCAGCTAAGTACTACAGCCGATGAAACGGTTTTGCGTTCGAGGACCGTCCAGTCTAGAATCGGGATGCCAATCAGGGTAAATCGCTGTGAGAACTGAGGCAGTCATTCCGTCAGCGCACCAGATTGGAGACACTGTATTCTGCCGCGTGAAGAAGGGACGAAATAAAACACCTAGAATAATTTCTTAAAGTGACTGTCAGTGAACGTGCAGAAGAGGGTTTTATACTGTAAATCTGCCAGTTCATGAAAGTAAATTACACATTTGATCACATTTGTCATTAATTCTTTTGTGTTGCGCCGTTTATTTCTGTGTAAAGTGTCCGTTATTCTTATCTTCTCCTCATTTAGAATTCTGATCCAGAGACAAACGTTGACAACGGTGTCTCATAACTTTTATTACATCACAATAAACTAGTATGAACAAATAGATACGGATAACAGGTTTCTTAAACACCACCTTTTGGGTTGGTGGCGTAGTTTTGGTTCTTATGCACTCCCGGAAAAAATGTAACACAGCCAAAGACAAAGTCACTTTGTTAGCAAATGCTGTGACAGATAGTTCATCAGTGTAGAAGGCAGCAAATTTAGACGAAATAAGACACGCAAGTCAAAGCAAAGTGTGTCCCAACAGCCGCATCAATGCACAATGCACAATGCACGTTGCGTGAAAGCAGCTGTCAATGGACTGCATTGTCCTGCTGAGAAAGTACACCAACTTCGTGCCGAAGAAATGGCAGTAGCACGAGGATAACATGTGCATTATAGTGGTCAGTAATTACCATAACGTGCAGCAACACTAAAAGTGATCGCAAGTTGTAACTGATGGTTGCCACACCATAAAGCCTGTGGTTGGATCTGTATGTCGTTGGCCAGTACATTCCGGAAGATGACGCTCACCAGATCTACGCCATACACATGTACGTCCATAACTCGCATACAGACATTATTGAAAACGACAGATAGTCCTTCTGCTCTCCAGTCGAATCTTCCACGACACCAGAGCCGCCAAGGTTAGTGATGCAATTGTGCCAGTAGTATCCTCGATAGACGCACACGTTACCTTAGTCCTGCTGCAACCGGATGGTTCCCAATTGTTCCTGCTGGGATGTCAGTGCAACAGATGCCGAGATTTCTTCCCTGGATGATGCTCGGTCCGCCAATTCTGCTCTCAGAATTTTCTGACGTTGATCACCGTCCGCACTATGGAAACGTCCAGAGCCTGGTCTATGGGTCTGAGAATATTCCACAGGTCAATGATAAATGCAGCAACACACCACCGATTTATTGCATACAACATATACGGTACCCCATCGATACGTCCATTCATCTCTCTGCAGGCCCATAATATGACCCTGATCAAATGGCTGAAAATGTTCTACAGCAGTACGTACTCGCTGACGGCGCGTGGTTTTACGCTAGAACGACTGTTTCACACACTGTCAACCTACAAACTCAGCACTGTTGCCGCCTGTAGAGTCAAAACACAGGGGGCGCAAACATGCCCCCACAGCGCCAGCGGATCCCCCATGAATGTGACACATGAATCAGTAACACTGCAAGCCCTCGATATGAACGTATTATACCTCGGAGCCACTGAACACAGTCCTTTAGGGTATTAAATTTTTTTTCCGGCTCTGTACTTATATTGTGCCCAGCGTTTTCTTCTGGTGTGCCAGAGCTCCGCATAAAATAAAGTTTCCCAAGTAATCTTCAGTTTTCTAAGAACGTGTGTCCAAGGGCCCCAGCCAACAAAGATAATTTTACGTTTCATCCCTAAGCTCGTTACGTGTTGCGAAGAACAGGTAACAAAAGAATAAAAAAAATTTAAGGAAGTAAGTTGCTTGAAATATGGTTAACTCAAGAGATTCCTCATGCAACCAAGTACCACCACTAAACAGAAACGAAGTACTATTCTCTAAGAGGATAATAAGGTCTAATTTTTCTCTTGTCAGAAGACTATTTTTGAACTATATTTCACCAACTATAAAATAATCTATTTTTTTTTACTTTAGGGATACAAAGTAATTGTAGATATGAGTAACTAAGGTAGACAGAATCTACGCAAACTCAGTTTTGCGTTAGTTTGTTCTTCAAAGTTGAACACAAATTCTGAAAACATCTTTCGTTTAATCTCCAAAATTAAACGTCCGTTTCAAAAAAGTCTGAGGAACCGCTAAAGCTGCGAAAAGGAAAACCCTAAACTATTATTTTGTAACACATCACACGTATACTATCATACTGTAAATCCACCTGATGATCGAGGTTTAAAGCCTTTGAAACGTGTCGTGGAGATAAACAGCGACTGGTAAGAGTAAAATTGTTGTTTCATTTAATGTCAATAACATTAACGATAAAGTCTAACCTGAAATGTTCGCATTTAAAGAGTATTGAGACTTCAGCACCCCATACGATCAGAACATCATACACTGTGGCGTTTATCACTACGCATTCAGAACGGTCTCTTTACACCACAATGTTTGCATACCTTCTCGCTAGTTTATACTTATGACAGTGAGACGCCGTCTTTTATTGCGTGTAGGGCAATTGGCAGCTTGGCAGTTGTCAGGAAAACCCTAAACTATTATTTTGTAACATTCTTTACTGACCATAAAAGGTTTATGGAGTAGTGTCATACAGAAACTTTAATGCTACACATTGGAGCATTAAGTGCTTATTCGCAATCCAGTGTACAAATCTGTCATTTGAACGCAAATCGAATAAGCATATTAACTGGAGAACTTCAAGTCGCTGTTGGCGTTATGTTCATTTAAGCTTTAATAAGCACTGTCCAGATCGCCAGATCGCAGTTGTCATGCGTATTCACATTGCCGCTAGATATTTAATAATTTCGTGAAAACATGTTGCACAACATCGTCTCTCGATCACAAGGAATTCAGTGAAAGAGTTCGTTGGCCCTTTCGCATCCATTCGCCCGCTTCGTCCTAGCCACCGAAACTTTATTTTCATAGCGTTACTAATTACGACTATCACCACTGACTCCTGTCTGATACAATCTTTTCCCATCTCTTTCAATATTTCACAACACACATGTTGCCATAGATCGTTGAACAATCCTCAGTTTTTTACCAGAATGTGGGCTGCAGACCACTCCTGAGGTCAGTTTAAGTCATCCAGCAGCTGGCATTAGGACTAGACATAGCCCATGGCCATGCAGCTAGCTGAAGTAGGTAGCCCCTGGCCTAGCTCTTTTGCGACAAGACATCGTTTATGATCACTTAGGCCCCAGAAGTGGCACAGTACCAGGCTTGTCCGTGCTGTAATGCAAGTAATCGTTGCAGCGGTGTGGCCCACTTAATATGCTTGCAGCACAAACGTTAAACACTTCCATGGCTGCCAGTACGAAAAGGCTTCCGCCTTCTTCCATTTACGTAGTGCTGTGTCAACTGTTTCCACACCTCCGCAGACTGGCTTGCCTCGCAACTTTGTAAGGCAGAACACTTGTGCTTGCCAGCAGCTGGCATTGCCGGCAATCAGCTTCCGACCAAATACCGTCTCTGCGCTTCCTTGTCCTCTTATTTAACAAGATTCGGAGTCACCTTAAACTAGATTATCCCAGCGCAAAACTAGAGAGGTATATTCTCAGGCGACTGGCCACGGTCTGCGCTTTACTCAAGACTGCTTTATCATTAAGTTCTCTTATTCCTTACTTATTCTAAGCTCTGTCAGTTCCTTTTATCTTACAGTTTCCTCTACTTCCTCCTAGGCTCGGGCAATTCAGTCCACCAGGATATGAACAGTAACTAGGTCCGAACTTTTCGTTTTCTGCTTCTTGTACATGTAACTTTGCAGATTAAGTGCTGCTGCGGTACGTAGTATAATTATGATCAATGTAGTTACTGTATTGTACAGGTTCACCCCCAAATCTAACTCACTCAATCAGATTGCCCATTCCGCCAGTCTACTACATGGATCCTTCAACCCCAGCGAATATATAAACGCTGCATGATCCTTTATCACTCAAAACTTTTTCTCTTGGGATAACACTAGAAGTAGATGAATCCATAGATAAGTGTGAAAATTTCTTTTTCCATCAGAAAGCAATTCCTCTGTGCTGAGTTCCTTTTCCTTGATACATATGCCACCAAATGCTCTCTGATATTTATTTCTTGAGACAACACGCAATCAATTGCATGGATAGAATGAATTCCTTATTAAAATTTGGAAATGCCAAGACTTGACTCGAAGTCAAAGCTTGTTTCAGTTTCTCAAAACGATGTTGACAATCCTTTGATAAAACAAATTTTGAACATTTCTTCAGTAACTTTGTCAATGGTCTGACATAGTCCACAAATGCTATTACAAATCTCTTACAATAATTCATGAATTCAAGATGTGATTGTAGTTCCTTCGCTGATTCAGTTGCAGAAAATTCACGTATGGCTTTAATCAACCCCCGCCTGTCTTAACTCCATCCTTACAAGCTATATGTCCAAGATATACCACCTCTTCTAGCACAAAAGTACACTTCTCTGTACTCAACCTTAAATTCGCGATCTCAGTCTCAGAAATACTTCCCTTGGGAGTCATATGTGCTGCCCCACATCATTCGCAAAGTCGATTATATCATCAAGATACGCCAGGCATCGACATGGTTTCAGTCCCCTGAGAACTCTACTCAACAGCTTCTGAAATGTTCCGGATGTGTTCTTCAATCTGAAAAGCGTCCTCTTGAATTGGTAATGTTCCCATGGCGAAGCAAATGATGTTTTTCGTCGGTTATCCAGAGCAACTTCTAGCTGTTGCTAGCCACGCCTTAAGTCCATCGTTGAAATATACTTGCACTGAAGTAAACAGTCTGTATTTTCGTTCACTTTCATCAAATCAGAGTAGTGGTAGTCTTAGTATTTAGATGACAATAACTGCAACAAAACCTATGTACTTGTGATCCGTCTGCTGACATCTTGGGAACACTTCTTCAATAGTCCCATCCTTCAGCTGCTGATCGATGAATTCCTCCAGAATTAGCTGCAATCACGTCAGGACTCTGTATGGTTTGTAGTAAGCAGGTGATTCATTTCTGTTGCCATTCTGTGCTGCATAACATGCATTGCTGGCAATGCCCCTATAGAAAAAACAATAATCCCTAAATTACAACATCCCTCTCTTATCGCTCCCCTTTAAGAGCTTCAGTTTCTTTATAAGGCAGTTTCAGTTGTGTTTGGCGACTGTTGTGCCTGACACCACTTGTGTCCCATTCTTCCCTCCCCGGGCTACGCATGTTAGCGATCAACGACTCCTTAGTTAACCTCAAATTCTCAGCGCTGCAATTATCCACAATACAGGTATAATTTATTCACCTTTTACCTCCTGTACCTGTGCAACACTCTCTTTCAGTAAGCAACCCACCTGATCAAATACTTCAATTACTTCCAACGAATCCACCCCACAAAACATCCCTACTGGTAAATTAGACTTAACTTCGACCCAAAGAGATCTCCTAGTAACCATAGGCACACACTTGTGTGAACCGAGTCGTAGTCTGATTGTTCATGCCTTAAATGGTTTGTTACACAGGTTGCGGAGCTTAAATCCAGGCAAATTTCAATTCGAATTTCGCGCCATATCGTAGGTCCGCGATTCCAGACTGAAGCGCCTAGAGCCGCTCGGCCACACCAGCCGGCGATGAAATTGAGAGCAAGGATGGTGACACTAAGCATTGCAATGGGCTTTCCATGGTTAAGTGCAGAGGAGAAGGCGAATAGATGAAGAAAGTACATTGAAAGCCTCTACAGCGGAAAGACTTGTCTGATTGCCTGGCGGAAGACAGAAATCAATACAGAAGAGATAGAGATTAGAAGATTAGAACCACAAAACGACTATTCAGTTTGGTGAGCATAATTTATGAGTCTGGATATATTCCATCTGATCTTCGGAAAAACGTCATCCCTACAATTTCAAAGACTGCAAGAGCAGACAAGTGCGAGAACTGTCGAACAATCAGTTTAACAGCTCATGCATTTAAACTGCTGACAAGAATAGTATACTGCAGAATGGAAAAGAAAATTGAGGTTTTGATAGATGACGATCGGTCTGGCATTAGGAAAGGTAAAGGCACCACAGAGGCAGTTCTGACATTGTGATTGATAATGGAAGTACGACTAAACAATACTCAAGACACTCTGATGGCATTTGTCACCCGGAAAAGGCGTGCTACAATGTAAAATGGTGCAAGATGTTCGAAATTGTGAGAACAACTGGGATAAGTTGTAGGGATAGTCTGGTAATATTCATAATTTACAAGAGCCAAGAGGGAACAATGAGGTTGGTTGATTGATTTGGGGGAAGGGTCCAAACAGCGGTCTCGTCGGATTAGGGAAGGATGGGGAACGAAGTCGGCTATGGCCTTTCATAGGAACCATTCCGGCTTTGCCTTAAGTGATTTAGAGAAATCATGGAAAAACTAAATCAGAATGGTCGGACACGGGTTTGAACCATCGTGAAAAACCAATAAGGACATGCTCGGATTAGAAAGGATGCAACACAGAGGTGTAGTTTAAGTCCGCTAATATTCAGTCTATATATCGAAGAAATAATGACGCAAATCAAAGAAAGGTTAAGGGTGGAATGAAAATTCAAGGTGAAAGGATATCAATGGCAACATTCGTTTATAGCATTGCCATCTCGAGTCAAGGTGAAGAACATTTAGAGGATGTGTTGAATCGAATGAATATTCGAATGAGCACAAAACATGCTTTGGGATTAGATCAAAGGAGAAAGTAGTGTGAACTAGGCAAATAGGAACATCGAGAAACTTAACATTAAGATTCTGGATCACGATGTAGCGAAATTAAGGTATCTGCTACCCAGGCAGTAAAATAACCCACGACGGACGAAGCAAAGAGGATATAAAAAGCAGAGTAACGTTGGCGAAAAGGCCATTCCCGACCAAGGGAAATCTACTAACATCAAATATAGGCATTAATTTCAGGAAGAAATATCTGAGAATGTACGTTTGGAGTATTACAACGAATGGTAATGAAACTTTGACAGGTAAAACGGGAACAGAAGGCTATGGAAGCATTAGAAATATGGTGCTACAGAAGAATGTTGAAAATTAGGTGAACTGATAAGGTACGCAGTGAGGAGGTTCTCTGCAGTGAGGAAAGGAATGTATGGGAAACACTGAAAAAAGAAGGGACCCAATGGTAGGACATTTGTTCACACATCCGGGAATAATTTCCATGAAACTAGAGGGACCTATAGAGGTTAAAAACTGTAGAAAAAGAAAGAGATTTGAATGAAGCTAGCAAATAATTGAGGACGTAGGTTGCAATTGCTACTCTGAGGCGAAGAGGTTAGCATAGGTGAGGAATTAGTACTGGGCAGCATCGTACCAGACAGAGGGCATGACTAAAAAAGAATACACAAAATTAAAGTGAAATAACAATAAAAATGAAAGGTGGATATGCAGTGTTTTATGACATTGTGTGGATTAGTTAGGACAAAGCTGGCTATTTTTAGTTCTTCGTAGAAGCACTCAGCTTGTTAGATACACAGAGAAATTTTGTAGTTATCTGTTTGATTCACTAGAAACATTGTACCTTAAAACTACATTTGGCTTTCATTCTTATCTGAGATATGTTGTCGTTCTTGCCATTTCGCAGTTGTTTTCTACATCGACGTGTATATTCCACAAGTCACATTACGGTGTATATGTAAGGGGACACTTCTCGTAACACTGCTGTTTGTACCGTACACTGTACTATTAGCGGATGATTCACACGAATGACTGCGGCCGGAAATGTATTAGCTCTGCCTTCTGTGATTTAGTCGTAGTCATTATTTCACGCGACATGTGTAGGAGGAAATAATATGGAACACCCGCTCATAGAATTTCAGCAGAAAAGCTCTCCGTGGTGCTCAAGCATTCTCTTATAACGTCTCCTGTTACGATTAGTCGAACATCTCCATAGCGCTCTCGCACCTACTAAACGATCCTGTGACGATGTCGCTGCTTTTCACAGCTGGTAACCGTTCCACACTGACGAGGAATACTCGAAAATCGCTCGAACGAGTGTTTTAAAAGCTAGTTCTTTCGTAGGTCAACCTCATTTCCTTAATTCTATGCTATACATGTCCACTACATTGGATAGTTGTTACTGGTCGCTTCTTTCGCATTCACCGTCAGTCCTGAGTCTCGAAATGGAATCCTGGATCCTCATGACGGAGTGGGATGAAAATGGTGCTCGTAAGCGCATAGCCCCATACTTAGAGAAACTACGTCGGTCTCACATACCGTTAGTTTGAGGTTACTTATCACGAATGTGTCAAAATAGTAACTTTCATTTAAATCCGCACTACTTTTCCTTTACATGTCTCTCTTTCATGTGTCGAAACTGGTAAGATATATGTGAACTTAACATTTAAGATAGATAGTAAGTTTGGTTTTGAAAATTCTATTTTCTTTGCTAAAAGCACTCCAGTCGCTTCGATACGTTTTCGAAGCCGCCGAAGCGTTACACGAGGTCCCCCTCGGGTTAACGGCCGGAATCTACGCGATCCTAGCTATGCGAGGCGCGAGAGGCGGTTCACGCGGCGTATTGCTCCATCGATTGACAAGGAATCGTTAGTCAGTGGATTGCAGTCTGTTTTGGGCACTACTACACTTATTAAATATTCGTAAGAGTTTGCACTGGTGGGACAGGATTAACATTCTCGGTACTACAACACCAACGATAGCAGCTTGTAGAAATCTAGCTCCAAAAAGGTTCCCAGGATATAACAACTGAACTGCCTAATGTACTCCGCTAATAGTCAGTGCCTCTCCTTTAAGTGCATCCAGCAAATAAATGAGGACGTAGGTTGCAAGTCTACTCTGAGATGAAGAGGTTGGCACAGGAGGGGAATTTGTGGTGGGTCACATAAATTCACCAGCCAGAAGACCGACTGAGAAAAACTCCAGCCTGGCCGTCGATAGTTAGCATCTCGGTGGTTAGTTGCTGAACAATTACACGTCTGCTCTCCCGTACACATCTCCGAAGCCGCCATTTATCTCTGGAACCGCAGGACCGCTACGGTCGCAGGTTCGAATCCTGCCTCGGGCATGGCTGTGTGTGATGTCCTTAGGTTAGTTAGGTTTAACTAGTTCTAAGTTCTAGGGGACTAATGACCTCAGCAGTTGAGTCCCATAGTGCTCAGAGCCATTTGAACCGCCATTTATCCACGTCATCTATGGCCTCTGGTGTACCACAGGTGACGCGCGCCGGTTTTGGATGGTGCCATTTGGCTGTGCAGGATATACCTTAACCATGACTGCACGCCAACATTTTACAAACTTAGCTTTTACGGCGACGCTTAAATCCTTACCTTGAAAGCAAGTGATTACGTCGTTCCAATAAATTACACTGTTTCTGCTTTACGAAAAGTTCTGCACTGTTTTCCGCGTCCTTCCTACACGCCTTATATACTTACCTCTGCAAGTGCTCCCATCTCCATTCTGTATGTGGTTGTTTCACGTTGACTTCAAACATCGCCGGTGGTCACATTTAAGTGTTGACTGGACAGTGTATGTACTTCCGCTTTCATCAACTTTGGGTCAACTACAACGCCGCATAGCGTCAGCCGTAAATGCAGTAACACGAGACATACTAGAAAAAATGCGGAATAATTTGGACTATTGTCTGGATATTTGTCGTGCTTCTGATGGAGGACTCACAGAAAATTTTTCAGGTAGACAAAAACTCTGATCGCCGACATAATTAATGTATACTCACCGCTGCGTGTGCTTCCACTTAAAAGTTGTATCATTGTGAAGTCGGACGATTTTATTGAAAGTGCAAGCTACTTAGCCCTTTGCACGCCTTAAAACTTTGCTCAAGATTCCTTCTTCCTTTCGGAGGATTTTTTTTAGAACTTGCATTAAAACGCTGGATGGCACATGGCATACTCCACTACATTTTCCTTTATATTTATGTGAACTTGTATTACAATCTTTCCTTTCATGAAAACAGAGATTTATCCGTTTGAAGAGAGAAAAAGAGGTCTTAGCCTTCTGCAAGTCCTCGCAGAACTGCTGACACTTATAGTTCAGAATATTCAGTGGCTCGCCAGCCAGATGCGTGGCGAATGGCGTCTATAATACATACAGTGAATTATTCACCAGCTACTCAGAGACTGAACTAAAAGTTTGGTAGCAAAGATCTGAGAAAAAACAGTGACAAGCTACTGAAACTTTGCAAACGCTCCTCTCTCAAGTGAAACACGAGTCAAAGCTCATCACTAGGTGACCCTACAGAGCCAGATATACGGCAACTGCAGGTCGCTTTCAAAATATAGACGTTCAGTTGCTGGTATATGCGTGTTAATAATTTTACAAACTCTCGTCAGCCTCTCGCTAGAATAAATTCGGCGACGATTTGTCAATGATCCTCCTTCGTTGATGTGATATACTGAAAGCTTCCGTTACTTGGCAGCCATTCTCATGATGTTTCGTATTTTTCTGATCTGTCTTTCTTTTACCCCCTGAACGATATCCTAGGTGTTAGTTAGGTCACCGCTGCGACTAAACGGCCTCTCCTTATCGTTGACACTACGGTGACGGAGATATTACTAGTTACTTCGAATCTGCTGTAGAGGAAACATTACCAAAAGATGGTTTCTTGGAGCAACCTATTCGCTCCATTTACCATTCAGCAACAGATATAGCTGTATTCACGGTTGACGCATGAAAGGGAGTGCTTACTTTTTGTGATAACTGTTCTTCAGTACGAGCTCGACAAGACACATTTCAGTGACTAACCGAATTTAAATACACCAACAACCAATAACGCTATATAATTCCGATGTTGTCTACCTAGACTTGTTAGAGTAATGAGTTACCAGAAAAACTTTGGAAAATTTGGAAGGGAACGGTGGTAAAGTGAGGCCATTAATTTCCCTCTGAGGTGCTTAAGATAGAACGTAAATGGTCGTTGAAAGCTGAAATCTGTACTTGAATACCACTAATATACACAGTTTTTATTAGTCTATACAGGCAACATCCACATGAATGACACCATGATCAGTCAAGGCCTTTTCCAAGAACGCAGAGATCATCTTCATCATCAGTGAATATGTGGCTCCTGCTTCTTGTGATGGGGTGAAAAAAATGGTTCAAATGGCTCTGAGCACTATGGGACTTACCATCTGAGGTCATCAGTCCCCTAGACGTAGAACTACTTAAACCTAACTAACCTAAGGACATCAAGCACATCGAACCTGCGACCGTAGCAGCAGTATGGTTCCGGACTGACGCTCCTAGAACCGTTCGCTCACAGCGGCCGGCTGATGGGGTGAGATGATGGGATTAATTGAATATATGATAGCAATGATTAAAACTGTTTGTCAGCTTGCCTTGTTTCTCTAACGCGTCGGTGATTTTAAGTCTCACCTGTGGCTCTGCTGCTGTCCCGACTACGGCTGGCATCACGCTCCATCACGTCTTGTGGGGATTTCAGCACCCGAACTGCTAATGAAGAGAGGCGTCAGGGGGAAGCTACAGACCCAGGAAAAACAGACAGATATGGTAAAATATTGCCTATATTGTACCAGAAGAATACACTGAATGAGAGGTAGTCTGCCAATAGTCAATAACGGTTACTGTACACAATGAAAGATAAGAAACTGGCTAAAACTGTCTTGCTGCAGGTCAAGAGACAAGAACAATTAAACAGGAAACAAATTACAGACATTGTGATGAATGGTTTAACTCTGTATTAAGAGAGCGTGCGTCCAGAGATACTTGAAATGCTAGTAGTCATGAGAATTGGGGAGACCATATCAGGCAGGGGCTGTACAGATTAACATTCCGGAAAAGTGATACGTTCACCGTCCTACAGTTCGGTACACGTGCTATTGTATCACAAGCGGACTTACTACTGACCGTACTGCTGCGAGTTGCTGGACCAAGGGCCGCTACCGAATCAAGATTCACGCTCACCCGTGCATAATGGTGGCAACCACTAGCTGACGATGGTCACGAAATTGTTACAACCAACAATTGATTTTAACTGGGGCCGTCGATGGCGTCTCTCTTCGCGTTTGTTTACCAAGACTCAACGGTACAGTATGCCCCCAATAACAAGAAACAGAGCCCCGTGGCCAAGACAACAGGTGCGCCTCTTGTGGATTTGTTCTGTGCCGTGACGGTATTTCCTACATCCCAGACATTGGGAGACATGGAATAGTGTATCCCTCAGCTGCTGATGAAGAGAGATTCAAACCAACGACTACCAAGGCATTTCAGGAATACTCCAGACTGTTCCCTTCTTTTTTGTGTGTGTCACCAGACTTCTGACTAGTTTGATGCGGCCCGCCACGAGTCCCTCTTCATCTCAGAGCAGCACTTGCAACCTGTGTCCTCACTTATTTGCTGTATGTAGTTCAAATGGTTCAAATGGCTCTGAGCACTTTGGGACTTAACTTCTGATGTCGTCCCCTAGAACTTAGAACTACTCAAACCTAACTAACCTAAGGACATCACGCACGACCATGCCCGAGGCAGGATTCGAAACTGCGACCGCAGCGGTCGCCCGGTTAAAGACTGTAGCGCCTAGAACCGCTCGGCCACACCAGCCGGCTGCTGTATGTAGTCCAATCTCTGTTTTCCACTACAGTTTTTGCCCTCTACAGCTCCCCCAAGTACCATGGAAGTCATGGCGTCTCAACACGTTCCATTATCCTGTCCCTTCTTGTCAATGTTCTCCACAAATTCCTTTCCTTCCCCATTTTGCGCAGAACCTCCTCCTTCCTTACCTTATCAGTCCACCTAATTTCCAACATTCGTCTGTAACACCACAGCTGAAATGCTTCGATTCTTTTCTACTCCGGTTTTCCCACAGTCCATGTTTCAATACCGTACAATGCTGTGCTCCAGGCGTACATTCTCAGAAGTGCCTTCCTCGAATTAAGGGCTATGTTTCATACTAGTAGACTTCTCTTGGCCAGAAATGGCCTTTTTCCAGTGCTAGTCTGCTTTTGATGTTCTCCTTGTTCGGTCCTTCATTGGTTATTTTTCTGCCTAGAGAGCAGAATTCCTTAACTTCATCTACTTTGTGATCATCAATCCTGGTGTTAAGTTTCTCATTATTTCCGTCTTTCTACGATTTACTCTCAATCCGTGTTGTGTACGCATTAGATTATTAATTCAATTCAATATAACATGTAATTCTTCTTCACTTTCACTCAGGATAGTAATGTCATCAGAGAATCTTATTATTGAAATTCTTTCACTTTTAATTGCACTCCTGAACCTGTCTTCTATTTCAGTCATTGCTTCTTGGATGTACAGATTGAACAGTAGGGACGAAACACTACATCCCTTGTCTTACACCCTTTTTAATCCGAGGGCCTTGTTCGTCCGCTCTTACTATTTCCTCTTGGGTCTTGCACGTATTGTATATTACCTGTCTCTCCTTGTACCTTACCCTACTTTTCTCAGAATTTCCAACATCTTGCACTATTTACATTGTCGAATGTTTTTTCCAGGTCGATAAATCCCATGAACGTGTCTTGATTGTTGTTTAGCTTCCTTCTGTTATCAACCGCAACTTGAGAATTGCCTCTCTGGTGCCTTTACCTTTCCTAAAGCCAAAATGATCGTCATCTAACACATTCTCAACTTTCTTTTCCATTCTTCTGTACAGTATTCTGTATAGTAAATTTGATGTATGGGATTTTAAGCTGATTGAGCGGTAATTCCTGCACTTGTCAACTCTTGTAGTATTCGTAACTGTGTGGATGATATTTTTCCGAAAGTCTGATTGTCTGTCGCCACACTCATACATTCGACACACCAACGTGAATAGTCATTTCGGTGCCACTTCCCCTAATGATTTTAGTAATTCTGATTGACTCTTATCCATCCGTTCAGCTTTATTTGATTTTAAGTCTTAGAAAGCTTTCTTAAATTCTGATTGTAATCCTGGATCCCCTGTCTCTTCTAAATAGATTCGTGTTTCTTCTTCTATCACACCAGAAAAATATTCCCCCTCATAGAGGCCTTTAATGTAATCTTTCCACCTATCCGCTCTGTCCTCTGTAGTTATCAGTGGAATTCCCATTGCACTCTTTATGCTACCACCCTTGCTCTTAATGCCACCGAAGGTTGTTTTGACTTACCTGTCCTTCCGACAGACATTTCTTTTTCGATGTCTTCACATTTCTCCTGCGGCCATTTCGTCTTAGGTTCCCTGCACTTCCTATTTATTTCATTCCTCAGCGGCTTGTATTTCTCTATTCCTGAGTTTCCCGGAACATTATTGTTCTTCCTCATTTGATCGATCAGTTGAAGCATTTCTTCTGTTACCCATGGTTTCTTCGCAGATACCTTCTTTGCACCTACGTTTTTCTTCCCAGCTTCTGTGATCGCCCTTTTTAGAGATGTCCATTCCTCTTCAATTGTACTGCCTACTTAGCAGTACCTTATTGCTGTATCTATAGCGTTAGAGAACTTCAACAGTATCTCGTCATTCCTTAGTACTTCAGTTACCCACTTCTTTGCGTGTTGATTCTTCCTGACTAATGTCTTTAACTTCAGCCCACTCTTCATCACTGCTATATTGTCATGTGAGTCTATTTCTGCTCCTGGGTACGTCTTACAATCCAGTATCTGATTTCGGAATCTCTGTCCGAGCACGATGTAATCTAACTGAAATCTTCTCGTATCATCTTCTCGTATCACCCGGTCGTTTCCAAGTATACCTTCTCCTCTTGTGACTGTTTAACAGAGTATTCCCTATTACCAGCTGAAATTTGTTACAGAGCTCAGTCTTTCTCCTCTCTAATTCCTTATCCTAATCCCATATTTTCCTGTGACCTTTGCGTCCACCCCTTCCCCTATGATTGCATTCCCATCCCCTTTGGCTATTAGGTCTTCATCTCCCTTTATGTACTGTATTACCCTTTCAATATCCTCATACACTTTCTTTGACTCTTTGTCTTCGGCCTGCTATGTCTGCATGTATACCTGAACTATCGTTGTCGGTGTTGGTTTGCTGTAGATTCGGATAAAAACAACCCTGTCACTGAACTGTTCACTGTAACATACTCTTTGCCCCATATCTTTTCATTAAAAAAGAATGCTACTCCCGTTGTATCATTTTCTGCTGCTGTTGATAGTACCCTATACTAATCTGATCAGAAATCCTTGTCTTCTTTCCATTTCACTTCACTGACACCTACTGTATCTAGATTGAGCCTTTGAATTTCTCTTTTCATATTATCTGGCTTCCCTACAACATTCAAGCTTCTGAAATTCCAAGCCCTTACTCGTAGAACATTATCCTTTCGTTGATTATTAATCTTTTTCTCATGGTCACCTCCCCCTTGGCAGTCCCCTCCATACTGCACAGGTTCTATATTAATTAAAGCAGGCGTCAGAAATTAATAATCTCTTCACGAGCCGGTGGTCCTGTGGTTAGGCAAGCCTACGTAGTTCTGTAATTGATGGGGAAAATTCATTTGATATGATTTAATCGCTATTTAATTAAAGCGAATTTTAAACTGCTGGGATGATTAGCCATGACTTACATCAGTCAACCCGTAATCTGAAAACAAAACAGAATCTGTAATTGAAAGTATTAATTAAAATTTATTTCGGCCCTCTCTCTTTGCCAGAGGATTGGGCCAGCTGCTACCGCGCTTCCACATGCTTTGAGGCTAGGTAGCCTTATATACGAGTGCTACAAAGGTACTTTCAGAAAACCGACTACCTAGCTACTGTTCTCGACGACTGGTTCCCTAAATTACTTCAGGTATATGCTGTGACAACTTCTACCCAAAAAAGTACCCATGACATCGGAACAATCTAGTGCTCTGTAATGACGTCGATGTCGACGTAACGTAGGTGCCTAAGCTTCCTTCACTGGAATAAACTCAGAACGTTGCATTTTAATTATTAGTGGTAACCGCCTGTAATTAGTATGAATATAAAGTCGATGAAGCTTCTTTATTTATTACTCCGTTGAGGCTTATTTTCTACGCTCATGCAATTCGTCCATGCCGACAAGTTGAACGAAATTTTTCATGATACAATTATTTATATCACACTTTTGTTTTAGTTTTGCATTATTAATAATAAGAAAATGATAAAAATAAAAATGACCTGAAATAATAGTGATGACTGTACTATAGACGTTGTATCAACTGAGTGATTCAGTTAAACTGTTCACCTCAAACTTACTCTGACCCATTGAAGATATCGTAATCTGTTTTCAAACGTGGCTTAGTGCCTTTTCACAGTTATATTATTCGTAGAGTTACCGGTATTAACGTCACTACTGCAAGTGAAAGTTTTCATTAGTAATCTGTGCTGGTTCTATCGTAGTTGTAAAAGAAACGAGTTCAATGGCGTTTCACACTTGAAAATAGGCACTCTGTGTACAAGAAGAATGACGATTCAGCGAATGTAAAAAAAAAAAAAAAGGTATTAGAAGGGCACCAGAATATTACGCAGGGCAGAAGAAGCAAGTGTAAAACGAGCGAAGAGAAGGATGTAAACGTTCTGACAGATGTTGCTGTTAATCCACATGTTAGGTACAGAGAAACTGTGGCTGCCTCTGGAATAAGTGAACTGAGTACTATTATTTGCATGGAAACAACCTTAATCCATGTCATGCATCATTTTTCCCAAAGATTAGCCAGAGAGGCTGCAGACGAGGCATAGAATTCTGTTGACCGGTTTTGAAGCGACGTAAAGACAACAGGTTCTTCCCTCAAAGAATTCTCTTTACCAATAAAGCAACTTTCACAAATCGTGGGAAGTTTAATATAGGAAATATCCATTATTGGCTCGCCGAGAATTCACAGTGGCTGAGGCAAGTTCAATATCACAGACAGTGGGGAGTGAATGTTTGGTGTAGGGTAATCAGCCCACACTGCGTTGAAGAAACATTAAAGGGTACAAGACATGCAAAAATTTTTATTGAAGTGCCAAAATGTATCCGAGAGGAGATATTTATCGAATTAATTTGATAATTCTTTCTGGGTATTTTTCGTGTCACTCCTTTAGTAATTTATTTTTAATATAATTTCTGAAATGATTTTGTAACTATGTGGTACCATCTAGCTGGATGCTGGGCCACTACTAGCTTGTGGCTACGAAAGCGTTCTTTCCTGGTCGCTGGTTAGTATAATAGGGCGTTGGTTCTGGTCTCCATGTTCGTCTCGTTAGACACCACTGGGCTGTTTTATCCGATCAAACACAAAGATGCCGAAATGACTACGACGCAACAGAATTAAAAATATTGCTTTGGGACAACATGTCGAATGATTTCGAACTAATCTCTTCTGTCTCTTCACAAGTTAGTTACCTATATGTTCCACAGATCATTCGAACGACTGCTTTATCGAAATTACTTTGAAGGAGTTAGTTTTGCGATGTGTATAAATGTTAAGAATTAACATTTATGAACAAATTATTTTTTCAATCATACTCAGGCAACTATACTTAATAAAAGTGGCTTTTCTCTTACTGTTCTTTTCATTCCTACACTTAAAAAAAACCTTTTTTTATTTTCATTTCCCTTTATTTCCCTATTTTTCTATAACGTAAGTGTGTATCTTGACCTTATACCCATGTTGTGCAGTTATTACAAACATCAAATAAAGTATTGCATCACCTCGGTTCCGAAAGTTTCGGAACCTATACGGAAACTTGGAATAGAGGTCAACATAAACAAGATTTCCGCCCTTTTGTTCCTCATGAAAACCACATATTACATGTTTTACCACCATACAGTGAGATCTTCAGAGGTGGTGCCCAGATTGCTGTACACACCAGTACCTCTAATACCCAATAGCACGTCCTCTTGCATTGATGCAACCTGTATTCGTCGTGGCATACTATTCACATGTTCATCGTTGGTCCACATTGTCAAATTCCTCAACGGCCATTCTGCGTAGATCCATCAGAGTGGTTGGTGGGACACGTCGTCCATAAACTGCCCTTTTTAATCTATCCCAGGCATGTTCGATAGGGTTCATGTCTGGAGAGCATGCTAGCCACTCTAGTCGAGCGATGCCGTTATCCTGAAGGAAGTCATTCACAAGATGTGCACGAGGGGGGTTGAATTGTCGTCCATGAAGACGAATGCCTCTCCAATATACTGCCAATATGGTTGCACTATCGGTCGGAGGATGGCATTCACGTATCGTACAGCCGTTACGGCGCCTTCCATGACCACCAGTGGCGTACGTCGGCCCATCATAGTGCCACCTCAGGGAACCTCCACCTCGCTGCACTCTCTGGACAGTGTGTCTGAGGAGTTCAGCCTCACCGAGTTGCCTCCAAACACGTCTCCGATGACTGTCTGGTTGAAGGCAGTGTCTCACAGGTGATGAGAACGTGATGCCAATCCAGAGCGGTCCATTCGCCATGCTGTTGGACCTATCTGTAGCGCGTTGCATGGTGTCGTGGTTGCCAAGATGGACCTCGCCGTAGACATCGGGAGTGAAGTTGCGCATCATGCAGCCTATTGCGCACAGTTTGAGTCATAACATGACGTCCTGTGGCTGCACGAAAAGCATTATTCAACATGGTGGCATTGCTGTCAGGGTTCCTCCGATCCATAATCCGCAGCTAGTGGTCATCCACTGCAGTAGTAGCCCTTAGGCGGCCTGAGCGAGGCATGTCATCGACAGTTCCTGACTCTCTGCATTTCCTGCATGTCCGAACAACATCGCTTGGTTCACTCTGAGACGCCTGGAAACTTCCCTTGTTGAGAGCCCGTCCTGGCATAAAGTAACAACGATACGCGATCGAACCGCAGTATTGACCGTCTAGACAAGGTTGAACAACAGACAACACGAGCCGTGTACCTACTTCCTGGTGGAATGACTGGAACAGATCGGCTGTCGGACCCCCTCTGTCTAATAGGCGCTCCTCGTGCATGGTTTTTTACAGCTTTAGGCGGGTTTAGTGACATCTCTAAACAGTCAGAGGGACTGTGTCTGTGAGACAATATCCACAGTCAACGTATATCTTCAGGAGTTCTGGTAACAGCATTTTCGAGTTAAGTAATTATTTTCCCTTAGCTACGTCAAACATAAGACAGTCGTAGACTTCATGTTAAACACCAATGAATCTTAAGTTGTAAATATAATAATTTCTCCGAACCTGCTAATCGTATTTTAAAGAGTAAACCGGTTGGAACTATGGTACTAGTAGCAGAAATTACTATTTCTTTTTTCAAATAAATGCTGCCACCTGTTGTCGTTTAACAGAGACAATTAACCAAAAAAAGTGTCTTTGACATGACAGGGCTCTCATAATATTGACCAGGTCAATGTGCAGCACCGAAATTGCGTTGAAGCATTCATCATGCATTGTAAGTCAAAACGATACAGCATTAAACAAGATGAAAAATTTAAAACATTTTTTACTTAGCATGTTTCAGTATTGAAATCTCGGATGCAAATATTATTACAATATTAACGTACAGATTCAATGAACAGTTTTCTTTTTTCAATATTCAGGGTCATACACTTCTAGCTCTAGACTGATTGACCCCTTAATATGTTCGGAATACAATACCATAACAATCATATTTGTATATAAGCTAGGACAAAATACAAATTGGCTAACGTAGCTACACCGCTGCTCCCACCGACCCACGGCCCGCATCAGTTGCCTCACAGAAATAAAATGAAAAGTTTAAAGCAATTCAGTTAAGAAAAAATTAAGTTCTACACAAATCTCACAAGTAACGTTTAACTGTTACAACGGTCAGCAGCCGAAATGGACGAAAGAACTTTCAGGACAAATCACCATCGCTAAGACATATCTTAATTCTACTTACGAAATATAGACTGGACTGAACTTTGAATGTGACAGAAGTCACTTCAAGCAATCAGTGCAACAGTCAGGTAGCAGTACATTATAGTCACTTACAGTAACGGCCTAATGGTCCTTTATATAAGAAGACAAACTGTCAGTAAGCTGTATCTGCTTATACAATTCAAGGGGAACAGTACAGAATTATAATTTTTGGAAGCCCCACTAAACGAGGATCATAACAACGGTTACTTCCAGCAGAGAGATATCAAAAGCTATTTTCGATCATGTAACCCCTTATTCAAAGTAAGGACCAACCACCAGTTTTAAGTTTGTGAAAAGTAAGCGATAAAATTCTGTAAGTAAGAACAGAATCGGTTACAGCCAAAAGTAATAGATTGCTACTAATGACGCGGTCCGTAAGATTTAAGAAGATCACCGTGCTGACGCAGGATAAAGAGACTTTTGAAATATAATGGGCACAATAGCATATGAACAAGTTAGGCTGAGATAAACGTTCCTCAATGCAAACAAGTAATGGCGTCGATAGCAGATACATTCAATAATAATTCTTTTGCACATGCGTACAAAAACACAGCTCCTGAGCGTCACACAGTTTAGTCACGTAAACAACCTATTAATTTGCCTTACAACCTACCTAAGGACTACCCTAGTCGTACGAAATTTTTTGTTTTTAGTCACCAGTCTTCTGACAGGTTTGGTGCGGCCCACCACAAATTACTCTTCTATGCCAAGCTCTTCATCTCAGAGTGGCACTTACATCCACGTCCTCAATTACTTCCTGGTTGTTTTCCAACCTCTGCTTCCGCTACAGTTTTTACCCTCTACAGATCTCTTTAGCACGAAGGAAATCATTCCCTGTGTCTTAAGAGAAAGATCACAACAATATGTTGAAGAAGTTCTAACATTCTGCGTGGTGTCTATTCTATACCGTGTCTCCCTACCACTTTCGCGCAACGACGCTCTGTGCGTGTTTTTTTAGGGAATTGACTAGTTTGAACCTGGGACCTGTTGCTGGTAAGGAGACATCAGACCACACAGTTTTCTTCAGTTTCGTGCATCAGAGTGCTGTTCAATAGCAGTACTGTGACTTTTACACATATTTTTTTGCCAGTGGTGGTTTGCCCAAGCGGTCTTCTCGTCGGGCCATTTTTTGCTCGCTCCTCTGAGTCGGGGCGTTCGGAGACCCTTCTGGCGTTCGGTGTCCTGTCGTGTCTCTGCAGGGTTCCGCCACTGTGTGGTTCCGTGTTCTGTCCCAGCAGGGTTCTTCCACCCTGTGGTTCACCTTGGCAGCAGATTTATTTACTGCCCACTTCGGCTACAAGGGCCTTCTGTTGGTCTCGCTGTCCTTTTCCCTTCTCTCGATGCTTCTGCCTTGTAGGAATCGTGTCTTGCTAATTACGCCTTTCCTTTCTTGATACTTCATGCGTTGTAACTTTAGGGTCGTTGCATCTCGTCCTTGCTGGAGTTTTTACAATGGTTCTTACAAAAAGTTTTACTTATAATCATCTAACATATGTCTAGTACCTACATTGTTTTACGCCTCCTTAAAAGCTTTACAAATTTCGGCGCCCTTTCCCTGTTACAGTTCTAAGATATTTTGAGTCTTAACGTCCACAAGAATCCTCAAATTCGTTTTTTATTTTTGTGTAGTGTCGTGGTGTATAGCATTTTAGTATTTCATGCTGTTAGACTATCTACACTTTATCCCTTCGCGTTAATCTATGGTACTATTGGTGTTATTTTTGTTTTTGTTTTTATTGAAACTACTTTCTTTTTCCCACCTTCCTCTCTCTTCATTCTTCTTTCTCCTGATGATCTTATCTGCATCATAATCTTGAAACATTGTGCTGATTATTTACCAGTAATAAAATTAATCTTCAAACTTTTTGATATGGCTCACATGGTGAAGTCCTAAGGTTTTGCCCGTTTTTGGGTTCATTAGTTCCACAGCATTATTATGAGCAATTCGGTTAATAATGACAGGTCCTTTGTATGCAGCGTAAAACTTATGTATTTTGTGTTTCTGTTTGCTGGAGAGATGGTGTGTTTTTACAAATACTTTCTGGCCTACTGAGAATGTTCTTTTAATTGCTGTTCTATCTCCTCTTTCTTTTCTTTTAATGGCTGCCTTTCTGATGTTAGAGAGTGCTGTTGCTTTGACTTGTGTGTGCTGTCTACGTGGTACAATAGGAAATCTAACATTTTCTCTGGTTATGTTTGGGGGTTCAATATTTTTAAGTACAGTAACTGGAGGTAGTAGTGTAGTGCTATGTGGCATTTCATTTATTACTTCTTGAAAATCTTTAAGGTTTATATCCCAAGCGTTGTGTCTTTTCCCTGCATATAATCGGCATAAAGTGCCTATGTACATCATAGATCGTCCTGCTGGATTTACGCTAGGTTTGTACTTAGATATGTAGATGGGTTTTATTTTGTGTTGTTTTAACGTGTTCTGCCATTGCACTGATTTGTATTGTGGGCCATTATCCGAAATTATTCGTTCCACTCGACCTACTTGTCTGAGAAAATCTTGTCTAAATGCTTTACTTATAGTAAGACGTGTTGCCCGTTTTAATGGTGTCAAGGTAACACATTTAGAAGTAAGTTCCAAAACGACAAATATGAAAATATATCCATTTTTTGTGCGTGGGAGGGGCCCCATCAAATCTGTTGCAGCTAATTGTTTTAATCTTTTAGGGATTATTGGAAAGAGAGGTGGTTTGGTTTGGAAAGTGACGTGTTTAGCCCTCATACATTTCTTGCATTTGACTAATACTGTTCTAATTCGTCTTTCCACATTAAGAAAATGGCTTGTTCGTTTTATTTTTAAAAAACATTTCTTTGGTCCAAAGTGGCCATTACTTAAATGTGTATACCATATGTACTTATTAATTAGTTCATCTGGGATATAAATTAACCATTCATTCGTTGCAACGTTTCGTCTAAAAAATAAAACATTGTTTTTTACGAGATAGTGCTGTCGAATGGCTGGAAAATCCTTACTTCTCCATTTGTGTTTGATTCCTAGTGTTTCGGGATCCTTGTCCTGTTCTTTGCCTATGTTTTTCAATGCTGTCGTAATGTAGTTTTCGAAAGGTACTTGTTTCATATAGTACATTGTAAACTGGTCTTCTGCTGCTTCCAAACCTATGTTATTGGATGCACCCTGTGGCATCTGCTAATACATTCGCTGGTCCTGGTATGTGTGTAATAGTGAAGTCAAATTCTTGTAGTATTAACATCCATCTGGCTAAGCTCCCATAAGTTAGTATGGCGGATAACAGAAATTCTAATGCTTTTTGGTGAGTGTATACTTTTGTTTTTCTTCCGAATAGGAAGTATCGAAAACGTTGGAAGCCCTATACAATGGCCAATGCTTCCAGCTCCGTGACTGAATAGTTTTTCTCGCTTTTTGTGAGTAGCCGACTGGCAAATGCAATTGTTCTATATCATCTTAGTCCTGCCTGTTCGTATTCTTGGAATAAAACAACTCCTAAACCTGTTTTCGCGCTATCAGTGGCGATACAAAAATTTTGTGTTAGATCAGGATGTGCTAAAATCGGTGCTGTTGTTAGTGCGTTTTTCACTTTTAAAAATTCTTCATTGGCTTGTTGATGCCATACCCATGGCGTGTTTTTTCCAGTCAATGCACATAGGCGCGGTGTTGCGAGAGAGTCCATCCAAATAAATTTTTTATATAATCCGGTGAGACCTAGAAATCCTCTGAGAATTTTCTTATTATATGGAGTACAGAATTCTTTGATTGCTGTTAGTTTTTCTGGGTCGGGCGTTACCCCTTTCTCTGAAATTATGTGTCCTAGAAATTTGACCTCTCGCCTTCCAAATTTGGATTTTTTTATATTTACTGTGACCCCATGCTCTTTCATGATCTGTAAAAACTGATTTAATGTGTCGTTGTGATGTTCCCAAGAGAGTTTTGCTATAATCACACATCAACATAACAAGTAATGTTTTGTAAAATTTCAGGACTGAGTATAGTATTAAATCCCCTAATAAACGCTGCTGATGATATGTTTAAACCAAATGGAAATCGTTTAAACTGGTAACATCTACCGCATACGATAAATGCTGTAAATTTTCTACAATGTGGGGCCAATTCTATTTGCCAGAAACTACTCCGTAAATCAACTGATGAAAATATCTTAACACCGTGGAAGTTTTGTATCAATTCCTCTCATTTTTCTGGGCGATCTGTCTCAGTGATTATGATTGTGTTGATCTGTCTGGAATCGAGCACTAACCTGATGCTCCCATCTCGTTTTTGTACAATATGGAGCGCGCTGTTATATGTGGAGGTAGCTGGTTCTATAATATCGTCATCTAACATTTTAGATATCTCCTGGAATACTTTATTCCTGTAGCTTAATGGGATTGCATAGGCTGGCACTCTAAATGGTTTGTGCTGTTTTACTTCAAACTTGTACTGAAAGTGTTTAATACTGCCAGTCTTAGGTAAAAATACCTCTGCTTTATCTCGTAAAATACCCTATAATTCTCTTTTACTGTGTTCCGAAATACCTTGAACTTCTAGCAATTTTTCGCCGATTTCTTTATGGACTTCTAACATGAGTTGAGGCGATTCACCCTTTTTTGCATACCATTCTAATTCTTCATCCTCTGTATCTCGCATCATTCTTAATTGTTTGTTTGTAACTGGTATTTCTTCTAATTTTAGCTTTTGCTCAAAATGTTACGCTACCTTTCCCCATTTCTATTATCGCTCGTCTCTCATTTAAAACATCTGCACCTATAATCGAATCTAAAGTTAGTTTAGGTATTATCACGAAGTTGGCTTCGATGTTTTGACCTTGACACGAAAGAGTTAACCTTGTTTGTCTCGTAACTTACGCAGCATTGTTTCTAATAGGACCTCTTACTTTAATCTTACGTGTTTTCAGAACTGGCAATTCCCCATTCGCATTACACTGCATGAATAAATTTTCTGAGATCGCAGTCAGTTCACTTCCGCTATCAGTTACAATATTGACTGAGATATGCTTTACCATGGCCTTCACAATTGGTTGAATTTGAAAGGGTTGGTTCTGTTCTTCTTCTTCTTGCATCAACGAATCCTCCACTGAATCATACATGAGTCTTTTTAGGAATTTCCCTTGTGAATTCGAACTTTCTGTAGGATAAGCTTCGACTGCTACTTCTCTCTCTTTTATTTCCTCTTCTCTGTTTCTTCCTCCATTTACGCTTTCTTCAACATCCTCTACTTTTTCCTCATCCTCGTCTATCTTCTCCTTCTTCGTCGCTACTTCCACATAGTCGCATCTAAATCGCTTCATAACTTCCTTCATTATATACGTTGGGTTGTGTGCCCACTCGTAACTTATTTTCAACTTCTGTCGACTGCGCATTACCCTCATTGAATTCGCTTTCCCTGGTTTCCATCTCAAATAGCTCTGCAATACTCATTACTTAGTCCTTTCCTCCTACATTCGTTGTGCATGCCTCTGGTAATTCATCTTCCTCGTCAGTATTCTCCCAATTAATTTCGTCCCATCACGATATTATTTCCTTGTCTTCGTTTTCATCTGGTCCCTGCGGATTTGTTTCTTCCTTCTTCTCTTCTCGTGATAAGGTATTTACTTCTCTGTTCAAGGTGCTGCAATTGTCCTGGGTCGGTGCGTCATTCTCTTTGGCATGGGCGCTTAGCTGTCAATTCGAACGTTTATTAGGGTTTGGTGGTCTTACCTCCACCTCTTCTATCTGTATTTTCTTTTCTTGTTCAGCTTGTTGGTAGTGGTTCCTTTCTTGATAATTTGTCGGTCTATTGGTTCTCCAGTACCCATTCCGGTTTTCGTTATTCCCTCTGTAATAGTTGTTGCCGTTCCTGGGTGAATTATAGTTATTGCCATATTCTGTTCTAAATCCATTACCGGTTCTTTGTTGAAATCTATTGTCGTTTCTTGGTGCGAAGTTATCATATAGTTCTTAATTATTGTTTCTTCGTTCTGTGTCTTGTGGATTCCACTGCTTTCTGCTTTCGTTTTCACGTGCGCTTCGTCTTTTCTTGCGTCATCTTCCGAAAATATGAACTCTAGTTCCCTTGGAATACCTTTAAATGCTTCGACGTCATTGCCTCCGTGACCTACTAATGATTACTGGTATTTCAATGGTAGCTTCATCGCGCATAATTTAATCAACTCTCCGTCACTGTATGGTACATCTACGCATTGATTTTTCTTTGCCATTAATTCGAAAAATTTCACGGGACTCTTCTCTCCTGAATTTTCAAAATATGGGTTCTGTAATAATTCGTACTTCACTCTGTTCTGTGCTTCGCTGGACCAATATCGTGAGAGAAAAGTCTCTCTGAAATCTTCGTACGATCGGCATGTCGCTGCAACATTCTGCATGGTTTCTGCGACTGTTCCTGACATGTGTGCGCATATAAAGTCTAATTTGTGTGCTAGCGTCCAGTGTTCTAGTAATCTTACTCGGAATTGATCAATAAAAGTTCGTGGATGTAATGAGATTCCTTCTCGAAAGTGCTGAAATTTTCTGACTGTTAGGAAATGATCGTTGTCGTACTTCGTCATAGTTCCATATGAAATCCGCGATTCTTCGCCACTTTTGTTTATGATCATTTCTCCCGTCGTTCTTTCCCGTTGTGGTAGATCCACTGGATATTGGCCACTGTAACCTTCGCTTACCATTGCGTAGTATCGTTGGTGTGGTACGCAATAATTTTCTTACATCGGTTGTGAACGTGTAGCTGAATGCATTGCACTGTACTCTTCGCGACCTGGCTTTCCATTGTCACGTATTGGTTGGGTATCTTGTCTGGCTAACCTTGCCGCTTCACTGCACGGTCCAAACTGTCTTAAACATACATTTGTGGTTCTGCATGTGTTTGTGGTGCCGTTTGTTCATTAAGAATTTCGAAACGTGTTTGTTGCTGTGCAGGCTGTCTGATTTCACGTATGTTATTGTCCGCCTGTGATTGGAATCGAAAATGTATGATATCTTCGTTAATTGCTCGTTTATCCGGTGCTGTTGCAGATACGGATGTGGTTGCAGACTCAGTGCTTGTTCGATCCTGTTCACTACGCTCTTCAATAGTTTGCAACAACTCTGTTCGCAATTTCTGAAATTGTCGCTTCGTTTGCGCTTCTATTTTGACTATGCGGTTATCATATCTTTTCAGCGCTGCTTTTGTGATACGTTTGTGTAACACACTGTTTTCAACAATTTCACACGCTGTACCTGCTGCTTGTCTAGTAATTACGTTTATCTGTTTCTCTAGTCTCTTGACTTCTCCCTGGGCGTTGTTACGTAACGCCCGAGGCAGGATTCGAACCTACGACCGTAGCAGTCGCGCGGTTCCGGACTGAAGCGCCTAGAACCGCTCGGCCAACAAGGCCGACATGGTCTTTCAGTCCTCAGTCTGTATCTACATAGCTTTTTACCGGGAAAAAGAACGACACAAATTGCCACTTCTTCTCGACAGTGATATTAGATGACATTTTCGCAGAACATCCCGCAGCAGCGACAAACCACGACACTACACTGCAGAAGAAAATGCTTGACCGCTCATTTAGAAAGACTGAAACAACGTAAGTACAGACGTTTCGAGCAACTTTGCCGCGGTCTTCATCACGGCGACGAACTGCTGGATTCTGCTGATAGTCTTCTCGTATATATTATTTAATTTCCGTTGTCAGACTGCTACTGACGTCTCATTCCGAGGTACCATTGGACAATTCGATGTGATGAACGCAAGACAACTACCGTCCGGTATCGACGTCTCGCTGCACAAAAACGAGGTGTCGATTTGACGTTGTTGATCCACTAGAACCCAGCAGTTAGTTATCCTGAAGAGTACGGATGCAAAGACGGTCGAAACGTGGGTGTTTTAGTTGCTTTTATATATTGAAAGTGACACTCACTGTGGAAACGTTTGACCTTACATTTCTTTGTCTATCTTGCGCAAGCAACCTGTTCTGCAAATTCACTCGTTTTCGTTGTGTGGGTAAGAGATATGATGTTTGGTTTGTGAGACACTCAACTGCGTAGTTATCAGCACCCGTAGAAAGTCCCAATCTTTACACAGTCGCCGGACGGTGTGGCCGAGCGGTTCTAGGCGCTTCAGTCTGGAACCGCACGACTGCTACGGTCGCAGGTTCGAATCCTGCCTCGGGCAAGGATGTGTGTGATGTCCTTAGGTTAGTTAGGTTTAATTAGTTCTACGTTGTAGGGGACTGATGACCTCAGCTGTTAAGTCCCATAGTGCTCAGAGCCATTTACACAGTCCAATCAGGGTAAGAGATAGCATGTGCTATAGGACCTCCGCTGTTTCGAATGTACGGTACTCACACACACACCATGACACACGCACACACACACACACACACACACACAGTTGGAGATAAGGGGCACAAAAAGAGGATGCAATTAGTCCATACGTTTTGTGGAAACTTACCTGTCATTAGATTAGTTTCAATGTTTCCCCCAATGTACATGCTCCAAGGACAAGTATGATGGTGTCACTTCACTCAACATATGAGACACAGAATTTTAACTATTCTTTGAAGCTCACAGGAGAAACGAAACCCGTGCGGAAAATGTGCTTTTATCTCGTCGTGGCCAGGAAGCTCATTGCCATGCTGCAGCTTTCTCCTCTGTAATAAAGACGTAGAGGGAGAGGGCTCTTTGGGCAGAACAAACTAGAATTTTAACGAGTGGGTAGCTGATAGTCGCTGGTGGTGTGTTAGGTAGAATGGGCCGGAGCCGGGCCTGCCGCGAGGCATAAAAGGAGATCGTTAGCCGCGCCCGGCCGGCCCCCCCGGGGCGCTGGAGAGAAGGCGTGGGAGATCTCGTTACTGTCCACTGAGCTCTCAGCAGCACTTCCGGGTGGCCACCGCCCTCTGTGATCGAGAAACGAGCCTGTGACGTCTGAGGAACCTCCTGTGGCCTCACCAGCAGCGGCACTGCTGGAAACACGGCCTCATGGACAGCTTTCCGCACAGTTATTTGCGAACCTCGTACTGCTAACCGTGTGCAGAGTTGGAGGGCCAGGTTACTACACTGAGAAGCCCCTAGTTAGGTGCCGGGTGATTATAATTAAAGTGCAGCCACTCACGGAGGTCCAGTGTGGACTTTGATTCTCGTATGGGAGCGAAATTTGGTAGATATAATGTGGAACTGACTTATGCCGGAAATAAATTAGCTCCGGTTTTGGCCAACAGATGCAAATCTTGCGTTGTACCCCGTTTTTATATCGGTATGACATCCACGCTGTCATTTGACAAGCCATAACGTGAGTGAACACTATGGCTATGGAGATGAGAGATCGTGAGCTCTTACTGAAACTGCTTTATGTGAACGGCAGAAATTACTGTGCTCAATTCAGAGATTGTCGCCGACTGAATGATCAGAGGAGAGTACCGATGTCATTGAATAGTTTAAGTACGAGAACTTTGAAATTTCGGAAACATGGGTGAGCTTCGTGCGATACATGGTAAGGAGGGCGTGCTATCCCGGTGGAAGTTATTAACGAGTTTGCTGTTGCTATAAGTGGTCATCCTGATGTAATGAATTGTAAATGGTGACAAATTCGACTTTTTTTGTGATATGTTACAATACAGCATCACCGGGCTTTTGTGGTCTAACTGTGTTGGTGGGGCAGTAAATTTATTCACAGGACAGAGACACTGCGTCACTGCAATACACTTTGGAGGTGTGGCGATGAGATTGGAGTACCGTACCATCCTCCGACGGTGACAGCACTACATCAGTCAGGCAGAAAAATTTTGCCTAATGTGGGCAGGTAGGGTGCGAAAGTATTGGATACATAATGGATGCTAGTCCCCCCAAAGGATGCATCCACGGTGGGCGCGCCAGGCCTATCGTTAGCCATGGTCGGAATCCGATTCCTCTAGGATGGTTAGGGGAACCGGATGTGGTTTCTAGCGGCGTGGAAGTGGACAGTGTCCCGCCGGGCATCTACTTTCTCATAGAGCCGCCGCGCGTTGTTGCGTATGGTCTTCTTGAGGGTGACGATATTCACTTCCTCGTGGACAGTGACAATTCTCCTCAGTGGCGGGGCGTGCAGGCTCCATCTGAACACCTTCTTCTGCAGGCGCTGCAACGTCCGCAACCTGGTGACACTAACCGCGGCCCACGCAGCATAGCCATACGTGAGGACAGGCAGGAGATGCGGAGCTTGGTATGCAGCTTAAGTTCCCTACTACGGAAGAGTGGGTACAAAGCCCTGGTCTGCTTTTGCCCCTTGTTGGCGACATACGCCGCATGACAGTGGAAGAGCAACTTGTGGTCTATCTGGACCCCATGATAGGTGGTTGTTTGGGACCAGGGCACCTGCACGCCTGCAATCGAAATATTGCGGCGAAGGACTGGGTGCCGTTTCGTGAAATAGACTGCCGTAGTTTTGGCGGCATTGAGAGCTATTTTGAAACTTCCTGACAGATTAAAAATGTGTGCCGGACCGAGACTCCAGCTCGAGACCTTTGCCTTACGCGGGCAAGTGCTTTACCAACTGAGCTACCCAAGCAGGACTCACGACTCGTCCCAATAGTTTCAATTCTGCCGGTACCTCGTCTCCTACCTTTCAAGCTTCACAGAAGCTTTTCCGTGAACCTTGCAGAACAAGCAATCCTGGAAGAAAGGATATTGCGGAGACATGGCTTAGCCACAGCCTAGGGGATGTTTCCAGAATGAGATTTTCATTCTGGAGCGGGGTGTGCGCTGATATGAAACTTCCTGACAGATTAAAACTGTGTGCCGGACCGAGACTCAAACTCGGGACCTTTGCCTTTTGCGGGAAAGTGCTCTACCAACTGAGCCACCCATTGGGCACGACTAACGACCCGTCTCCACAGCTTCAGTTCTGCCAGTACCTCGTCTCCTACCTCCCGAACTTCAGAGAAGCTCTTCTACGAATCTTGCAGAACTAGCACTCCTGTAAGACAGGATATTGCGGAGACATGGCTTAGCCACAGCGTAGGCGATGTTTCCAGAATGAGAGCTATTTTGTTTGTCCGGCACCAGGTGATGGTGGCGGCCACCTGTCTCTGGAGGCGGGCGACAACGGCGTCAGTAATGCGGCCAGTAGTGTATAGTGCTATGTCGTCAGCCTATTGTGCTAGGTGGCACTCGGGGATGACTAGCATATCATTTACATAGATATTAACAAGGATCTGAGATAAAACCGATCCTTGTGGAGCGCCTGTCGACAATTGGCGAATGCCGGAACGCATTCCCCGTTGAGACACTAGGAAGATCCTACCGCGGAGGAAGTCGTCCACGATCTTGACATAAATATCGGGTATAGGGGTTTGTGTCAGCATCTTCTGTACGACGTAGTCTTGCCATATCTTGTCATAGGCGTTTCGCAAGTCCAGAAAAACGACAGCTGCTGACTTGGCGGTGTTGAAGCCTTTGCTGACGTGTTCAGTAATCCTTAGGACCTGAAGTTCGGCAGAGAGGTACGACGTGAATTCAAACTGTTCAGGACGGATCGTTCTAGCCGGCGCAAGAGGTTGGGAAAGTCAGTGAAGGATCACAGAGTCAATGACCTTCGCCATAGCATTTGGGAGACTGCTGGACCTGTTGTTGGTGGGGCTCGTAGGGTCTTTGAGCCTCTTGGGGATCGCAGTCAGCTTGGCTTGTTTCCACTGAGAGGCGAACAGGGCCAAACGTGAGACAACAGTTTAAAATCTTGGCGAATTGGATGATTGGAGTGGGTGAGGGTGGCAAGGATGTTCATTTGAAATTCCGTCCAATCGCCGGGCCGGCAGGCTACGTATCTGTCGAAGGACACACTTTTTTTAATTATTATTATTTTTCAGCTTTCATTCCTTCCCCTGATGGGAGAGTCCTTCCCATGATGGGAGAGGGCGGGCACATGGATAGCCTAGTGTTCTTTGGTGCCTTATGTAATTAGGCACAGTTGCGGCGAATTATCAAAGCCGAGAGTAGTATAAACTGCCTGCCCGCACAACGGACGCATCTCTCTGGAATAAGTAACCAAAGATGTATAATGGTGGACTCTGTGTAAAGCGATTACAGAGATCGGACGTGTTTTATGTTGGAGAGATTTGCTATCGTTGTGCGACGCTCTTAAGCTCCGTTGTGAATTTTTAGTTAGTCGATGGCACAATGAACAAATTCAAGAAAATAACACGCATTCAAGGTGTGTATTTAACAATTTGTAAAAGCTTTGATAAACATTCTTGAGATATTACTTGACGTAGACCGATAGGAGGTGCAGTGTGGAATGATAGTGCGAGCCTGCATCTTTTCAGGGTCAATATTCTTCGAGAGAATATTTCAGAAGCAATAAACTTTTCGTTGATAAAAAGTTAGACACATCAATCCATACGCATCATACAACATAGCACCTAGATTGCCGAACAATCTTCATAGCGAAATAAACGTTTTAGATTTCAGGTAGACCAGTTCCGACGAGGAGTATCAGCGAGATCGACGCTGCGGGACATATATCTAGCTCCCCTGTGGTGTTTAAAACCAAAGATTATATTCTTTAGCTTTTAAAAGACTGAAGCTGAAACCTAAACAAAACCACTGGAAATCATAACTAAAAGTACCAAAAATAAGAACCCGAGAAAGTTCTTAAACAAAATTTCTAAAATAAATAAATTAATTAATAAAAATTTAATAGACAGAACGTGCCTCAGGTAGTGCTAGTGCTCACGGCTTGCGACAAGAATTGTCCATTCCATGGACAAGAGCACGGAAAGTTTTGTGGACTATTTTACACTGGCGTCCGTACGAGAGCCAGATGGTGCAGCAGCTGAAACTTCCTGGTCCGCAGCAACGTTCTGAATTTTTCCTTGGGTTTCTGGCACGGATTGAAGCTGATAACACTTGAACAGGCATTATTCTATGGAGTGACGAGGTACATATTACCTGCAAGGTGCAGTGAATACACAGAAGTGCCGAATTTGGAGTACTGTAAAAAAACGTCTAGTGTGCTCGAAGAGGCGCTGCATACACCGTATGTAATTGTGTGGCATGGATTCACAAGCCCCTTTATTCTCGGTTCGTTCCTCTTTCGAGAGAACGCAAAGAGAGGGCATGTCAAGTGTACCGTGACATTTGCACATAATCGAGACCTCGTTATACAGCATGCGATTCCTGCTTTGGAAGATATAAACTGTGTCGAAACCACTGTTTTCATACAAGATGAGACTTGTTTTCATTCAAGATGGAGCAGCACCCAATGAAAGTTCTGCTTAGTACAACCTTCCACCAAGCTATTGTCTCCAGAGATTTTTCAGATGCATGACCTACATCACCTGATCTGAATCCGTTTAACTTTGGCTCTGATGATACAATGCTGTCCAAAATTAAAGCAACAAACGGTGATTTTTGCAAGGCTGCTTTTATTCTGCCACAAAACAGTATAATCAAGTGATAGTAAAGCAGAAAGAATCTAAAAAGTGCATGGGGGCTTAATTATATAAAATTCAAATTATTTTATTTTATATTATTTTTTTTATTTTTATTTTTTAGTAGCTTTCTGTCCGGCTACGAAGTGTCGTAACCAGTTGGCCCTGACTAGTTTTAGTACGCAATCTGACTGCATAGAATAACAACAAAGAATGAAAGAAAATTTCCATTAACACAATTAATTAATTAAGTCCCCAGCAACTATAAAACCTACGAAACCAAAACACAAGTGTAACTGTTCTGTGTGTGGAAGTGTGATTCAACGTACACATCTGGCACGGTTCTTCTTCAATAAGACAAGAAATTTTAAATATCATTTATATTGAAGTAATTAAAAAAATAGAAATACTATAATTGCGCAAGAAAACCAGAATTACACTCTAATACAAGAACACAAGCCAGATGCTTTGTTGACTGAACCTGTAATGACGCATTATTTAAGACATTGAAATAATGAAAAAAAGGAACTTTTTTTACTGTCGAAAAGCACTCTGATCATTACAATATCTCCATTCGAACAACATCTGCTGTCTAGCCCATCAAACAACTGCATAAAACATGGAATAAGCACTCCATACTACAACATCTCAACACCGACTCACTACTACCACATCTCGATAAGCACTCTCCACCACGACTTCTCGACAAGAACTCTCCACTACCACATCTCAACAAGCACTGACTGTGGAGGCGGCCGAATAAAACTCTCTGGCGCAATCTCTGGCGCTGTGGCTCAGTATAGCCACCTTTCAAGAGTACAGAACGTAAACAACTGCGACATGCGTAGCTTTAGACAAAATGTTCTTCATTTTTTCCTACTTATCTGAATTGCACACATATTCTGACAACTGGTTAATGTGCTAAGAATGGTGTGTGACCACCTCTGCAGCAGTACAGATCTGACAACGACGGGGTATGCTGTGAATTAATTCATCAGTCTCATGTTGAGGCAATAACAACCACCCTTCCCGCAGAGCTGCTCGCAGTCTTGGATAACTGTTGGAGGATGCTGACGTGATGTAAGCCTTCTCCCTAGTGCATCCCAGACTGGCTCTATGGAATTTAAATCGGGAGAGGGAGCAGGCCTCGCCATGCATGCAATATCTTCCGTTTCGAAGAAAACATCAGCCACCTGTGCTCTTTTAGGTCGAGCGTTATTGTCTGTCAGTAAGAAGTCTGGAGCCACAGCACCTCGAAAGAACCGAAAATGAGGTCCCAGGATCTCTTCACGGCACCTGACAGTTAAACATTGCCTATTGGGTGGTACAATTTCATGAAGAGGGATTCGAGTGCTCAATATTATCCCTCACCACATCATTAGGGATCCTCCTGAATATCGGTCTCTTTTCACAATGTTTGGGTCCCGAAATCGTGCTCCACGTTCCCTCCACATGCGAGTCCCTTGAGAACCACTAAATCGGGACTCGTTTGTGAAAACATCACAATCCCACTGTTGGGTTGCCCAAGTGGCATGTGAATGACTCCACTCTGTCCGTTCCTTTCTGTGAAGACGCGTCAGAAGCAGACATAGTGCAGGTCTCCTATAACAAACGCCACACTAACGAAACGTTTTGCTTACCCCTTTCCTCAATACACGTCCAGTGGATGCTGTGAGGTCAGATTCCAGTAGCCATCCAGTACTAAGGCAGTTCTCTCGTGCCCTTACAGCCAAATAATGGTCCTCTCTTCAGATATCACAACTGGTTGGCTCTGCCTGGTTTTCGGGATACAATTTCGGTCTGTATACACTGCCGCCATATCCGAGAAACAACAGAACGGTTCATACTAAGCTATCGGTCCATATCAGTCTGCCAGTGCCCTGCTTCCTTTCTTTCTCTAGTCTTCCACACCAGATGGTCTGGTAGGCATCTTCTGTGTGCTATACTGCACCGTTTGCGACTGTATACACAGTGATTGTAGATGTGGGATACCCGGCAAGCACTACTTCGTTTCATAGGTGCCCTGACGTCATCGTTGGCATGGTTGTCCGTTGACCGGAATGCCATTTTCCGTATAGAACACGATCTGGTCGACAGTATGATTATATAGTGAATTAGACACAGCAAGATAAAGAGCGGTTTGTTGCTTTAATTTTGGTCACCAGTGTATTTAAAAGAACGCGTTTACCGGGGACACGTTCGATCTGTTCCTGGTCTTGTGGGCTCGAAACAGGAATACGTTGCTGAGATACCACCGGGACTACTGCGAGAAACTGTTGAACACGTCGTTTTACGAATGCAGCATCTCATCAACGTCTCCGGTGCTGATTTTCAACAGACTTGGTGAGTGACGATTAATAATAATATCAGTATTATGCCTACCTCAGATGTTTAATATTTTCTGCCCACGTCCAGTTTCTAATCCATTACATACGGAACCATTTGTACACGGATTCACAGCGCCAGATAGCACCTGCTGGAGAAAACTGAAACTAATTCATTTTCGAGCGTAAATCGATTCCGCATTAACGCATTCGAATATCTACGAAATTTCGTTGCCACGCGATAATTACTGCCCACACTGAAACTCCCTGAGTAGCTACACTTTAATTACAGCAACCTGGTACTTCAATAACCATTACCTCCATCCAATTACTCTTTGTGTATGGAATACGGAGCAATTCATTAAAAAGTTAGAGTATATAACCCTTCCCCAGGCTATATACATGACCTCTTTGAAAGCTAGAAACATGTACACTAATATTCTCCTCATTGTGGTTCGGGTACTATTACCCCATGGGGTCTCCATTTGGGTACGCCTAGCAAATACTTTTATGAGTAAGTTTGAGCATTTTGCCATGACTGTATTACGGGACAACGCCAACAATTTGTGACTTGGTGTAGATACGTTGATGATATATTGTTATTGTATAAAGGTCCGAAGGAGAATTTCTACGATTTTGTTTGGGAGTTGAATAGTTTCGATTCAACTACTGAGTTAACTACGCGACGTAATGAGGGAGGGTGGTTACCTTATTTGAATTTGAATATTCCGCTTCAGGGGTCGAGCATGGATCAAAAATGGTTCAAATGGCTCTGAGCACTATGGGACTTAACTGCTGTGGTCATCAGGCCCTAGAACTTAGAATTACTTAAACCAGGGCTTCCCAACGTGTGGTCCCCGGACCCCTCAGGGGTCCGCCGGGTCTTTCTAGGGGGTTCGCGGCCACCTTTAACCAAATCGTGTAAAATAATGATTAAAATTATTGAATAAAAATGTGAAAATCATTTTCATCACTATTTTTTTCGTGTGAAAAACATGTGTACTTCAGGTCGTACTCCCAAGCAGCCTTTGCGGTTCGTAAGTGAAAACGCATACAAAGCTTAGTGCCGGAGAATGCGTCTTCTCTGATTGACTGTTTCGCAACAATACGGGGGTCATTAGTGGGCCGGCAAACGGCGCTAGATGCGCTGAAACCTTTTACGCTTGCGCGGAGCAAGCTTTGTCGACCAATCACAGCGCTCGCTGGCACGTATGCGAACCCAGGCATCATTAAATGTTAAACTCGCTTTGTCAGTGCACTACCTATTTCGTAAGTCGAATTTTGACTAGTTTATTACCTCTAACATGGATAGGTGGCTGAAGTCAGAAGCCAGCCGAAGTGGCCAAGCGGTTCTAGGCGCTACAGTCTGGAGCCGAGCGACCACTACGGTCGCAGGTTCGAATCTTGCCTCGGGCATGGATGTGTATGATGTCCTCAGATTAGTTAGGTTTAATTAGTTCTAAGTTCTAGGCGACTGATGACCTCAGAAGTTAAGTCGCATAGTGCTCAAAGCCATTTGAAGTTAGGATCATTGAAGAAGGGTGCAGATTCCCCATCGCCTTCACAACAAGGGAAGATTCCAGTTGAAATGAATGAGGAGGGAGGACGACCAAAGGAAGAACAATCACAAGAAGCTCCACAGCCGGATTTATTATATGAAAACGCTGTAAGTACTCCATTGGTTGCAATATCCTGTGGAAGTGGAATAACCAAGAAGCGTAAGTACAACGAAAGCTATTTAGAAATGGGCTTTATGGAGACAAAGGAGGGTGAAACTCAGTGTGTAATTTGTGCGCAAGTCTTTCCGTACAGTTCATTGGTTCCAGTTAAGTTGCGCCGTCATTTTGAAGGTACTCACCTGGATTTCCAGGCTAAAGACTTCGATTTTTTCAAAAGGAAGAGTGCTGAACTAGCTGCTTCTCAGCATTGAATGAAAACTCATGGAAAGAAAAATTAATGAAAATTCATTAAAAGCTTCTTTCTAGGTTAGTTACCGAGTCGCAAAAACAGGCAAAGCTCATACCATTGCTGAAAATCTCATAAAGCCGTGTATTAATGATATTGTTTCTTGCATGCTACACGAAAATGCAGTAAAGCTTGTATCTTCGGTGCCATTATCAAACAATACTGTCAAGAGACGCATTGTTGACATGTCAAATGATGTGAAAGTCACTCTTGTTTCTCGCATCCAACACAATTTATTTTCTCTGCAGATAAATGAATCCACTGATATTGCAGGATTAGCGATTTTATTGGCTTTTGTCCGTTATAAATATTCTGGATGGTTTGAGGAGGACCCCTTATTGTGCAGACCACTACCTGCCAGCACAACAGGTGCTGAAATATTCCATCTATTGGATGATTTTCTAAGGACTAACGGAGTTTCATGGTCAAATTGCATATATGCATGCACAGTTGGTGCAAAAGCAATTCACGGGTCCTACAGTCGGAGCAATAACTAAAATAAAAGAAAACGCCAAGAATTGCAGCAGTAGTCATTGTGCTCTCCACAGATACGCTTTAGCTACGAAACAAATGCCTGTTTCGTCCAAAAAGTCTTAGATGAATACATTCAAATCATTAACTATATAAAATCAAGGCCGTTGAAGTCAAGACTTTTCACAATACTGTGTGAAGATATGGGAAGCCTTCATCGTTCCCTGCTTCTCCACAAAGAAGTGAGGTGGCTCTCACGTGGGAATGCACTCTCTCGGTTGTACGAATTAAGATTGGAAGTCTTAGCTTTCCTTTCGGAGCATAACACCAAATTAGCAGACATTATTAATGACGAAATTTGGTAGTGTATACTTGCCTATTTTGTCAGATATTTTCTCCAGTCTGAACGATATGAATATTTCACTCCAAGGGCAAAGTGAAACAAAGGTCACTGCTATCGACAAAGTTCGAGCATTCAAGAGGAAAATAAAATTTTGGGCAGAGAATGTCGAGAAGGGGGAGGTCGAGTGTTTTCCTCTTCTCAAGGAGTTTTTGAAAAACAAAACATTGGCGATTGGGAAGAATTTGTTCCATCAAATCCTGGAACATCTCCGAAGCTTGATGTCATTGTTGGAGCATTATTTCCCAACAGATGAAGATGAGAAGCTACAGAAATACGAATGGGTGGTCAACCCATTGACTGTATCCAAAAAGCCGAACATTCTATCATCAAATGAATATAGGGGTTGATATAAATTGCCACAGACCCTACCTTGAAATCAAGTTTTGATTTTGACGGACACACTCACTTTTTGATCCTTTTGGATAACAAGAAATACTACCCTCTTGTTGAAAAGGCAAAATGTGTACTTCTTCCGTTTGCCACAAAATACATGTGTGAATCTGCATTCTCGATCTATGCTGCCCACAAAACTAAGTACCGAAGCTGTCTAGATGCGGAACCAGACATCCGTCTCCGGTTGTCAAGAATTGAACCCAACTTTTGAAAACTGTGTCAGCAGAAGCACCCTCAACCATCACTTTAGGATTCCATTTTTATTCCTACAGACTCATCTATACTAAAGAAGAAAGCATTTTTCTTCGTAGATGCTCAGTTAACGTACCTGAACTATAACTCTGTAGGAATCTTGTTTCTGTCTTATATCATTTACAAAATAATTATTGATTGATTCTGCTGACATTGATATTTTGTTACGAAAATTAAAATGATCTCTAAAGCTAATTTCTTTTCTTTATATTATATTCCCTCCTCTCAGTTAAACATACGGCCTGCCTATACTTCAATTAAAATCACTTGCTATTATTCTGACACTATATTGTGGCAACTGGCTGCTAGCGTAAACATATGAGGACTTGAAACTTCCTGGCAAATTAAACCTGTGTGCCGGACCGAGACTCGAACTCGGGAGCTTTGCCTTTCGCGGGCAAGTGCTCTACCATCTGAGCTACCCAAGCACGACTCACGCCCCGTCCTCACAGCTTTACTTCCGCCAGTACCTCGTCTCCTACCTTACAAACTTAACAGAAGCTCTCCTGCGAACCCTGCAGAACTAGCACTCCTGAAAGAAAGGATATTGCGGAGACATGGCATAGCCACAGCCTGGGGGATGTTTCCAGAATGAGATTTTCACTCTGCAGTGGAGTGTACGCTGATATGAAACTCCGTGGCAGATTAAAACTGTGTGCCGGACCGAGACTCGAACTCGGAACCTTTGCCTTTCGCGGGCAAGTGCTCTTTTGCTCTACCATCTGAACTACCCAAGCACGACTCACGCCCATACAGCTTTACTTCTCCAGTACCTCGTCTCCTACCTTACAAACTTTACAGAAGCTCTCCTGCGAACCTTGCAGAAATAGCACTCCTGAAAGAAATGATATTGCGGAGAGATGGCTTAGCTACAGCCTTGGGGGATGTTTCCAGAATGAGATCTCATTCTGGAAATGAGGACTTTTCACGTGCCTCCTCTGCCAGAACTGTTACCTGTAAGAAAAAAAGTCTTACGTTCTGTGAAATGCTTTGTCTTCTTATATAGAAATAAGAGAGTCTGTTTGTTTTTTTTTTTTTTCCAATTTGTTTACAGTCGAAGCTGACTGCCACGATATAGTGTCCAAGCAGTAGTTGAAGTTGTCAGATGTGGCTAAACTGTTGCCACGCCGCCTGCCAGTTGCCAGCCTCCAACTAACACTAGACTTTTGCTACGCCGCACGCTAGCTGCCGGCTATGGACTGACAGCTGCCGGCCTCGGTGGTCTCGCGGTGAAGGCGCTCAGTCCGGAACCGCGCGACTGCTACGGTCGCAGGTTCGAATCCTGCCTCGGGCATGGATGTGTGTGATGTTCTTAGGTTAGTTAGGTTTAAGTAGTTCTAAGTTCTAGGGGACTGATGACCACAGCAGTTGAGTCCCATAGTGCTCAGAGCCATTTGAACCATTTGACTGACAGCTGCCGTTCAGTAGATACGCAATGACTTGAAAATAACTAGACTTTCCGAGCTGTTTACATGGGCACGAAAATCGGTTCTGCAACTGGAAAACGGCTTTATAAAAGCAGATTTCCAGAATCGATTTTGAAGTGTTTACCTGACCAACCAAAAGCGGAACTGGGACATCGGCTTACGAAATCCGGTTTTGGAAACGCATGTAAACTGGGTGAGTGAATTCCCACACATTGCACAACAGATGTCACAATAGTCCTTTTAAGGTAATTCCTTGGCCTCTTTTCTTTGTGATGTGTTTGTATCCCGAATCATGGCCTCTTTTCTTCACAGCCGCGCGGAATGGCCGCGCAGTCTAGGGTGCCATGTCGTCGTGGATTGCGCGGCCGCTCCTACCGGAGGTTCGAGTCCTCCCTCGGGCACGTGTGTGTGTGTGTGTTCTCCTTAGTGGAAGTTAAACTTAGGTTAATAGTGTGTAAGACTACGGACTCATGACCTCAGCAATTAAGCCCCATGGACTTTACACACATTTGTAGATTTCACGAAAAACCACACACACACACACACACATACACACACACACAAACACACACGCACGTGACTGTTACGAAATATGCATGCTCCTTACACAACAGTAGCCAATCAGTGGAAGTGAACAGACCTCAAGAGGCAGCTTGTCAACAACGAACAGTTTGGATGTGACGTTGATTGCTCTTGGAGGAAGGCAGCTCCAACGTGTGAAATTTCAATTACCAAGTAATTTTAATCAGGCTATAGTTTGTTGAACAAAGGGAGTAAATACACTAGTGAGTGTCTGGATACAGTGGGAATTCAAATTGGATCGTTAATTTCAAGTTGTTTTCATTCGTCTCTAAATCAAAGACTATTGACACTTCGGGTGGGGGGGGGGTGGGGGGGGGGGTGGGGAGTGGGCCTATTGGAAACATGGCACTTGCATTAAGAAGCTTTCAGTTCCCATGAGTTTCACTCTGAAATTTAAAGTTACTGTGCTCTTGACTGACTAGGGGTCCGCCATCGATTTTCGACTGAAGAAGGGGTCCGCCAGCTGAAAAGGTTGGGAAGCTCTGACTTAAACCTAACTAACCTAAAGGCATCACACACATCCATGCCCAAGGCGGGATTCGAACCTGCGACCGTAGCGGTTCCGGACTGTAGCGCCTAGAACCGCTCGGCCACTCCGGCCGGGTCGAGCATGGAATTTGATATTTTGAGAAAAACATTCACTACCGATCTGGTTATTCACTGTGTCTCAAAATACCCTTTTGCTTATAAGATTACGGTATTTCGATCTGTGCTGCGTCGAGTCAATAATATGCCCCCTGTCCAAAGTGGTCTTTGATAGAGAGTAAAGATATCCCTCATTTTGCCATGTCAGTCAATACGACAAGAACTTTTTAAGTAACAGCAGTGAGGGCACATGACGGAAAAAACGGTGTTTATACGGGGCGGTGGTCTGACGGTGATGGTATTACGTTACAAGGGATAGCGGACAGTGGGTAAACAGCTTGAGGCAGTAAATATGAGACCGGCCTTTTTATTCCGGGGAAGTTGGGTGAAAGATTTAGGTATAGAGAGGACCCTTTTGTCAAACATACAGCACTACAGTTGTGTGCTCCATCCGTTACGACTATTGTCTTAAAAGGAATGTGGAGCAGACTGGCCGTAGCTTTGATGTTAGGTTTAGAGAACATTAAAATCTGACTAATTCCAAGTTCTCATCACGTATCCAGTTAATTGAGCGAGGCCATTCAACGATTGGTTTATTCAACAACTTCAAAATTTTGCGTATGAAATGAAGGGTACTTTAAAAGAAGTGGAAATTATGCACAGCATGAAATTGTATGCACAGCACACACTTAGCAGCAGCTTGAGCTGGGATATAATTGTCATCTGTCTAATTTTAATTTTCTTGCCAGAGCTTGATTTCATTACCCAGGGGCACCATGTATATTTTCGATTTTCGTTTTGTTTCGCCTGTTCGTAAGTTGGCATTCTCTTCCTGATATCACTGTACCTACAGTTAAGAAAACGGAGAGGGTGACGCGGAAGAGGATATAGGGGGGGGGGGGGGGGCGAAGGCACTAGCGATAGCCATAATTCTAAGGCTTCGTTCTATGCTCTTGCGAGTGGGAGCGTCTTTGTCTTATTTTTATGCATGTAATGGTTCGTATCGTCATTGTTAATGTTCATTGCCTGATTCTAAAGAGGCGGAGGGAGGAGACAGCTTTTCCTGGCCTCTTACAGACTGAGGGACGTAGTTAATTTACAGCTCGTCTCGCCTCGCCATGGCGCTTTCATCGCTCCGCTGTCTTTGTGCGTGGGGGCTGCGGCTACGGTGAGCTGGATGATCTGCTAGCATTCACATTATTCGTTTGGAGCGGGATATTGTCCAGGGCGCCTCTAGTTATTTTGGTTGTAGGTTCGCCCCTGTTTCTATGGTGAATGAAGTACGCACTGCCAGCGGCCTTGCTGTTCCCGTCAGATCACAGAAGTTAAGCATTGTTGTTGTCGGCTAGCAGTTGGATGGGTGACCGTCCGGGTTATCGAGCGCTGTTGACAAGCGAGTGTAGTCAGTCCTTTTGAAGTTGATTGAGGAGCTACTTGACTGAGAAGTACCGGGTCCGGTCTCGAAAACTGACAACTGCCGGCAGAGCGGTGTGCTGACCACATACCACCATATCCGCATCCAGTGACGCCTGTCAGTTGACAATGACACGGCGGTCGATCGATACCGTTGGACCTTCCGCGGCCACTTCTGACGGACGAAGAGGAGGTTTCTATTGTTCCCCCTCCACTTTCTTGAATAAATTGATGGATAATGTCGTTTCATCAACAAAGCTTGGTTCCTCGTTGCCTCCTACAATGATGTGCTTAATTATTAAATCTAGTATGTGTCTGTTTAGTAACTGTCACTATTGTGCTTTTTTTATACAAATGTCATCACGTGGAACCGCTAGACCATATGAATTGTCATTTAAGTTTTTATTGTTTCCTTTTTTAGATGTACACATGAGGATGTGGCTATAGGCCACGAAACCGGTGGTGTTCTATTAACAGCTATTATACATCTGTAAGCAGCGTCCTTTTATGCAACATGTGTACGGAGGCTTTCCTTGTTCTGGTAAGTTTCTTAGCTTTTATTCACCGATTCAGCTCTCAAGACATACATACCGAGAAAGTTTCTATTAAATTCAGCTAATTTCAAGATCTCGATAGTCATTCTTAACAAGCTATTTACAAGATACTTGAAGAGGAATAGTAAACATTAATGGAGACAATAGTATACACTAAGCCGAATAGAATATACCTTTAACATGTGTCCACGTTTTACAGATGTACATCTGGTTACAGTGGATAAGCTTTCATTTCGCAGCGTTGTGGTCAAGCTGGAATAATTACATAAGTCTACAGTCATTTTTGTTTTGAAGTTCAAGTTGTGAAGTTGTGCTTGATATTTACATAATGAATTATTCAAGTGTGATTGTCGGCCGGCCGGAATGGTCGAGCGGTTAAAGGCGCTACAGTCTGGAACCGCACGACCGCTACGGTCGCAGGTTCGAATCCTGCCTCGGGCATGGATGTGTGTGATGTCCTTAGGTTAGTTAGGTTTAAGTAGTTCTAAGTTCTAGGGGACTTATGACCACAGCAGTTGAGTCCCATAGTGCTCAGAGCCATTTGAACCATTTTGAAGTGTGATCGTCATAAGTTGGCCAATGCTAGTGTGTCGTGTAAGGATGCCTCATGTATTCATAAATTCTGAGTATACCAATATGGTATTTATGAACTGGTTTTGTAACAGCGAAGCTTGTGCAGGCCACGGGGAGTGTTCGATACGATTCGTCGGCTTTGACCAGTGACCTAATGTCAGAGGCTGCTGTGATATCACCTTTAGGTGCGTACATTTATAATTTTGTTGTTAGTTGGTGGAGCTAATGGACTTGGAAGCAAATAAATAAAACGGTTGTGATGACACACAGATCTGTAGCTTAGCCCGAGGTATAGGTTAGGTTGGAAGGTAAAACTTTTGGTTGTGAGTTGACAAAGCCAACGAATGTGATAGTGAAAGAACCTGGTTGTGGTGACAGTGAGCTGGGATTTGCCCGAGGTCAGGGTTAGGGTACAAGGCTACGGCTGGGAGTTTTGTTTGTGAGTTGACGAGGCCAACGAATATGATAGTAAAAACGTCGTCGTGTTCACAGCCAGATCTGTACCTCAGTCCGTTTGCAAATATCGCCAATAACATAACTTTATAGTTGTCACACTGTTTACGGCGAGTGTCACATATTTTCTAAGTCACTGGTCAAAGTCTTCGATCCGTATCGACCGTTCCTCTATACCCCGCTGGTGCTTATAGAGAATACGGTACACGATTTCCTAACTGTAGAGTATCGGGTTCAATAGTGTTTAGACGTGTTTTCACTGAACAGCGTGAGATCGGTGCAGCACCCAGCAGTCATGTTTCATCTGAACGTGCAAATGCATACTCTGGATAATGTAGGGGACATTATTCAGCTGGTAGATCGTAGTGCTTCAGTACGCGCAAGTAAAATTTCTACAAGTCTCAATGTTTCACACACAAGAATATGGCGTATGTTATTATGGCCGACCTCTATCCACATCATTTGGAGCAGATTCGACTCTTCTGAGAAGGTGAAAACAGAAAAAGGCATTTTGTTTCTGGCTAATTTCGAATCACTGAAAAATCCCATTAATACTGCTTATTGTAGAATCCGCTCCGCCCTCTGGCGGTATGTTTACAATTTGTAACTCACATCGGTGGTGTGACGAAAGAGTTTTCGTCAAACTATAGATGTGAGTTCCTTTTGGGAAGAAACATTTTCAAGAATGCTTTTCTGTAAATGATCGAGGTGGTATAATACACAATCAGTTAGTTACGACTGTTGTGTCACTAATTAGTCTTACAGAGCCCCATTCTCGAAAATGAGCATCTGGAATTAATGGGAAAGCTTTCCTTGCCTACGAAATTTTCTATAGTTTTCCAGAATGACGATTTCCTTGCACATTCTAGGCGTCAGGTGATACGTAAAACTCATCCTTCGGAAGACTGATCTACAGAAATCGTCACTTTTCTAGGTCACCAATGTCTCCAGATCTTACCTCGCTGGTGTTTTGTCTGTGAATATTGACTAAAGGTGATGTCTACAAAGGTAATTTATACATACTCGAGAAATTCATCCTTCACATTAGGTATAGTAACACAGTAATAAAAGAATGCTGTACCGACCTCTTAAGTGCAGCAAGTGGTGTTAAGAGAATCTGAAAATTCATTGAAGTCGAAGACGAAGTTAATGATCTGCCTATACTTAACACCTTCGGCAAGTGTTTCGGTTTCATTCTAACAGTTATACCTCGTTAACTAGTTATATGACAAGTTTGATTCGCATTGTCTTATGCTACCTGTAACATTTCTGGCACTTGAGGGCACTTGATTGTCTATCAGTGCATGCTAGACACTGCAGCAGCGCTGCTATCATTCGAAAATACTGATGGATGTTTGCGACCGAGAAATGCTCCTTCAGATGGCTGAAGTAGCACAAGCCAAGTGATTCTAAACTCTTCTTGTCTAATGGAGTGTTGCATGCGCGCTAAAACTTGTAAACACGTTAGTTATTTTTTAAATAAGATGTGAATTTGCATTAATGTCAATGCGTTGTTCATCAGTGTAGTCATTCTGGAGTAGTGATGAAGATGATCCGACGATAACATGAAACAAAAAAAGTTGCAAGCAGCCTTAATCACTCTATTTGAAGTCGTGTTGTCAAGAACGACAGCTCACGAGCGTGAGCTGCACTACCTGTTAGGGTCTAATCTTGCTGCTGCCCAGTGAACCTACGTACACACGTGTTACGCGCTTACAGTTCGTCTTGCTGACAGCCAGTAAGGATATATTTATTGGTGTGATTCAGTGAGCAACGACCAGCTACGTATTAGGAAAATTTTATCTGCTGTTCGTTTGTATATCAAAAGTGTAGTTTAAATGGCGAACAGGCGCTCTTAGTAAATTACTTGGAAGAACAGGACTCGGTTTCGAGTGTAAATCACTTACCATTTAATACAAAATTATAAACTGCAAATTTCCAGTTTCGCAATTAGCAAAATGACTATAAGGTACAAACTTCCAGTTTCAAGTTAAGCAAACTTTCAGCAAATACCCAACGACTATTGCTACTTAGTAAATTTAAATAGAGTGAACTCACAAATTTTTTAACAATTTAAAAACAAGCCCAGTGGGCCTTAATTAAAATCTGAACAAGAAATAACAGAATTTACTCTAATTTTGAATTTTACACTTCTAGGAAAAGTAAATGAAAACTACCATTGCCAACGTATTTGTTCCAGTCACAACCACATGGTGTTTCAGAATCTTATATCACAACTCACATCTGCAAACGGGTTCTCGATTAAACGAAACGTAGAACATGATCCGTACAAATGACAATTGCCTGTAACTGCATCCTCATTGACATACTGACTCTATATGTGAAAGACACTTTAATTAATCCTTCTCCAGTGCCAGAGAACAAAACATTAGGAAAAAATTTAACAAATAAAGAAGCGGCTAATTACGCCACATCAAAAATTTAAACCTGGTCAGGGCCAGATGGTAAAATTTAAGGATATTTAGCAACCCGTGCAATGGCCGCTCACGGCCCTGCGAAGTTAGTCTGTTACTCTCTGTACCACCATCGAAATACTGTCGCTATTCTGGGCCGGAAACAGAGGCTAGAGGCGCAGATGGGCAGTCAGCGTTATTTGGCAGGAGGAGACTGCTTGTTCTCCCTGGGGGCACTCAGTACGGATTATATGCGAATTAGCCTAGTAAAAGGTACTTATCGGGCCTTGGGAGGGATCACTGTTCATCCATATTTCACGTCTGGGTATGCATATGGAAGCGTCGTGCAACTGTGGCCTGATGCGGAGATTTTTTTTTTAAATGACAGTAGCATGATAGTTGACCCATGGACAGCAAAAGTTCAAGGCGGTACGTCTAAACGTGTGCACTGCACGTATATTTCCGCTGTGTAGCGAGTGCCTACATTTCTTGTTTAGCAGCCTGTTCTCCATACCAGGGCTGAAAATCAGTATTCTGTTAACATTTTGGTGATAACGGTATGATTACGTCACACAATTGACTCCATTAGGAGCAGTTGTAATTCCTATATTAGATGAAGAAGTTTCTTACTTCGCCATAACCTTTCCCATCACTTGTGTGTCACACTCCGCACGTGGGCAGACAGATGTGGAATGAGGTATATATGTATGATACAAACAGTCATTTTAGAGATTCGCATTACAGTGAAAAACAGTCAGATATAGATGTATGTTGATACTGGTATTTAAGAATGCTGAAGGTCTATCCCTCTATTTAAGGAAAAAAAGAATGTCTTTTCTTTTACTCATGCAGTCACCACAAGACGTTTGAGCTAATTCTGTGTCCAAGGGGATCTAAGACTTGTGTAAAGTACTAGTGCTATATAACTTAAATCATAACGTATGACCACGGTGTTGTCGTTTAAAAAAATTGTCTGAATACTAGATTTCCCGTTTTGTCACTGTAATTTTCCTTCAACTTGGTAAAATGCTGTGGTTCTCTGCGTTTAGTAATATAGGTTTCGAGGTAGTAATTGTTGTTGTTGTTGTTGTTGTGGTCTTCAGTTCTGAGACTGGTTTGATGCAGCTCTCCATGCTACTCTATCCTGTGCAAGGTTCTTCATCTCCCAGTACCTACTGCAACCTACATCCGTCTGAATTTGTTTAGTGTATTCATCTCTTAGTCTCCCTCTACGATTTTTACCCTCCACGCTGCCCTCCAATACTAAATTGGTGATCCCTTGATGTCTCAGAATATGTCCTACCAACCGATCCCTTCTTCTAGTCAAGTTGTGTCACAAATTTCTCTTCTCTCCAATTCTATTCAATACCTCCTCATTAGTTATGTGATCTACCCATCTAATCTTCAGCATTCTTCTGTAGCATCACATTTCGAAAGCTTCTATTCTCCTCATGTCCAAACTATTTATCATCCACGTTTAACTTCCATACATGGCTACTCTCCATACAAATACTTTCAGAAACGACTTCCTTACACTTAAATCTATATATGATGTTAAATAAAATTATCTTCTTCAGGAATGCTTTCCTTGCCGTTGCCAGTCTACATTTGATATCCTCTCTACTTCTACCATCAAATGGTTCAAATGGCTCTGAGCACTATGGGACTCAACATCTTAGGTCATAAGTCCCCTAGAACTTAGAACTACTTAAACCTAACTAACCTAAGGACATCACACACACCCATGCCCGAGGCAGGATTCGAACCGGCGACCGTAGCAGTCGCGCGGTTCCGGACTGCGCGCCTAGAACCGCGAGACCACCGCGGCCGGCTACTTCTACCATCATCAGTTATTTTGCTCCCCAAATAGCAATACTCATTAACTGCTTTAAGCGTCTCATTTCCTAATCAAATTCCCGCAGCATCACCCGATTTGATTTGACTACATTCCATTATTCTCGTTTTGCTTTTGTTGATGTTCATCTTATATCCTTCTTTCAAGACCATGTCCATTCCGTTCAGCTCCTCTTCCAGGTCCTTTGCTGTCTCTGACAGAATTACAACGTCATCAGCGAACCTCAAAGTTTTTATTTCTTCTCCATGGATTTTACTTCCTACTCCAAATTTTTCTTTTGTTTCCTTTACTGCTTGCACAATTTACAGATTGAATAACATCGGGGAGAGGCTACAACCCTCACTCCCTTCCCAACCACTGCTTCCCTTTCATGTCCCTCGATTCTTATAACCGCCATCTGGTTTCTGTACAAATTGTAAATAGCCTTTCTCTCCATCTATTTTACCCCCGCCACCTTCAGAATTTGAAAGAGAGTATTCCAGTCAACATTGTCAAAAGCTTTCTCTAAGTCTCCAAATGCTAGAAACGCAGGTTTCCCTTTCCTTAATCTGTTTTCTAAGAGAAGTCGTGGGGTCAGTATTGCCTCATATGGTTGTTTTAAGATTACCTGAGGAAATGTGTGATACACTGGAATGGTCTCAAATCTCCAGTGAATACTGTCGGTAGTAATAGTACGGCTCTACTTGCCGCTGTATGCTGGGTGGCGGTTGTCTGCGCAGCGGGTCTGGAGACGCTGTTGCGCCTAGATTGTCATCCAAGCTGCGGTCAGAAGATATTTACTAATCCTTGTCAAGTGTTGGTAATTCAATATGACACTAAGATTTGTTATTGGTACCTCACTGTAATACTATGTGATATGCTCTCATTGCCTAGTGTGCGAGGCGTGATCACCAATTGTAAAAAATCCTTTAAATACTGTTTTATGGTTAGTAGGAAACTGCGTGTGTTATATTGAATTGTGTAGTTAACTCCTGCGGTTTTACGGTTTTTCTGATCACAAATTTTAATTGCGTAAATGGTCATTATCGTTTTACGAATTTCTGACTAAGTAATTTCAAGAAAATTAAAGTAATAAAAGGAAGTTGTTCTATTTATTTGAGAGTTTCCGTGAATTATTTAATTGTAGATTATTTCTAAATATCCACTGGGACATGTACTCCACAGAAGGTGTACACAAAAAGCAAGACTGTGATTGATGATTTAATAAAATATAATCTCTGCTGAATGTTAAGTTTTAATAAAAATTTGAAAGTGTCAGTCCACCTTCGTAACACCTCTCTAACCTCGCTCCATATTAGCTTCTGGTACAGGTGCAACATAGTGATATATGGATCGTAGTTGCACATGATCAATAACTTTTACCTTTGACCAACGACAGTTCGATATCTGAGATACATCTCAGACAAGGATTATCTCTGCCGATCCTGTCTAGGCGTGTACACTTCTACCACAGTATACCATAACAACCGCGTCACGCCGTCTCGTTTTTCTGATCCACAGCGGGAGCAGCACACGCAGCGGTCAGCAAGTGACACTTCTGACTACAATATCGGGAAAGTGTGAGTTCTAACGTTTATAATGATTTGTAACATAGTTTTTACGATAGGGAGTGTATGCAGTGCCACAAAGATCGACAATAACTAAAACTTGACAACTCATTTCTCATTCTTTAGTGTCCTCAGGATCCTGGAATGTACGTAACAGTACATTACAGGACAGTTTGTTTACGATTCTCTTGTAACGTACACATATCTACCGAATAAGACCTGAGCATTTGCAGAAAGACGTTATGTATCTACCCAAAAACGCTGAGTTTTGTTTGATAACTTTTTAGCCAAATCAGAGAATATGGAACGTAGGAAAACTATATTGAATGTAATACTCACATTATTCAACGTAACACACCTGTAGCTTAACGGAAAACCAATAAATCGTCAAAAGGAATAAAACTGTTTCCTAACGTAGAGGAAACCAATTTCGCCATTGTTGCTAAATCTGAACGACAAATGGCAAGAATATTCAAACATTTGCTTTTGAAGGAAAAGCAGTTATAAAAGTAATCATGTATTAGAAAGTCGAATGAAGTGCAGGAATGGGGATATCATGACACTCCATAAATTTTGATTAAGTGTCAAGCAAAGTGCCTATGATAATAACAACAGACATCAACAAAGAAACATTGTGTCATGCATGAAATATTTGTTTCCATTCTCTTGCTTTCAATAAAGTAAGCTGCAAATGTACATATATACTTTTAGCATAAGTCACTGAATCATTTTGAATCGTCTCTTTTTTGTCTGTATTTTACTGTAACTCATGTCTCTTGGTAATTGACTAACGTATGGAACACAAAAATAAAACATCTATTTCGTTAAGTAAGTAGAAAATAATTAAAACACTCACTGTCGTTACGACACATGTGATTGTCTGCTTCTTCACCGCTTGGAGCGTTGTGACGCTCCAACAGGCAAACGGTAACATGTTTCTCAGCAAAGAGTTTCGTGGCTGTATGCATTAGACTATCCTTCTATCAAGCCCTTTTCTAACTCTAAGTCACTCTCCGACGTCCGACCCGTCCGTTGGCAAGACTCTGCTGAACCACAAAAAAATGGTTCAAAAGGCTCTGAGCACTATGGGACTCAACATCTTAGCTGAACCACAAACGCCAGAGCAGCTCTGGACAAAACGATAGAATGGAAAGGTTCATCGATCACAACCGTACAACCTGGAAGATTTCAAAGCAGCTGTAACTACGGAGAAACAGTATAGACCATGTGGCATGCTAGAGTTGTGAAGAATGAGAATGCGAACATACTGGCAAAGGTCACAGCAGAGGATGGAATGCAGAAGAGATGCATTCCAGTTGGAGATCTAATATCTGTAGTCAGCGACATGACTATCAGTTTTGTGACGGCCTTCGTAGCGACAACACTTCGCTGTAGAAACGGTCTACGAAGTCACCGCCACACTTTTAATAGCGGGCCGACCGGTCCGCTGGAACAGTGAACAGAAAGATGAAAACCCAGACACTCGGATTAAATGAAAGTCGGTACTTATCTTTATTAACGACGATACAGAACACAGTGGTGAACATGGTCTACAGAAATCTGTCTAGTTCGAGTCGGAGCGGCTAGGTCAGCGTCGGCTGACGACAAACAACAACTCTGCTGCGATGAACACACAACTGACTAGCAGGTACACAATTCGGTGGCGAGTATACAACAGAGCGGCGAATCCAGAACTGTCCTAGCGCTCGCGACTCCAGCGCTTAAGAAGCCAGAAGCCAGCGGTGGCGCGCGCAGACTTGCGGCGATGTCCTGTATCGCTGGCGCTGCTTATGCGGACGGCGTCCGGACTTTGGTGCTGCCAACCTTTTTGGCAGCGGGCTCGGTTGGCATTACTGGCTAGGATATAACACTCCTCCCCCCCAAATCGCCGCACCGTCGTTGAATAATGACGGCGGGGGAGGGGTCTGGCCGCAGACGTAGCAGAAGAGACCGGGGCGGAGACTCTTGTCGGTGGCAGTCCCCGGTCCGCACCCCAGCATTGGCTGCGCGGGGCCTCGGGAAACACCGACTGAAAACCGAGGTCAGGGTGCACGCCTGTGACCACGGGCGCAGCTTCTGGTACTGGACGCGACGGGGCGTCGGGACCCACGAAGAGAGGCAGCGTCTCCTGTCGCTGCGTCGACTGCTGCTGAGGGGGCGCCGGACAAGGCGCTGCGGTGTCAGACTCCTTGGGGGTGCCCAAGGGAAGCGGCTGCAGGACAGGCTGCACAGCCACCGCTTGGGAAGGCGGCCCGGCTGAGGGGTCGACGTCCATCAGCTCCGAAGGCGGTGGCGACTGAAGAGGGACCGCAGGCGCCGGAGCGACCACCCGGGGCGCTCCCGTATGAAGCTGCGCGGGAGGCATCAACGGGACGGGCTGTCGGCGTGGTAGCGGCGACGGCTGCTGCTGCTGCCCTGGGGGCGGCAGCGAAGTCGGAAGGCGCGGCTGGAACCCGCCGCGGACCAAATCTGTGGACAAAGAACGAGCGGCAGAATCCGGGCGGCCAGCGCGGCGCAACTGGTTCTGATGCCTCCTGTGCACCCCAGTAGCACCTTGAACAGTATAAAAACCGCGACCCTGGACACTTATCACGGTACCACGTTCCCAACGACGGCGACCGTGATAAACTCTGAAAAAAACGGCGTCGTTGCGCTGAAAACGCGTGTGATGCTCAGAAGCGGCGGGTCGATCCGGGGGGTGCAACAACCGTAGTAGGGTGCGATGACGACGGCCGTGGAGAAGCTCCGCAGGCGAAGGGCCGTCGCGTGGCGTGGTCCGGTACGACGACAGGAACGTGATGAGGGCCTGCTGACGAGAGTGCGTAGCACGAAGGCGGTCCATATGATCCTTGAATGTGCGTACAAAACGTTCCGCTGCACCATTCGATTGAGGGTGGAACGGCGGAGTAAGAACATGGCGAATGCCATTGGCAGAACAAAAACTTTCAAATTCAGCAGAGGTAAATTGTGGACTATTGTCAGACACTAAAACTTCTGGAAGACCCTCAATACAAAAAATTGAAGTCAACGCCTGTATAGCTTGTGCAGACGTTGTAGACTGCATGGGCACAACAAACGGAAAATTACTAAATGCATCTATCACGATGAGCCAACGAGAATGCCAATATGGGCCAGCGAAATCAATATGTACTCGCTGCCAGGGACCGGCAGGGCGTGCCCACTCAAAATAGCGTTGAGGCGGAGCAGCTTGGTGTTCGGCACACGTCGAACAATCTGTAGACATCTGCGTAATCTGCTTATCAATGCCGATCCATGTACAATGACGGCGGGCTAGCTGCTTGGTGCGGACCACTCCCCAATGACCTTGATGCAACAAGGCGAGGACCTTGGATTGGAGCACTTGGGGAACCACTACACGAAGCTGGTCATTCTCGGTGCGTAACAGCAAAACTCCGTGCGAAACAGACAACAGATGACGTTGCGGATAATAGCGACGAACCACAGGATCCGATATGTCCTTTGCCTTGGACGGCCAACCACGTTAATCAAAACGTAATAGTAAACTCAGATGAGGATCCGTAGCTGTCTCACGTGCCACCTGACGATAATCAATTGGAAAATCCCGGAGGGATTGATGCTCATCGGCGTCAATCTGATGGCAAGAGTCGTCAGAGGAATCGAAGACCTCATCCGCAGCAATCGGCAATCGAGAAAGCGCGTCAGCGTTTGCATGCTGAGCTGTAGGGCGATACAGTATCTCATACTGGTATTGTGATAACAAAAGAGCCCAACGTTGTAGTCTCTGAGCTGTCCGCTGAGGAACTGATTTAGACGGATGAAACAGCGACGTCAGGGGCTTGTGATCTGTGACTAAATAGAATGGTCTACCATAGAGGTAGTGATGGAATTTTGTGACACCGAACACAATAGCCAACGCTTCCTTGTCCAATTGGCTATAATTACACTGAGCTTTGTTTAACAATTTAGATTCGAACGCAATAGGACGTTCGGTGTTACCGACTCGGTGAGACAACACAGCACCGAGACCGAAAGAAGAAGCATCACAAGCTAACACCAGAGGCTTGTTAGGGTCGTAATGGACCAGACAACGATCATTCAATAAAGCCTCTTTTAGCTGCTGAAAGGCTGATTGGCAATCAGCTGACCACACAAACGGAACATTCTTACGGCGGAGACGATGCAACGGTGCAGCAATCTGTGATGCATTAGGTATAAACCTAATATAATATGTCAATTTGCCAAGAACTGCTTGCAATTCATGCAGATTGCGAGGGGCGGGCAAATCACGAATAGCTGCTAAATGTGACTGGGAGGGATGAATGCCTTGAGCATTAATAACATGTCCCAGATACTCCATCTCCGTAAGGAAAAATGAACATTTATCGATGTTGCAACGTAGGCCTGCCTGAGACAACACTGTAAACAAACACTCCAAATTACGGAAATGTTCAGCAGGCGTCCGACCGGACACAACAATATCGTCTAAATAGTTGCAACACGATGGCACATTAGCCAAAAGTTGGGACAAAACACGCTGAAAAACAACTGGAGCTGACGCACAACCAAAAGGCAAACGCAGAAAACGGAACAACCCCAACGACGTGTTTATGACAAAATACTGTTGTGATTGCTCGTCGAGGGGCAATTGCAAATATGCTTCACGGAGATCAATTTTGGAAAAGAAACGAGCTTCCCCTAACTTATCCATCAGCTCGTCCGGTCTAGGTAAAGGAAAAGAGTTGAAACTTCCCCTTAGAAAAATTTTATACAATGACTGTTCTTAAACTGACACACAATATTTTTTAGCGCAACGCAATCTGACTTTCAACACACAATATTTTGTTAGCGCAACGCAATCTGACTTTCAAAATTCTCTACAAGAGAATGGCCCTGACTAACATTAAACTATACGTCTCACAAATCACTTACCTCACCAAAAATCTTCGCTGCTCAAGCTACTGCAATACAGCGAGCGCCACTACTGCCAGCTAAATAAAAGATTCAAACTATGGAAGGCACTAACTACTGATAGGGATAGTTAGCAAATGAAAGATATTAATAGAGAACAAACAATGTATTTACCTTGATATGACAAATTACAAAACTCCGCCATCTCTCTCCCCACATCCACCACTGCTGGGGGCTCACCTCCAACTGCCCAGCGCTACGCGCTGTTCACAGCCAGCTGCCTAACACTACAATGGTTGAGTATTACAACAATGCAAAGCAGCCACAGACTGCACACGGCACAGCCGGTGATTTTCATACTGAGGTGGCGTTACCAATAAAAAAACCTAAACAGCCTACTTACATAGCCCCCATGCTCCCCACAAAAAATTTTACAAATTGGTTAGGGCAGTGGCCAAAACATGTTTGTTAAAATTTTTGATAATTACAATAACAAAGAAATCAAATGCACACACTTATTGATACAGCGTTGGTCAAAAGCTCAAATTTTCTCACAGTCCATAAAGACAGTCCTGATCATTCATCACATTGCAGTGTTTTTCTCAAAGTCTGAGCAGTAAAAGAAAATGCACACGGAAGTAGTGGATTTCCATGCAGTCTTGAAGAAGTATCGTTGTCCTTCCAACGGAAAGACAGTGCTGACTCTTGACATGCTGACAGGTAATGGGCCACAACAGAGCAAACCCACAGCGGAGTCAATCGAAGTTTTGAAGAATATCGTTTGGTAGGTCATCACAGAGCAGACCCACAGCAGTCCTGGTAGAGATTACGGTATTGGTGGGCCACCAGAGGCGCAGACCCACTGCAGTCCTTGTAGAAATAATGGTATTGATGGATCATCAAAGATGTAGACCCACTGTAGTCCTTGTAGAAATAATGGTATTGGTGGGCCACCAGAGGTGCAGACCCACTGTAGTCCTTGTAGAAATGACGGTACTGGTGGGCCACCAGAGGTGCAGACCCACTGTAGTCCTTGTAGAGATGGCCAGCTGTTGTGACTGTGCAGGTGCACAATCACCATCGAAGAGTCTTGCGGATAATGTAGCAAGTCCATAACCACCACTTGTGCACTCACAAAGTTTTTGGAATTGTCCTCAGAACCAGCAATGCTGTTATCCAGTCCCTTGCTGAATCATTAAATCACATGCAAACACTATCACTCCCTACTTCTCACATATTGTCCATATACTATGACCAACAGAAACGTGTGCAGTGAAATGTAACTTACAAGTTACTTAATTTGATGACCTGGTGTCAATTACAATTTTATAACATAAGAACACAATAACAAAGGTACAAAACACATCATTCAAGAACATAACAATACAAATAACAGTTGCGGTAATAGGGGCTTTACAAAAGAATAGAAATAAACATATACATCAGTGTTACAAAAATAATGACATAAGTACATACATAAAGATCAGAATAACTTTTGGAATATCAACTTCCACATGAGCATTAAAACAGAACAGAGTTAATAATGTTTAAACATCTTTACAAAGTAAATAACATAGTATTAGAAAAATTCTACAACATAACAACATCAGCTAAACACATAAAGACAGGAAAAACACAAATACACAAGGGTACACAAACACATAGAGGGCTGACACAAAAGGAATGGATAGGGTTCGTTTTACTGCAGTATGTTGCAAACAAAAACTTTCTTTACTTTTCGGAGATCTCCCTTCGTTCCTCACTATTTCCAAAAAGTCCTATCTATACCTCCTTCCTGTATTCTATTCATATTTCTTTCAAAATAATTATTTCTCAGTGCAAAATACTCATTTTTGCCATATCTGTTTCTTGTGGCTTCTCAATGCATTTCTTCCAATTCATCATAGTTAGTTTCTTATATAGTCTACCCCCTCTTAAGCTAACTTATATCTACTGAGCTCAGATGCTAAACTAAGGGACGAGGCAATGCAGCATCACATAAAACAATTAATATAAACAACAATAAAAAAAAACGCAGATTTGCGAAGCAAGCAGCATTAAGAAATTAGCAAAGCAATTGTAATACTACAACTAATCTAAGGCAATGTGCAGCAAACAATAAAAAGAAATCATTAGTAAAACTGGCTTAACAGAATAATGCAAAGTCAAATTCAATAACACTATGCCTGGCAAACAGCAGAAGCAAAAGCAATAAATTATATCTAAACATGACAACGCTCAAGCAGAAAAAATATTACAGTAAAGACAACAATGCAGACAAGGGAAATGTATATTCACATCTTAATGACTATGTAATTAAAGTGGTGCACCACAAAAACTAATTCTACAAAAAAATTACTAAGTACTAGAAAAGAACATTATGTATGCAGTTCCTGTGAAGGTAAATGCTCTTTTTTTTTGTGCTCCCTCATTTTTGTAAAAAAATTATTATTTACTCGATCTGTAGACAGAAAATATTTATATTAGTACATCTACAAAATTTTATTTGAACCAATGCTGCAGTGCAGCTAGAAACTAGATATCAAATGAAATAAGCAATTACGCAAACCAAAGCATAAAAATATCATTCAATAGTCATGAGGTATTTCATAAGTTAGTAGAAAAATATCTCATCTAGAAAGACAGTAGTCATAATCAGGTGTGCAGATGTAAAAAATATTTCTCGTCATTTGATTAGGCATTTCTGTAAATATCATAAATTAAAAGCTCCACAGTGTCAACATATGTTTTCAAGTTCGACCGTGTCGTTTTTTGCGATGCTTTCTACAAAGGAAGGGTAATGGCCTCCCTTTTTTTTTTTTTTTTTTACCTGTGCCGCTGAAAAAGGGGCTCGCAATAATGGCCCTTTTTTTTTGTTTTGGGCGTCTGACACAGCTGTGTGCCCGCGACGCATTACGTGCAGGTGGTCACTTAACTTTCGTACGGAAATATTTACGACAGCAGTTTCCGCTACAATGGCAGTCTTAAATAAAAATATTTCACAGGTCAAGAATTAGCGTTGCAAATCTGTAAAAAACAAAATCCTATAAATATAAGTGTCCAAAAAAAATATTCGTCAGCATTGTGATACATTCACGCATTTACACACATTTCATAATTCTAAAAGTACGATTCTCGGTTTCCAACATACGTCTTCACAAGGCAGAGTTCCTAACCGCTACTCAGTACTCCTTACCTTATTACACATATATATATTCGTCGACGCTTCTTTAATATTTCATTACATGAAATACGTAGCATAATCAAATTCCTCATATAGCATCAGCTTCTTGACCATAAACATACCTCAGCAGCATAATACACATCGTCGTCGTAAAAATATCATAACATCTCAGTCAATTCTCAAAATCGTCGTAGCTTCCTCCAATAATTTCAAAACTTAAAAAAATTCTCTGCTCATTTCAATAGTGTCATCTACCTCAAACGTACTTTAAAAATCATGATCTCATACCAAATACATCATTCAAAGCTCTCATAGTATCACAATGGTTCCGAAAAAATATGAACAGTTTACAAAGTACAGACAAAATACAGTTTCATAAGTGTGAAGTTATCCAACTGTGTAATTACGTAAACATCTGTCACTGATGTAGTAAAATAAATGTTTGTCTCTCTCAGGTAAATAATCAGATAGCTGTGTAATTCTGTGTTAGAGAAATATGGTACCGATGTGTAAAGTTGTATAAGCAAATACCATATTAGCTAGGGTTCCTTGTGGTTGCCACACACATGGTACACAAAGTAAGCGTGTACCCCCCTGAGGATAAATGTAATTATACCCTCAGGTGTTACAAATTACAGCAATGGAATGAAATGTATCTCGGAAAACTTTCTTTGTAATTCAAAAATCTTTAAAAGTAAGTGTTTTAAGTATAAAATTAATCACTCAAATACGTGTACTGTAGCGCTAAACTGTGCGTCTTGTTGTAAGATAACCTCTGTGAAAGTCTCGTAGTTATCGTCCTCCGAAAGCTAAGTTCTGCAGAAGTCAATGTACTTACCTGATGATAGACAAAAGTGAAATGCTTTGCGTATAGATATCTTAGTTATTACGCTTATTGTTGTGATGAAGAAAGTACTGTGCTGTAACGTATTGTTGTGCTACGGAAAAGGCTGCCTCATTGTTGCTATACCACAAAAGTTACTACTAAAACATGTTTTACTTTCCAGAAGAATTCAGAAAAACTGTGCAGATATAAAACAGAAACACTGCAAAAGCAACAAGGTGAATTGTGTCACACATTAGTAGCGTCGTGATATAGTCGAGTAGCTGTCACACAAACTCCAGAATGTATTTTCAAGTAAACCAAAATGTTGCATTAAAACCTCAAGTTAAAAAAAGCACATTATCTCTCAATAAACGGTTTAACGTGAGAAAGGTGGTGTAAACCTTTGCTCTTCCTAGTACGCAGAGTTTCAACTTTAACGCAATTATCAAGTGGTATACGTCGGTAAAGAATACTGGAATTTTTCTCAAGGTTAGCGTCTGTGTTATTTTTCTCGGAGCCAGCGGGCGCACGCGGCTGCCTGCTGTGCGAGTCATTGTCTGTTTCTTTGCTGGCGCGCGTCGTTATTCGGATTAGGAGACCGAACTTCTACAAATTCGCCTTGCCGAGAGGGCCCAGCTCTGTTTGAATCCCGCCAGTTCTGATGCAATTCAGGTCTGTCGTTACGATCACATCGTCTGTCGTCATGTCGGTAGTTTACATAGTTTCTTTCTTGTCGGTCATGTGGTGGAGTATTTCTTCCTGAATCGTAACTGTGCGCCGAACTGTTGCGTCTGAAGTTATTCTGTCTCCCTTGATAATAATAGTTCTGATTCCCATATTGTCTGTTTCTATGGTTATTTCTGTCATATTCATTACTACGGAAATATGATCTTTCTCTGTATCTATTATTGTGCCAGCGGTTGTCATAAGGGTGGTGTCTGTTTTGGTCACGATTTGTGTTGTGAGAATAGCCTTGTCGCGTCCAGTTATTATTTCTTTCATCGCGGAATTGCGACGGATGTGATCTGTAATTGTTGTGCTCGTGCGTTCCGCGATTGTCAGTGTCAATTTCCAGTTCTTGTAAGAGTCCTTGAAATGCTTCAATGTCGTCTTTGCAACGTCCTGCCAAAATAATATGTCGCAAATGTTCAGGCAGTTTGATTAAGCAAATGCGGATGAGTTCTGAGGGGCTGTATGGGTTTGACAGGTACTGATTCTTGTGCAACATGTCTTCAAAATATTTCACAAGACTGGAGAATTCAGATTGTTCGAAATGTTTCATCATTATGATGCCATGTTTTACTCGGTCTTGTGTGGCTTGAGACCAATATGCTGAGAGGAAGGCATGGTAAAATTCTCCTTCACTATGACAATCGTGAATGACCGAACGCATTCTTACAGCTGGTTCATTCTCTAAATAGCCACACATAAATTCTAATCTGTGTTCTAACGACCAGTTAGGGGGAAAACAAAGAGAGAATTGATGGAGCCACGCTTGTGGATGAATGTCGTTGGCAGAATTTTTAAACGTTTTGAATTTACGTGTAGTAATGAACAGCTTATAGTCAAAGTCATCATGTCGGCGAGTCGCATATCGGTCATTGTTTCGTCGTGTCGGCGGTTCCATCTCAAAATTCGGTGTGCCTTGCCAATTTCTTTTATAATTTCCGAAGTGTCCTGTGTTATTATTTTGTGGTTGTTCCGTATTTCTATGTCCCTCTTCCTGTATTGGAGCGCGAGTGTCCTCTGAAATATGTAATTCTAGTATTACTTGTGCCAAATGATCTTGTACTTCGCGGATTTCTCTTTGGTGTTGCGTATTAATTTGATTTTGGTTTTGTTTGAATTTTCTAATTTGTTCATACTCTTCTGTGTCAGTGAAGGCTACAGGTCTTGTGTCATTCAGATCATCATCTACCTTTGTAGATAAGTTAGTGACCTGATCCGAAAGTTCGCCTACTTTCTCCGATAGTGTACACATTTCCTCAGTGTGTTTTTCTGAACCAAGTTTCAGAGTGTCCATTTGTGTTGAAATCGAATCTACTGTGTCCTTCAAGTTTTCCTGAGTTTTTGCAAGTTGCATAACCGAATCGGTAGATGCAACTGAGTCAATTTTAGCTTGCAAAGTCTCATGATTTTCATGAACAATAATTTGCAGTTCTTTTATGGCTGCTTCGTGATTCTGTAATACATTTTCATGCCGCGAAAAAATAGGTTGAAAATGCTCACAAATTTGTGTTTTTACGTCATTACAGACTTTTTGACATTTCCATTCGATGTTATGTAACTCAGTAGTTAAATCCTCACGTGTTTGTTCAAGCTTTTGCTCCAATGAGTCTAACTTTTGAAGATTTTGTTCCATTGCGTCTAACTTTTGAAGATTTTGTTCCATTGTGTCTAACTTTTGAAGATTTTGTTCCATTATGTCTAATTTTTCAAGCTTTTGCTGTGTTTGTCTCTGATTTTGTTCCATATGTCTCTGATTTTGTTCCATTTGTTGCATTAATTGCAATAATAATGTATTAGTGTCTGGAATCTGTTTCTCTATGCTTTTTGGCAGTGCATTTTCACCGACAACATTCACATTTTGACAAGCAGAAAATGTGTCTTGACTCATTTGAGAAAACGGTGATGACCCAGAACCTGAATCTACAGTATTTGCGAGATCGTGTCGTGTCATTTCGACTTCCTGAGGCGAGCTATTGCCGACCGATCGATCGATAATGCTTCCCTCTTCACTAATTGTTTCACTGTCCACGCCATTGTTTGAAACCCGCTCCATTTCCCTATGTGCAATTACCAAATTACTACTATTAACATTAGTTAATTCATTATTCTGCGGCGCTAACATACTGCTTTCGTCTTCGCTGTCATTTCTCAATTTACTTTGGAGCCTAGTGTTACGTTTTTCACACGCCATTATTGTCACAGTGTTTCACACGACAACACAGAAAAACACAATTTCAAGAGCAAAAATAAGAGAACACATTAACATAACACTGAAAATAATATCTAGTTAATTGCAGCTGCGAAATACTTGGTGCAAATCTACATGCATGCCACAACTGTTTTACTGTACAACAATGAAAAAACTACAACTACAATGGAAATTCTCTACAATTACGCGCTAGCAATAAACAAAATCTACACTAATTACACAAACTACAAGAAAAAAATCAGAAGATTCCAGTGAAGTATCCTGGCAGGGTCGCCATATGAAACTTCCCCTTAGAAAAATTTTATACAATGACTGTTCTTAAACTGACACACAATATTTTTTAGCGCAACGCAATCTGACTTTCAACACACAATATTTTGTTAGCGCAACGCAATCTGACTTTCAAAATTCTCTACAAGAGAATGGCCCTGACTAACATTAAACTATACGTCTCACAAATCACTTACCTCACCAAAAATCTTCGCTGCTCAAGCTACTGCAATACAGCGAGCGCCACTACTGCCAGCTAAATAAAAGATTCAAACTATGGAAGGCACTAACTACTGATAGGGATAGTTAGCAAATGAAAGATATTAATAGAGAACAAACAATGTATTTACCTTGATATGACAAATTACAAAACTCCGCCATCTCTCTCCCCACATCCACCACTGCTGGGGGCTCACCTCCAACTGCCCAGCGCTACGCGCTGTTCACAGCCAGCTGCCTAACACTACAATGGTTGAGTATTACAACAATGCAAAGCAGCCACAGACTGCACACGGCACAGCCGGTGATTTTCATACTGAGGTGGCGTTACCAATAAAAAAACCTAAACAGCCTACTTACAGAGTCAATGACAGTCTGAGGATTAACTGTCGACTTAAAATCAGCACACAAACGTAACTTGCCAGACGGTTTCTTGATAATAACTAAGGGAGAAGCCCACTGGCTCGCTGAAACGGGTTGAATAACACCGTTGTTTTGCCAACGACGAAGTTCATCTTCTACAGGTGCCCGGAGGGCGTGAGGCACTGGACGAGCACGAAAAAATCGAGGCTGAGCATTATCTTTTAACGTAATATGAGCGGCAAAGTTCGCAGCACAACCGAGTTCGTCTTTAAATATGTCACTATTGTTTACACAAATTGGTTATGCGGTCTTGAGGAACAACAACAGAATTAATTTGCAACACATTGTCTTGGATAGACAGGCCAAACAAGTCAAAACAGTCTAATCCGAAAATGTTTACACTGTCTGTAGCGCGGAGCACTGTGAATGAAACTGTTTTTGTAGTGCCACGGAATGTGGCTGGCACGCTACATACACCTAACACAGGAATTTGTTCTCCACTATAAGTAGCCAAAGAATGTTTTGCCGCTGAAAGTTTAGGGCGGCCGATAGCCGCATACGTAGCACTATTTATGAGAGTCACAGACGCACCAGTGTCTAATTTAAAATTGATGGTCTTAACCTGGATGCGTAGCTTCACAAATAGTTTATTATACTGTCTCTGGATCGGTGCAGCGGAGGCGGAAGACACAAAATCAGCGCGTTTAGCGCGTGGTCGCTGCTTACGACAACTCGTGGGTTGGGCGGGTGGAACAACAACTCCCGCTTCACTTGCAGTCTGTACATTACTTTTTACAGCGTTTGAATTACGCTTGGGTCGCATAGTAGAGGGCCGGGTGGGTGGCTTATTGCGAACAAGTTTATTACCCACACGAACCGTGGAAGAGTCTTTAAACGCGACCTTCTGGGCGGGCTGGCTTTGAAGAACATGAATATCCATGGGCTGGGCAGCACTAGAATTGTTCTTGCGTTTACGCAAACAAACAGTCTGGATGTGTCCTTTCCTTTGACAAAAGTGACAAACCGCGTTTCTTAACGGGCAACGTTCACGAGGATGAGCAAGAACACACTTAGGGCAAGACTTAAGTCTATCATTTTGCACACGCGGCTGACGAATGTGTTTAACATGACGCGGCCGGCTAGTGTTTACAGTCTGACTCTGCCGGTGGGGCCGCGGGCGTGACATAACTTGCTTAGCACAGACAATTTGAGAAATACATGGCTGATCTAACTCACACTCAGCATAGTCAAAAGTATCTTGGGCTTCAATAATGTTCATCACAGTCTCTAATGACGGGACAGGCAACTTTAAGATAGCAGCACGAATACGAGAATCTGCAATGTTTTGAGTAATAGCGTCTCGTAACATGACATCACTGTAGGAAGCTCCACACACACAATTAAATCGGCACTGACGGGTGAGGCCCCGTAAATCTGTTAACCACTGTTTATTAGACTGATGTGGCAGTTTCTTTAATCTGAAGAACTTGAATCTGGCCGCTGCCACATGAACTCGCGACTCGAAATACTCAGCAAGCTTGGTAACAACAACGTCATAGTCTAAAGCTTCTGGCTTGGATTCCGGGAACAACTTACAAAGTAGTCTATAGTCTTCCACGCCTGCAGTGGAAATTAAATAAAGCTGCCGCTCATTACCTGTGATTTTGTAGACTGACATGTGCGCCTGCAACTGCGCGAAATATTCTTGCCATTCTTCTCGTGATGCCTCAAAAGCACGAAAAGGCGGTGCTGCCTGTGCTTGTTCCTTGTGTGGTGGTGGATTAGCCGCTTGTTTGGCGATTGCTTCCACCAGACTTTGTATTTGCTGACTCTGTAACAAGATCAACTGTTGTAATTCGGCAGACATAGTGAACACAAATTAAACCAGCCCCCAAAATTCTATCTCAAGAAACAAGTTGAACCAGCCCTGCACACGAGTTCGGAAGTCCTCGTCGCCAGCCGGCCGAAGTGGCCGTGCGGTTAAAGGCGCTGCAGTCTGGAACCGCAAGACCGCTACGGTCGCAGGTTCGAATCCTGCCTCGGGCATGGATGTTTGTGATGTCCTTAGGTTAGTTAGGTTTAACTAGTTCTAAGTTCTAGGGGACTAATGACCTCAGCAGTTGAGTCCCATAGTGCTCAGAGCCATTTGAACCATTTTTCCTCGTCGCCAGTTTTGTGACGGCCTTCGTAGCGACAACACTTCGCTGTAGAAACGGCCTACGAAGTCACCGCCACACTTTTAATAGCGGGCCGACCGGTCCGCTGGAACAGTGAACAGAAAGATGAAAACCCAGACACTCGGATTAAATGAAAGTCGGTACTTATCTTTATTAACGACGATACAGAACACAGTGGTGAACATGGTCTACAGAAATCTGTCTAGTTCGAGTCGGAGCGGCTAGGTCAGCGTCGGCTGACGACAAACAACAACTCTGCTGCGATGAACACACAACTGACTAGCAGGTACACAATTCGGTGGCGAGTATACAACAGAGCGGCGAATCCAGAACTGTCCTAGCGCTCGCGACTCCAGCGCTAAAGAAGCCAGAAGCCAGCAGTGGCGCGCGCAGACTTGCGGCGATGTCCTGTATCGCTGGCGCTGCTTATGCGGACGGCGTCCGGACTTTGGTGCTGCCAACCTTTTTGACAGCGGGCTCGGTTGGCATTACTGGCTAAGATATAACAATCAGTGGAAGGAATAAGGTGGAGGCCACTGAGGCTCTGCATAAGGGTGTCTCATACTGGCAAATGCACCCACGTATAGCGACGGCACGGTGGTACGCTGAAACGTGGGGTATGAAACGTAACTTCACTGGAAAACTGGACGAGAGAAGGATAGTTATAACCATTACCATACAAATATTGAACAGCTGTGCTACAGTCAACATCTTCACACCATCGACGTTGCACCATCATCACACTGCGAGTGTGGGGGAGGTCCAGGACGCCAACCATATTTACTTCCTCTAGCTTACACAAGGGAAGCAGCGGTTGGGAAGGGAGTAAGACAGGGTTGTAGCCTCTCCCCGATGTTATTGAATCTGTATATTGAGCAAGCAGTAAAGGAAACAAAAGAAAATTTCGGAGTAGGTATTAAAATCCATGGAGAAGAAATAAAAACTTTAGGTTCGCCGATGACATTGTAATTCTGTCAGAGACAGCAAAGGGAAGAGCAGTTGAACGGAATGGATGGTGTCTTGAAGGGAGGATATAAGATGAACATCAACAAAAGCAAAACGAGGATAATGGAATGTAGTCGAATTAAGTCGGGTGATGTTGAGGGTATTAGATTAGGAAATGAGACACTTAAAGTAGTAAAGGAGTTTTGCTATTTGGGGAGCAAAATAACCGATGATGGTCGAAGTAGAGAGGATATAAAATGTAGACTGGCAATGGCGAGGAAAGCGTTTCTGAAGAAGAGAAATTTGTTAACATCGAGTATAGATTTAAGTGTCAGGAAGTCATTTCTGAAAGTATTTGTATGGAGTGTAGCCATGTATGGAAGTGAAACATGGACGGTAAATAGTTTGGACAAGAAGAGAATAGAAGCTTTCGAAATGTGGTGCTACAGAAGAATGCTGAAGATTAGATGGGTAGATCACATAACTAATGAGGAGGTACTGAATAGAATTGGGGAGAAGAGGAGTTTGTGGCACAACTTGACCAGAAGAAGGGATCGGTTGGTAGGACATGTTCTGAGGCATCAAGGGATCACAAATTTAGTATTGGAGGGCATCATGGAGGGTAAAAATCGTAGGGGGAGACCAAGAGATGAATACACTAAGCAGATTCAGAAGGATGTAGGTTGCAGTAGGTACTGGGAGATGAAGAAGCTTGCACAGGATAGAGTAGCATGGAGAGCTGCATCAAACCAGTCTCAGGACTGATGACCACAACAACAACAGCTTACACATATGGAAGAATCACATTGGCTACTTACGGAGGAGGCTAAAACGTAAGAAGTCTTTTCTGCGGTGTCTTGATATTCTTTACGTTACTGAATATAAGCACTCATAAATTGCTTGTGAACTTTTTTGAAAAGGCCTGTATTAAAATACGCTGACGGAAAAAGGTAGCAACATCGAAAAATAATTAATGAAGAGTAATGAAATTTCGGGAATACGTTTGTCTAGGTAACATATTTGATTAACATTGCAAGATCACCAGTTAATGTAAGCGCAAGATAAGCCCTTACTTATGTGTAATGTTGTTACAGTAATAACCGATGTAACCGCCAGAATGTTGAATGTAAGCACTCAGACGTCCATGCTTGTGTTGTACAGGTGCCGGATGTCAGTTTTTGGGACGGAGTTCCATGCATGTTACATACTGTCGTTCAATCGTAGTGACAGCCAATGCTGTTTGTGAAGGATGCTGGAGTTGTCGTCCGATGGTGTCCCATACCTGTTCGACTGGAGACAGATCTGGTGATCGAGCAGGCCGACGCAACATATCGACACTCTGTAGAACATGCTGGGTTACAACATCAGTATGTGGGAGAGCGTTATCCTGTTGGAAAACACCCCCTGGAATGCTGTTCATGAATGAGAGCACTACAGGTCTAATCACCAGACTGCCGCAAAACTTTGCAGTGAGAGTGCATGGAATAAGCACTAGACTGCTCCTAATGTCATATGAAATCACACTCCAGACCATAACTGCAGGTGTGTATTCAGTGTGTCTATCACGCGGACAGGTTGGTTGCAAGCCCTCAACTGGTCTCCTTCTAACCAACACACGGCCACCGCTGGCACAGATACAGAACCTGCTTCCATCAGGAAACACATCAGACCTCCAGTGAGCTCTCGCTTGACACCACTGAAGTCGCAAATGGCGATGGTTTGGAATCAGTGGACTGCAAGCTACAACGCGTCTGGATCAGAGCTGTCCTTCGAGTAACCTATTTCTAACAGTTCGTTGGGTCACCGTGGTGCAAGTGCTGCTCAAATTGCTGCTGCACATGCAGTACGATGGGAAAGAGCCATACACCGAACATGATGGTCTTCGCTCTCGGTAATGCTACGTGGCCGTCAGGAGTCGCGTCTTCTTGCTACCGTACATTCCCGTGACCACCGCTGCCAGCAATCACGTGTAGTTTCTATATTCCTGCCAAGTCTTTCTGCAATATCGCGGAATGGGCATCCAGTTTCTCGTAGCCCTGTTACACGACCTCAAACTGAGGTGGTTACAATGACGTGTCTGTCGCCCCCAAGGCATTCCTGACTGACGTCAACTCAACACATCTAATCTCAAAGTCAATTAATGCTCACGACCGTTATGGCGTCTATTTACAGCAAACTTGACTCTTACCCTCGCAGTGTCGTCACTGGCGCAACTGTTATGCGACTGGCAAGAAATTTAAAAAAACATCATCTTTCAGCTGGAGAAAAACGCCTCCTTCCTGGTGTCGCAATTGTTTTCGGTAAGTGTATAATCAACCAGTGTGTGTGTGTGTGTGTGTGTGTGTGTGTGCGTGTGTGTGTGTGTGTGTGAATTTGTTGAAGGCTGCACTGGCCACGTTGGTGGCCCCGGAGGGCAATGAAAAAGAGATGAAATTATTAGTAATAATTTCTGCCCAATCTAACAACCCTCAGTTTACACATTTTCTGTCACTGAATAATCTCTATGTAAACATCAGACGCGTAATAGTCTCGACGTTCTCGTCGTTGATTGTGTAAAAATCAGTATTTGTTTTCGTAACGGATGAGTTCTGAATGGATGCTGATGGCTACAGACTCTCCTTAGGTACTTCAAGCCTTTTAGGAACCGTAAGAGAGAATACGAGAGCGCATATGTTTTTGCTAGTTGTAGGAATGAAGAAATACGATCTCTAGCTTGGCGGAGAAAATCACAACACGAAACGCAGGAGACCGCAGAAGCGGCAAAGTGCCTCCCACACGCATCACACATTCTACTGTAGGTGCGTGGGTGTAGGGTGGACGTAATCCCTGGAATACGACCGCGTGCGCAGAGATTTCCTACCCGCGGCGACAACCTTCCTCCTACAGAACATGTCCATACGCCTCCGGATCTCTCCTCCACCTGCGATAAATATTGTAATTTTGGAGAGGAAATAGACCGCCACCACGTCCACTGCTGCCGGCTTTACGGGCGGACTCATAAAGTGGGAGGCGTCGCCCACGCTAGAGGCTGCTTCGGGCAGAGCGAAAGGCGCAGGTACCTAAAGCACAGGACGGTCACTAAGTCCTGCGGGGCGAGCAGACAGTCCGAGGGCACGAAACTTGCCATAAAACTGCGCCACCCTCGATTTCCCCAGCGCAAATCGTCAGCGTGATTTCTATGTTCGACACACAAAACAAAATCAAAGCAAGAACGAAACATACTAGCGGAAGATAATCGCCGTTGCCTCTCATTCATTTTCAAAGTAAGAGAATATAGTCTGTATAGAGGTTTTCAGCGCGCTGAAGATAACAATTGTTCAAACACAGGACACCCCAGAAATGCGGGGGTCACTTAAAAAAGTTCTGCACACTGTGCATGTGTGACTCTTACTGAACCGTGAATTTACTTTCAAACCTTTTTCTTAAGAATTTACTTTATTTACTAGCGATTCATCAAGAACATTAACACATTTAATCACACTATGTGAGCGTGGAAGTAGTTGCCAGGGAGTAACTGATGAAATCAAAATGAAATTGCTTTTAACAAATGGGAATTTTATTCCTAAAAGACTTTTTTTAAGAAACAGATTTAAAATTACAACCAGAAAGCACCCTCTAAATATCAAGTTACAATTTATTCAGAGGCAGAAAGAAACAAATTTTTGAGCCTATGAGCTTTCGGGCTGAGAACCTTGCCGCTCCCCTTTGACACGGCCGTAGTCACGACCGCTCGCAACAACCTCTGAAATACTACACAGGTGAAAATCTGCACCACACCACATTACCTTAAAGTAAAAGTTTTAACAATTCACACAAGTACACAAACTATGCAACCCGTTGGAGGGATGGAAATGGTACGAAACACTAAAATTAAAATATTATCTTGCCACAGAAGGTGCAACTTGATTTTAACTTCTAACAGAAGTCTTACGGTAGAAGGGTGGCAACTTTATATACTAAAATGACAATTTAAATAAAAGCCCGTGAAATGCAATCTTACATAAATTTATACAAACATGCTCTACAGTAGACATGTACCGCCTCTCAAGATGATAGGCAAGATAAAAACATATTTCAGGAATTAGGCCGTTACACTTCAAGCTATAAATTCGTTAACACGCCGAATCCGACAAACATGACAGAGGCAGCTATTAACGTACGGCAGATTGATAGGTAGATTACCGAACAACCCGAACCGCAGGTTGCTCTAACCCGCCCCCATTCCACAAGGGAAAAAACGGACCACCCAATACATAGATAACCACCCTCCCGCGGGTGGGCAAACGGAGACGAATGGTGGGACGACCCCAAAACAAAGCGTCTGGTGACCTCACCAAGAAAACAAGTAGAATTTAACAAGTAAATCAAACAACATATCACCAATCACTTAACTTCTAACAAACTGCGATTTCTGGCAAAGACCTGGCGCAGCACCCCCAAAACGCTCTCCCGAACCGTCCGCTGCCAGCCGCTTCAATGGACGCAGGAAGGCGCGCCGATCTCCCGTCTCACGGCGTCGCAGCTCGCACCGGCCAGACCGATGTCTTGGATTGACTCCTGTTGCTCTCGTGTCGGCCGCGAAGCCACTACCCCTCGCTATACGGCGTGGCCCACTGGACTTACGTGGCGACCTCACATGCGCCGACGCTCAAGGCGGACAAGTCATCTTGTGTCTCAGTGTGCGACCGACCAACCGATCGATCCAACCACCAATGACCGTTGCCTGAGCAAGTCGAGCAGACTGGCGGCCTAACGCGCAGATGCAGGAACTAAGCCCCCGACCGGGCGACCACTCATTGAGTTCTCTCTCTGCGCCACAAATTCGGACGAGAGACAGACTAGAAAGCTGGGGACGAGAGACTGACCCCAGACTGACTCCAGACTCATCCAGACTGACCAACTGGCAAGTTTTTTTTTTTTTTACTTTATTGTTATTTTAAAACCTGTACAAATCAGGTAGGCTGGCAGCGGCACACTACGCCGCTCTTCAGCCATAGCGTTTTACAATAGTATAAAAATGGAGAATGAGAATGAACAAAGTGACGGGCAAAAGAGAGAGGTCACAGATACACAAAAAACACGGAGTCGTTCACATGTGACGATAACAACACTGAAAACACGTTGGCACGGCGCACAGAACACTGACGAATCCGACGGCACAAGTGAACGTAGTAGTGGGACGGCGGACACCAAAAACACTAAACGACGTCACACACGCGAGACACAGAAGGCGATGATCTCCGGCGCGCGAATGTTCACTATGCGTGTGCGAGTCCGGGGACCTGCCAAGAGAGGAGGAGGAGGAAGGGGAGTGGGAGAGCGTGAGAGGAGAGCAGAGATGCCATGGGCAAAGGAGAGAGAGGGGGAGGGAGGAAGGGGGAGGGGAAGCCCGGGGGAGAGGGGAGGAGGGAGGGGGGAAAGGAAAGAGAAGGGAAGGGAAAGGAGGGAGGGAGGATGCCTAAAGGAAAGGACACAGGAAGGGGGGGGGATCAAAGTTGATAGGAGGGGTAGATGGAGGGGAGGAGGACATCATCAGGGAGGGGGAGCTGGCGGAAGCCACCTTGGTAAGGAGGGTGGAGAGATGGAGACCAGGTGGGACGTGGGCATACAGGCGCGGCAGTGGGCGGGGGTGGGAGAGGATCGGGGAGACGAGCGGGTGAGGAGGATGGAGTGTACGGGAGGTGTACAGGATCCGTATCCTTTCAAGGAAAAGGAGGAGGTGGGGGAAGGGGAGGAGATCGTACAGGATCCGCGTAGGGGAGGGGAGACAGAAGCGATAGGCGAGGCGGAGAGCATGGCGTTCAAGGATTTGGAGGGATTTATAAAAGGAAGGGGGGGGGCGGAGATCCAAGCCGGATGGGCATAACAAAGGATAGGGCGGATGAGGGATTGATAAGTGTGGAGGATGATGGAGGGGTCCAGACCCCACGTGCGGCCGGAGAGGAGCTTGAGGAGACTGAGTCGGGAGCGTGCCTTGGCTGGGATTGTCCAGAGGTGGGGAGTCCAGGAGAGGCGACGGTCGAGGGTGACGCCAAGGTACTTAAGGGTGGGAGTGAGGGCGATAGGACGGCCATAGATGGTGATGTAGAAATCAAGGAGGCGGAAGGAAGGGGTGGTTTTGCCTACAATGATCGCCTGGGTTTTGGAGGGATTGACCTTGAGCAACCACTGGTTGCACCAAGCGGTGAACCGGTCAAGATGGGATTGGAGAAGGTGTTGGGAGCGCTGCAGGGTGGGGGCAAGGGCAAGGAAGGCGGTGTCATCGGCAAACTGGAGAAGGTGGACGGGGGGTGACGGCGGCGGCATGTCCGCCGTGTACAAAAGGTACAGAAGGGGGGAGAGGACGGTGCCTTGGGGCACACCGGCGGAGGGGAAAAAGGTGTAGGAATCGGCGTTATGGATGGTGACATAGGAAGGACCAACTGGCAAGCTCATAACGCCCCTTAAATGCACGCGAACAGGCAACCTTTCCCCTTTCCAGAAACCGAAGCTGCGATTGCCACAGCGGTGCCACCGCCACCACCCGAAACGGAGGGCGATTGCTTCTCACAACGCGCTGCGGCGTGCTTTTCAAAACAGCAATTTTTACCACAGCTCACTTACGGTTGAATGATGAAGCTAAAATTCATATAGACTTTAACAGTGAGGATTCTTTACTGGTTCGTATAGCTGTGTCGTGGGTAATTCGGTTTGAAATCTTAATCTGAAATCTTAATCTGAAATCAGGTCGGATTCAACTTGTGATCTGCATTCCCCCATCAAAATTGAACCCCTACGTGGAAAGAAACCAACATAAACGGGATTGAAATTCCGAATTACGATGCAATTTTCTTTCGGACACGCTCGCATGTCTATACCTGTATATCCACGTACAGGGGAGACATTTTACTTGAAAGTCACTTGCCCGGTGTCGACGAATAAATACGACGTTGCAGTGCCTGTGTTATTCCGAATCACGATGCAATGTTCCTTCGAACATGCATGCCAGATGGTTCTTGCATTATCTTAGTGAATAGCAGATAGCAGGTCGCAAAATAATCGCAGAAGAATTGCTTCAACATTATCAAACAGGGGCAGAACAGTTTCTGAAAAGGATTTTGGAACTTACTGAGACCTAGATGCGGGATTCTGAGCCAGAACTGAAGTCTCAGTCGTCACAAAGGAAAAGTTTTTACTCTGAAAGCCCGAAAAAATTGTCGCTGCCAACGATCAAAGGTGAAAGTGTAGATGTTCTTTGCATATGATATGAATAGAGATATAGCTACAAATAGTGCCACATGGTACGTCAGCAACCGGAGGGTAATACAGTCTATTTCTCCAAAAAATTTAGCGCCAAAAAATTAGTGAAAGAGGGCCTGACATATCTGCAACTGGTGTCCTCATTTTGCAGGATAATGCAAGACCACATACTACCCCACCAGTGACAGAAACGCTCGACAAATGAGGATGGGAAATACTTCCACACCCACTATGCTGTCCTGATATGAATACACCCGACTTTGATTTGTTTTCCAAATCTAAGAAACAACTTCTAGAAAACTGGAATGAGATTTTCACTCTACAGCGGAGTGTGCGCTGATTTGCAACTTCCTGGCAGATTAAAACTGTGTGCCGGACAGAGACTCGAACTCGGAAACTTTGCTTTTCGCGGGCAAGATCTCTACTGTCTGAGGTACCCAAGCACGACTCACGTCCCGTCCCCACAGCTTTACTTGCGGTAGAGCTCTTGCTCGCGCAAGGCCAAGGTCCCGAGTTCGAGTCTCGGTACGGCACACAGTTTTAATCTGCCAGGAAGTTTCTAGGAAACTGTTTTGATACAATTTATGAAGCCTCCAGTGAGATGATCCTAGTAATCAGGCAGCTCATCAATGAAGGTGCCCTACCTGGAATACAGAAATTACCAAAGCGTTGAGAAGCTGTCATAAGCAGGAATGGAGACTATATTGAAGGCCTACGAAGATATTTTGTAAAATCAATTGTCTTCTTCAGTTTTATCTCACAGTGTACAAAACATTTGAAATGACCCTCGTAAGAGACAGTTGCTGAACGAGCATACGAAATAGGTTCTCAGACATGTGAGTGATTTAACTGGACTGTTCATCAGACGTAAAAGTATCGTCAGGAGTGTCACAGGGAAGTGCGATGGGACCACCGTTTTCTCTAAGTAGATAGACTATCTGGTCGACAAGGTGAGCAGCAATCTGCGACCGTCTACTTATGACGCTGAAGTGTGTGGGAAGGTATCACTCCTGAGTGACTGAAGAAAGATTCACGAAAACTTGGATATAATTCCTTTTTGGTGGGATGAATGACAGCTTGCTCTAAATGTGGCAAACCATGTGCTAATGCAGATGAATAGCCAAAAAAATAATATAACGTTTAAATATATTATTATTGGTCTGTTGCTTAACGCCTTCACGTCGATTAAATATTTAACATTAGAGTTGTAGAGTGACATGAAATGGAACGAGGATGTAAGGTCAGTTGTACGAAAGATGAATCTTCGGTTTCGGTTTATTGGGAGAGTACTATGAAGTGTAGCTCACCTGTAAATGAGGCTGCAATACAGAGAACTTTTACATTCCTGTGTACAGCTCGAGTGCCTGGGATCCACACCTGGTCGTATTAAAGGAAGACTTCAAAGCAACTCAGAGGCATGCTGTTAGATTTCTTACCAATAATTTGATCAGCAAATGTACAGTAATGCGTCATGAACTCAAATATGTATCCGCCCAGGGACCTTATCTTTGTACCGTCATTACTGACATGAAAATCGCCAGCATGGCATCACATTACAATTCTAAGCAAATGTAGCTTTGTTCGAGAATACGATTTGGTCCTAATGAATTTCTTAATTGCTCAAAAACGCTGTTGAGACGTCAGTACGGGCGCGCCCCAAAAGACAATACAAAACTCAAAATGGATATACAAAGAACTCATCGGATGCGGGGAATGGGAAGAGAAAGAAGCTCTTTTCGCGAGGCACTATTGAGAAAGTCTAGAAAACTGGCAACTGCGATCAGAACGATCCTAATGCCAGACGTCTTCATACATCTCGCGTAGGGACCGACGAGGTAACAGAGATCAAGACTCATATGGAAGGATATAGACAATCGTTTCTCCCTTGCTGTATTTGCGAATGGAACACGAAGGGCAATGACTAGTAGTGGCACAATAGAGCCTTGGCCATGTCACTACGGTGGCTTTCACAGTATCTGTGTAGAAGTACTTTTGCACTTTAGGGGAGCTGACAGGATTGTCACAGAGTTGACAATTCCGGTCGTACGTCCCTATGAAAGGATTCATGTTCGCACATCTTGAAGAAAAGGTGATGAAATTTAACAGCTAATGTGTCTGAAAATGATGAAACACTTGAGACAGGAAATGAATTCAAAAGTGAAATTCACAGTGATATGGTAACAGACATGGGACGGCGATATGCACTTTTACAGATAGTGGTTGTATAGCGTGCACAAGATGTAAAGCGGTAGTTCTCGGGCGGAGCTGTCACCTGTACTCAGGTGATTAAAGTGAAACTGTTTCCGATGTGACTTTGACCACACGACAGCAATTAACAGACATTGAACGCGGAATAGCAGTTGGAGATAGACGATGAAACATTCCACTTCGGAAATCATTACGTAATTTAATTTTGCGCCTATCCACAATGTCAAGAATGTGCTTCGAATACCATATTTAACGCTTTGCCTCTGGCCATTCAAAACGTAGTGGCGTAAGGCCTTCCGTTAACGACCGAGAACAGCAACGTCTGCGTAGGTAGTCAGTTCTAACAGACAAGCAACATTGCCTGAAATAACCATAGAAATCAGTGTGGGACGTACGATGACGTATCCGTTGGGACAGTGAAGCGAAATTAGGCGTTAATGGGCTATGCCGAAGACAACCGATGAGGGGTGCCTTTGCTAACAGCCCGACGTCGCCTGCAGCGCCTCTGCTGGGCTCGTGAAAACATGTGTTGGGCCCTTTTTTTTTTTTTTTGGTCATCAGTCTACTGACTGGTTTGATGCGGCCCGCCACGAATTCCTTTCCTGTGCTAACCTCTTCATCTCAGAGTAGCACTTGCAACCTACGTCCTCAATTATTTGCTTGACGTATTCCAATCTCTGTCTTCCTCTACAGTTTTTGCCCTCTACACCTCCCTCTAGTACCATGGAAGTCACTCCCTCATGTCTTAGCAGATGTCCTGTCATCCTGTCCCTTCTCCTTATCAGTGTTTTCCACATATTCCTTTCCTCTCCGATTCTGCGTAGAATCTCCTCATTCCTTACCTTATCAGTCCACCTAATTTTCAACATTCGTTTACAGCACCACATCTCAAATGCTTCGATTCTCTTTTCTTCCAGTTTTACCACAGTCCATGTTTCGCTACCATACAATGCTGTACTCCATACGTACATCCTCAGAAATTTCTTCCTCAAATTAAGGCCGGTATTTGATATTAGTAGCCTTCTCTTGGCCAGAAATGCCTTTTTTGCCATAGCGAGTCTGCTTTTGATGTCCTCCTTGCTCCGTCCGTCATTGGTTATTTTACTGCCTAGGTAGCAGAATTCCTTAACTTCATTGACTTCGTGACCATCAATCCTGATGTTACGTTTCTCGCTGTTCTCATTTCTATTACTTATCATTACCTTCGTCTTTCTCCGATTTACTCTCAAACCATGCTGTGTACTCATTAGATTGTTCATCCCGTTCAGCAGATCATTTAATTCTTCTTCACTTTCACTCAGGATAGCAATGTCATCAGCGAATCGTATCATTGATACTCCTTTGACCTTGTATTTTAATTCCACTCCTGAACCTTTCTTTTATTTCCATCATTGCTTCCTCGATGTACAGATTTAAGAGTAGGGGCGAAAGGCTACAGCCTTGTCTTACACCCTTCTTAATACGAGCACTTCGTTCCTGATCGTCCACTCTTATTATTCCCTCTTGGTTGTTGTACATATTGTATATGACCCGTCTCTCCCTGTAGCTTACCCCTACTTTTTTCAGAATCTCGAACTGCTTGCACCATTTTATACTGTCGAATGTTTTTTCCAGGTCGACAAATCCTATGAAAGTGTCTTGATATTTCTTTAGCCTTGCTTCCATTATTAGCCGTAACGTCAGAATTGCCTCTCTCGTCCCTTTACTTTTCCTAAAGCCAAACTGATCGTCACCTAGAGCATTCTCAATTTTCTTTTCCATTCTTCTGTATATTATTCTTGTAAGCAGCTTCGATGCATGAGCTGTTATGCTGATTGTGCGATAATTCTCGCACTTGTCAGCTCTTGCCGTCTTCGGAATTGTGTGGATGATGCTTTTCCGAAAGTCAGATGGTATGTCGCCAGACTCATATATTCTACACACCAACGTGAATAGTCGTTTTGTTGCCACTTCCCCCAATGAATTTAGAAATTCTGATGGAATGTTATCTATCCCTTCTGCCTTATTTGACCGTAAGTCCTCCAAAGCTCTTTTAAATTCCGATTCTAATACTGGATCCCCTATCTCTTCTAAATCGACTCATGTTTCTTCTTCTATCACATCAGACAAATCTTCACCCTCATAGAGGCTTTCAATGTATTCTTTCCACCTATCTGCTCTCTACTCTGCATTTAACAGTAGAATTCCCGTTGCACTCTTAATGTTACCACCGTTGCTTTTAATGTCACCAAAGCTTGTTTTGACGTTCCTGTATGCTGAGTCTGTCCTTCCGACAATCATATCTTTTTCGATGTCTTCACATTTTTCCTGCAGCCATTTCTTCTTAGCTTCCCTGCACTTCCTATTTATTTCATTCCTCAGCGACTTGTACTTCTGTATTCCTGATTTTCCCGGAACATGTTTGTACTTCCTCCTTTCATCAATCAACTGAAGTATTCCTTCTGTTACTCATGGTTTCTTCGCAGTTACCTTCTTTGTAACTATGTTTTCCTTCCCAACTTCTGTGATGGCCCTTTTTTTTAGAGATGTCCATTCCTCTTCACCGAGCGAGGTGGCGCAGTGGTTAGCACACTGGACTCGCATTCGGGAGGACGACGGTTCAATCCCGTCTCCAGCCATCCTGATTTAGGTTTTCCGTGATTTCCCTAAATCGCTTCAGGCAAATGCCGGGATGGTTCCTTCGAAAGGGCACGGCCGATTTCCTTCCCAATCCTTCCCTAACCCGAGCTTGCGTTCCGTCTCTAATGACCTCGTTGTCGACGGGACGTTAAACACTAACCACCACCACCACCACCACCACCAATCCTCTTCAACTGTACTGCCTACTGCGCTATTCCTTATTGCTGTATCTATAGCGCTAGAGATCTTTAAACGTTGGGCCCTAGATGACTGGAAAACCTTTTAATGGTGACATGAGGCCTGTTTTCAGTTGTTAGAGCTGATGGGAGGGTTCGAGCATGGTGCAGACCCCACTAAGTTTTCAACAGGGCACTATGTAAGCTGGCGGTGTCTCCACAATGGTATGGTCTGTGTTTGTATGGAGTGGACTAGGTCCTCTGATCCAACTGAACCGATCATAGACTGGAAATGGAGATGGTCGGCCACTTGGAGACCACTAGTCGGCTACCTGGAGACCATCTGCAGTATTCGTGGACATTTTGTTCCCAAAGAACGATGGAATTTTTATCGACGACATTACGGAAGTCATCGGCCCACAGTTGTTCACGATTGGTTTGAAGGACAAATGGCTCTGAGCACTATGGGACTTAGCATCTGAGGTCATCAGTCCCCTAGAACTTAGAACTACTTAAACCTAACTAACCTAAGAACATCACACACATCCATGCCCGAGGCAGGATTCGAACCTGCAGCCGTGGCGGTCGCGCGGTTCCAGACTGAAGCGCCTAGAACCGCTCGGCCACACCGGCCGGCGTTTGAAGGACATTCTGGACAATTCGAGTGAATGATTTGCCCATCCGGATCACCCGAAATGAGTCCCAACGAAGTCCGTTCGTGCGCAGGAATCTGCACCGGCAATACTTTTGCAGTTATGGACGGCTATAGAGGCAATATGGCTCCATATTTATGCAGCACTTCCAACTACTTGCTGAGTCCGTTTGTAATGTCTCTTGCAGCGGTCTCTCCGCGATATTTACAGAAATTTTATAAATCATATAACTCAGTACATACATCGAAATATCTCTTCTTATCTTACCGATTATCAAGGCAAAGTAGTTTCAAGCCCAATTATTCCTTGGAGCGTCCATTTACTCCATGGAATAGCTTCTCTGCTATCTATGTTTTCTCTTAGGAAAAAGAAGAGAGGACTTCTTGCCGATTAGTCGTAAAAGAAGGATGTATATGTATGTATTGTTGAGCTAGTCGCCATCTTGATGAGATTCTGTATGAGAAGGAATTTAATACATGAACTAAACTAAAGTAAGTGTGTTCGCGTATTATTTAACGGATTATTATTATTGACAGTGTCTGCTTACTACGCTGTGTTGCACGGGATCAGTGGGGAACGTCTGATTTACACTGGACGAACCTGCCGTTTTGTATGCTCAAGATATCCAGTTACTTCAAATAAATAGGATAACACGGTCTTACCAGCAGATCTCCGGTCTTCCCCACGTGATCACAGAAAGTTAATAATTATTACAAATGTTTCCAGGAGATCGACTGACAATTTTCGTCGCACCGAGACTTCGAAATTGATTCACTGCCTCATGGAATTTAAGTTAAGCTTAATTTAATCAGGATAGAACAGTATTGAACTGTGTGAATGTGATAAGCCTGCTTTGTCAATGAAAATTCCCTTAATATACGCATGTTTTTACTATCCTGATCAGTGAAGCTAAATCAGGCCGGTGTGAGAGAGGTTTTTAAATTTTAGATCCCATACAAAATATATTAAACGTTGCTCGTCGAGTTGTTGCATTCTGCCGGGCGAAAGGATGTCCGACATGATATTAGGAGGTATCCCATTAAGTTTGTCACCTGAGAGTATTACACGGTGGGAAAAATTTTATGGCATTTACATTTGTAATGCGAGGGCGGCTGATAGTTCATGAATAAGTAATAGCAAGACACATGCATAGAAAAACTTTCCATAATTTTAGAAACTAATACCTTCTCTTCCTCTTCTTTTGTCAATCTAGTCTTATGTCTTATGCTCTGTTCTGACCTCATCATCACTTTCTCCGCCTTCCCACAATTCTTCTTCCAACAGACTAACATTCCATCACTTGCCGAAGGGTTCTCTAAGGCGGCGGACGAAATACAGCTTTTCCATGTTGCTTTTGTTAGATCAGTTTTCCAGTAAATGGTTGTATCCTCAGTTCTTCCCTCATTCGTTCATTTCTTATTTTGTGTTCTCCACATCAAAGGAACGCCATTCTTTAAGTTTCAAGTAAGGGTTGGGGATTCGAGAGTGTAAACGACAAAGCCCACACTGAGCACAAAAATTTTACAGATTTATTTCATCCAAACAATTTACATAAGGCACACTCTGGCAACAGGAGCAAATTTATCCAATATGTTAGGGACTCATTGGCACAAAGCAAAATTAAGAAAAGTCAAACATAAAGATAGTTTATACGCGACCATTAGATAATATAAAAAAATTATGTAAATGCCCCACTGGGTAAATAACAAGAGAGTTAAGGGTGCTGTGGGCTATTCAGTAAATTTAACAACTGATAGAGTTCGAATAACAAAGTTTAAATCATAACCAACAGTTTATTTACAACATCAACAGGCAGGCCAGTAACAGACGAATAACGTGAAGAGCTCATCCTCAAAACCTCCCTTCTGAAGCTGATATGAATATTCGAAACAGGTCCCAAAATGCCGTAGCACCAGATTTAGACAGGCAAAATGAAACAGTTAGGTTTAGGATCTCTAAAACAGAGAAAACGTTACCACACATTCTATATTTTAAAGCAACGGCATAGAATTTAAAATAAGGTAGCCTACTGGCTTTGCAACTTTTCCCCAATATTAAATAGCGTAAATGAATTTATCAGGTGAGTGTCCCAGTATGCAGATGACTTCGCGGTCCCTATGACCGATTCGCAGCTCAAGTGGTTCAAAGCAGGAGCTGTTTACAGCAAGACTCCGTCCAATAGTTGCAGATAAATTGAAATTACAAGAATACCAGGATCCCTTTGGAATATTAAATAAAAGAAATACGTAAACCTCACATCTTGTACCTCAATGACTGTTACCTGATTTCTCAACGAACAATGCAAACTCAAATATGCAAGTCATGGGGCAACTGAGCTCCGACGAGCACTATTAAGATTACGAACTCAAGTGGTACGTTCATGCCTTGCCGCAACCAAACCCTGTTTAAGATGTAATACAGCGGATGAGCTACCATTAACTTACACTGTATGGCGATAATTACTACCATAACAGTCTCGCTGCAGTTACGCTGCGGTGAAATACCTTCGTCGCAGAGTATGGGCCCAGATTCCAAGTTGGCACTCATCATTCCTGGGCAATCATGAGTGCTCGCCGCTGCCAGCAGACTGCCTGACCAATGTACTGCTCCCAAGCATCTCTCTTGTGTACCCCACTTGCGCACCAGCTCAATATCGGCACATGCTCAACTTGCGTCCTTTCGTGGCTAAAATTTCATCTGCGTGTCTTCTCGTTTTTTCCTTCTTCTTATCATGCCACATGTAATGTTCATGGGTAATGATTTTCTTATTCTCTCATTCTCTTCTTCAAAAGTAGCCACGTACTAGAGTCTGGAACGGTTACACCTGATTTACCTTACCACTGATTATCCTGTGATGAGACACTTACTTAAAAATGGCCACTATTGTGTGTTTTTGTTCTTGATATCTTCAGATTACAATGTAGGCTAATGTTGTTTGATCTTTCTTCAGTAATTCGTCATTTCACTGTCCAGTGTAAGTACCTGGTTGATCACAGAAAGTATTATACGAAGGGTGTTCAATAAGCAGCATAACACATTTTTTTCTCGGACAGCGTCGGAGAAAAAACACGAAATTTTTTGTGGGACATTATGTATTATTTCCGCTTTAACCGCAATAGTTTCATGGATCTCAGATTGGTAGCACGACTACACGTTGCCTTCAAAATGGCGTCTGTAACGGAGGTGCTCTCCAAGAAGAGAGCTGTCACTGAGTTCCATTTGTCGGAAGGCTAGAGCCTTTCAGATTGTCTATGGAGACCTAGCGTTGAATAAAAGCACGGCGAGTCGTTGGGCGAGCTGCCTTTCAGCATCGCAAAAAGGTTGCGCAAAACTGTCCGATCTCCCACGCGCCGGACGGCGCACTCAGCTGTGACTCTTAGAATGTTGGAACGTGCGAAGACTCTGATTCGGGATGGATAACGGATCACAATTAAACACCTCGCTGCTCAACTGGATGTCTCTGTTGGTGGTGCTGACACACTCGACCAGCAGTTGGGAAACTCAAAGTGCCCAGTGGAGTCCTCGCCGGCTAACAGAAGACCGTACAGGACAGCAGAGGACCATCACTGCGGAACTGTTTGCGCGTTACGAGGCTCATTTTGACAATATTTTGTCGAACTGCATCAAAGGCGAAGAAACATGGGTTCCTCACGTAGAACTCGAAACAAAACGGCAATTCCAGGAGTGGCGCATCAAATGTCCCCCAAACAAAATGTTCAAATCCACATTCTCAGACGATAAACTCATGGCTACAGTCTTCCGATACTCTGAAGGGAGTTTGATGTCCTCCCTTATGGTGTAACGATCAATTACAAGTTGCATGGTGCTACACTCAGGAAATCGAAGAATAGGCTTCAGCATGTTCGTCGTTACATAAATGCAAACGGACAACGCAAGGCCTCATACAAGTCTATGAACCCAGAGAAGCTCACAAAACTCCATTAAACTGCATTTTCTCATCCACTCTGCTGCCCTGATTTCGCGCCTTCTGACTTCCATCTGTTTGGTTCAATGACGGATGCACTCCACAGAAAACAGTACCTGGATGATGGGGTGGTTATTGATGCAGTGAGACATTGATTCCTAAGTGGGCCAGTAGAGTGGTACCATGCGGGCATACGGGTCCTCCCAGTAAGGCGGTTGAACGGATATGATGCTGAAAAATAGGGTTTTGTAGCCAAAGGAATCCTGGAATCCTGAATAAAACTGACGTGATTTCAGAAAAAAAAGTTGCATTACGTATCGAACGGCCCTCGTATTTAAATTTGTCTGTCACACATCCCGCGCAGTCTGAGGCCTCTTGTCGCGGTCCGGGAGGCTTCTCCTGTCAGAGGTTCGAGTCCTCCCTCGGGCATGGGTGTGTATGTCGTCCTTAGCGTAAGTCAGTTTATGTTAGATTAAGTAGTGCGCAAGCCTAGGGATCGCCGGCCGAAGTGGCCGCGCGGTTCTGGCGCTGCAGTCTGGGACCGCGAGACCGCTACGGTCGCAGGTTCGAATCCTGCCTCGGGCATGCATGTGTGTGCTGTCCTTAGGTTAGTTAGGTTTAACTAGTTCTAAGTTCTAGGGGACTAATGACCTCAGCAGTTGAGTCCCATAGTGCTCAGAGCCATTTGAACCATTTGAACCTAGGGATCGATGACCTCAGCAGTTTGGTCCCATAAGACCTTACCACAACTTTCCAAATTTTTTTGTCACACATCTTATACCGTAAGGATGCCGATATAGCTATTAAACAGTGTAGGCAACATTGTTACATGACCATTTTACTCAAACTGTTCCGTAACTGAGGTAAACCCTGTAACAAAGAGACAAATTAAATTTGCACAAATAAGTCTCCGCCGATAAATGAAATATGAATCATCATTAATGAATGGCAAACCTTAACCATGCCGATTACAATTTTCCATTGCATGCACACGTAAATGAGTAGCCTTAACTGTAGGCGAGGTATTGCGCCGTGTATCGTAGACCCTCAAGGGGAACAGTCCTACAGAATCATGGGATGTCCGCTTGGCTGCCCGCATATGTGCGAGGGACTTTCCCTGGTAATCATGAAGGACAATGGTCAGTGCTTTGAGGAATTCCTACATGGCACCGGAGACACTAAAACGCCGGCCGGAGTGGCCGAGCGGTTAAAGGCGCTACAGTCTGGAACCGCACGAGCGCTACGGTCACAGGTTCGAATCCTGCCTCGGGCATGGATGTGTGTGATGTCCTTAGGTTAGTTAGGTTTAAGTAGTTCTAAGTTCTAGGGGACTTATGACCACAGCAGTTGAGTCCCATAGTGCTCAGAGCCATTTGATTTGACACTAAAACCATAATACTGATTTAATCTCCGGGTTGGGCGGACACAACGGAGACTGTTTTTTAACAAGCAGTATGTGGTCTGGACTACATTCTCTTTTATCACCGTCCCTGAAGAACCTCTATTATGATCGAAACATAAGGCAGTAGGAGACTGTCAAAATACACAGACCATTAAGCTATCATCTGAGAGGGATTGCAACAGCAAATCTTAGGCGCCTCTTAAGACTGTGAGAAAAAGACAGTGTGCTCAAGTCCCGCAAGACGAAATTTTTAATAAAATGTGAAAACAGCTACCACGGTTAACCTCAATAATTTAGAAATGGGTGTAATAAACACAACAGTGCTTATATTGACCTGTATTCGAACCTATTCAGAGAGAGGGAGAAAGCAGCTTAGAGATTTGCAGAGCCAAAAATAACGAAATTTGTAGCTGGTTAACCACCAAAAATGAGAGTAAGTAATGGAGACCAAGAACTTTTGAGACTACTTCTTACTGTTTTGCATTCGAAATATTTATCATTCAGGCAATAGTAATTATGCCTCTTAAGAAAAACGACGCTGAGATCAGGGTCTTCCTTGTCGGACGTGCACTGCACTCAGTTAATTGATAGGCAAGCGTCTTCCTGGGCAGTCTTCAGACTGCAGCACCTTTGTAGCCAAATACCATCATGGGCACACTACACATCCGGAGGAGATGAACGCAGACTCAAGTTGTTGGTACAGAGGCAATGACTGATTTTGCAGCCACTTCAGCTGCAACCAGCGGATTATATGGTAAAGTCCAGCCACATGCAGGAGGCGAACTGTAGGGAAAGTCAAGTAATTTCTAATAATGTTCCGTAAATTCAGTCTTCACTTCAAATACTAGCATGCTTTTAACAGCGGCCATAGATGCACACACATACCCTCCGATAGTATACTCTATCCTGTTCCACTAAACATCAACAATAATAGTACGGCGTTCACGACTATAAATGTTTTATTCAGATAATGTGTCGATGGGAAGCACATCCGATATGACATGTCCAGGACTGCCAAAGCGTTAGCAAACATGCATGCATTTCTGAAGTAGCAGATACTGCAGATGATCCACTGATGTCTGAAATAGAAAAGATGTATTCGCAAATTGCGAACATAACTCGAAATCAGCTGTATAGTTTATTGGCGACACGAGAAAATTTTGGGCCGGACTGGGACTTGAATTCAGCTGTTTCCTTAACCATTTTGGCTACCCTTGCATGCCTTGATCCTAGGTGCAGACTCCATTTATAAAGTCAATAATGCTGTTGAAAAGTTATAATAATCAGTTGTGAAGATGAGCTATTAGAATTGTGTATGATGTGTATATCACATTTATTGCAATGACTTGATTATTACAACAGTAGGAGGTGTAGAAAACTTATCTTCATGTATCGTCAATCTCTGGGGCCAGCTTATTTCCCTTCGGATACTCGGAACATGCCGTCCAGGCATATTACGAAATGACTGATACACTTTTCCTGACATTCCACATCTGTTGTTACGAACTTTACTGTTATATTCATAAAGCTCACAAATATAACTTTGAAATATCTTGAAAACACATCAAAGGCATAAACCATTCTTTTTAAGCCCATTAGAATTCCAACACAATCCGTGACATAACCACCACTCTCACAACTTTCTCCTCCACATTTGGCACCCGTCTGCTACCAAAGAGCATCATGTTCCAAAGACAACTGTTAGAGATGTTACATAGATTGTGAAATGTAAACTGTGATATTTATTCATGTACGTTTAACCGCTGAATTTCATGCGTTATTACAGAGTATAATTTGAAATAGTATTTATAATTAATGTTTTCACCATTTATGTTTGCATTAAATCTATGAATACCAGGGAAACTAGTTATCAGAATGCACATACTTTTTTCTTTTACAAAAGGTAGAAAAAATATTTTCATAAATATTCAACAGGATTAAGAAAAGGTAACTATCGATAAAAGTAGTTAAAGATTTTCACTGTAAATGTGAATAATTACGCAAAAATCGGCAAAAAATGAAATCCTACAATCCAGTAACAGTAATACTGGCTTCGTTAGAGTCAATCTAAAAGAGAGAAAGTACCCTAGGATTGCTACGATCCACCCCTCCTAAACATCCCAAGTAGTTTCCAAGGTGTCACTTACTTTAATCATAAATGTATTTCTGACTGGAGCTATATGTTATTATCTATACATAAAGAAAAATAATATATTGTCAATACCCTTCAAATCAAGAACTACTCACGTGAGTTTCCTATAAGAATTAGTGAATTTCCTCGGGGCACTTTTGTTGCCCTGTGCATATAATCACTTTCAGAAGTTTAGTTAATAATTAAATTAACAAATTTAATAATACTGAACCTTAAATTATGTTGTACTTACTAACCACCACAATAAAATAGAAACAGTGAATACTAGAAAGAGTATGAAGAGAACAGTTCCGTATTTAAGTTTACAAAATAATGACAAGTTTTATTAAACATACAACTTTGTGGAAAACCTGCTGATAAATCTTAGACAAGAATAACAAAGACAAATCAGTTAAGGAATGGTGTTTGATAGACAAAGCATACATTGAGGTGGAAGCTATTCAAAGTTCCCTGAGTTAATCCCTTTTACAACGCAGTATGACTTCTTTACATAAATCCACTGTCAGGACTAACTCTATTCAAATAGAATCAACTACGATCAACAACACCAACTATGGTTCACCTGAGAATAGAGAGCTGTGAATATCTTGTAACATTCCTACACCGGTGCAGCCGTACTTCGCCCTCTCATCTTTACTCAGACAGCTAAAGGAAACGGCGCGCTGCAGGCGAGGAGCGGTCGCGGTGGCAGCTATAAAGTTCTGACGCGTCCACTAAAATATGCAAACTGCGTGGTCTGGCATTCTCATTGTCAGAAAGCGGGAAAATTCTTTATCAGAGCTCTTAAATCCTGGCAGATTTGACAGTGAGCTGCACCCGTTGGCTGGTCTCGCCAAACAAATTTGACTTACAGGCACAACGATGGGTCCGAAATTGTCAAACGTCAGATGGCGTATACTTTCACCCTCGTGAGACACGAAATGCCCGATATGATGTGCAAAAATGGTTCAAATGGCTCTGAGCACTATGGGACTTAACAGCTATGGTCATCAGTCCCCTAGAACTTAGAAATACTTAAACCTAACTAAACTAAGGGCATCACACAACACCCGGCCATCACGAGGCAGAGAAAATCCCTGACCCCGCCGGGAATCGAACCCGGGAACCCGGGCGTGGGAAGCGAGAACGCTACCGCACGACCACGAGATGCGGGCGGTGATGTGCAGTCCCACTGTCTGTACAGTGGGAAACTGCCATAGCCTCTTAATCCACCACAAGATACTGAACCCCAAGTCTCACCCACTAGTGAATGACCTGAAGGTCTCCAACCGTGGAGGACCAGAAGACGGAGTCCATCGAAGCATCGCAACCACTTTCCACCAAGCCTCAGTACCGGAGCCGAATTATCAAAAAGAAACCACCCCCACATCACACAAACCAATAGAACTGTAATCTACTCATGGAATCCCCACTATTGATTGTTCTGTCGCAATGATAGCCAATTCAGACACAGCACTGTGGTTCCCACGTTGAGGGAGCAAGCCTCTACTTTGAGTGTCCCGAGAGGAGACCATCAGAGACTCCATATATCTCATGTCTCAAAATAAAAAAATTTTATTATAGGGGGAGGAGGAGACTAGTGTTTAACGTCCCGTCGACAACGAGGTCATTAGAGACGGAGCGCAAGCTCGGGTGAAGGAAGGATGGGGAATGAAATCGGCCGTTCCCCTTCAAAGGAACCATCCCGGCATTTGCCTGAAGCGATTTAGGGAAATCACGGAAAACCTAAATCAGGATGGCCGGAGACGGGATTGAACCGTCGTCCTCCCGAATGCGAGTCCAGTGTGCTAGCCACTGCGCCACCTCGCTCGGTTTTATTATAGGGATGCGTCATTGTCACAGTCAGCATGGCCATGTTTTGGAAAAAAAACACCTACCTAGATGGGACCACAGTCTCTCGTTCGTGGAGTGATCTAATCTCCCCAGGCCATTATTTCCAATTTCTGAAAGTAGGCTATTAAGCTTCGCAGACAGTAGTTCTGCAAATATATATATTTTTACCGCTCACTACAGGAACCCGTCGACTTCCTGGCGTCAAGGGTGGGGGAGGGGGTTACACTCCTACCTTGACTAGACACGTACGTCAGCTTCTCTGTCCGTATTGTAGTATCATTGCCACCGATACTACTACAACGCCGCGCCAACGAGGTTGGCAGCTCGTCGTCTGCCGAGCACAGCTCACTCTAGCGGGCTGTGCAGCTCGATGGAACTGGAGTGTACCTCGTTCACTTCTCAACTAGATTTCAACCTAGGCAGACGCACTTTCATAATCGGCCCTCAGCCAGTTCTGTATTGTTTGCGTTGATTCTCTGAGGAGGCCCCATCAGGCTTAGTCCCTGAGAATGTGTTGTATTAGTTCATGGAATTCCATGTTACGAGATTGTCAGTTCATAGCCGCAGCTGCAGTCCTACAAACTACTGAAGATAAGTAATTTCATTGTACTATGTGTTTCTTGAATAATAATCCTTCTCTCTAACAGTGTGCCGTACCGCATATTATTGCAACCTGGACTCCTTCAGCTCCTATCAACTCGGCCTCCTACTTATTTCCATTTAGTATCGAGCTGAAAACACCCACGCGTTTTGTGCCTCTAAAAAGTGAGACACAATACGTATCGTCCCAGCTTCTAACTTGTGAATGCATGGTGTTTTATGACCTGTCTACCGTTTGCACTAAAGCTCAGTTTACAGCAGTTTCTCTTAAATGACTTCCTCCATCCACTTTCAGTCATCTGGCCATCTTCCACGATAGACTGACGCCAGCCACGGTAGAATGCTTTTCTAATCAGCGCCCTTATGTCCGACCCTAACAAGAAGGGGAGAGTGCTTTGGCCAGAAGACCCTCTGCAGGGAAAAAGAGATCATTCGCATGACCAGGTCGCTGTACTTAGCATTTATAGCGCCCAATTCATCTCGCTCGCTATTCTTACTCGCCTCTGCAACGGGCATCCTGGCTTCAAGCTCCCTACAGGTCACACATGCAGTTGCAAGAACATTCTGCCCACAATTTCCTCATGTAGAAAAAGTCATTAACCATGCATAATAAACGTAGTACTGGGGAACACCTAAATCATATGATTGTTAATCTTACTGGCAATGTTGTTAAAATGAGAGAGTGCCACCTGTGAAGTTGTAGGGGAATGATAACGAACTGAGAGCACGAAGAGACTGAGGTGAATAAAATCTGTTTTGAGTTCATGTTACTGTTTCACGACTTTTGATCAGGTACACTGGCCAGCAGCGTGTGGTTATTACGTGGTTTTCGCCCAATTGGTTTGTTAAGTGTGGAGGTTGTGGATCTCTCAGACTCAGTCGTGCAAACCAAATAAAAAAAAGGAACTAGATCACATTTAACAATGTTCTTGTTTAGCTTCGACTGGAATGATGTAACCAAAAGAAATGGAATGCCCGAGATTAGGAAAAGAAGCTAAGTAAAATACTAAGTACAAACATGATTCATCGTCATAGCTATAATGTACGTTGGCCATAAATCGTTTGAAGCTTTCGCTGCCGTCGGGCCTCGCGCCAAGTATACAAGCCGTCTGGGGGAGGGCGGGAGTGAGGTGGAAAGCTGAGGGGGGGGGGGGAATAGTATGCTGCGAAGAATATTCATATAGGCATGTGCAGGACCTGTACTAATAAGCGAAGGCATCTTGACAGCTATGGACGTGAACACTATGGCGAATCACCTGCACCCCCTACTACTTCATATATTTCTGAACAGAGACGATATATTACAGAAAAAACGTGTTTTAGGCTTAATTTTCATAGATTATCACATAAAACATGTTGAAATTTTACAGGTTTAAATGAAGAAAACACAGTGAGGATGGCATAAAGTTGCTGAAACATATTTTGCTTTGTATAAAGAAAGAGTGTTTTTCATAACCGGCAAACCTTCAACGCTGTAATCTACAGAAACGTCTAGCACACGATCGTTTCCTTTTCCTGCTGTTGTGCTTATGGCACATCTTCAGTATCACCGAAATCATTCCTGGAATAGCACAGGACCATAACAGCACAAAAATTAACTGCAACAGCCACAGATGTAACACATGTATGCTGGTGCCAGGCAACAGCAGCAGCAACATCATCATCATCCACTTCTGCCTAAACGACATCATATTTTATTTCACAGCGCAACATCTCATAATAAACATAATCTCTTCAACCAACCAACAACCTCGAAAATCGCTAGAGAATCATTAGTTTCTCCATATGTGGGTCTACAGCCTCGATGAAAGTTCTGAATGATAAAACCATTTTTGTGTACACAGTAGACTGTCAGAATCTTTTTGTACACATGATCCCTATTACACACTTCACATAATTCCATTTCCATATCCACTGGGGTCTCAAACCTGAGGGACTTAACATATATCTATAGGAAATTATCAAGGGAATTAAGGTCAGGTGAACTCTCAGGCCATAGAATAGGACCTCCCCTTTCAGTCCATCGACCAGGAAATACAGGATAGAGATGTGATGACATCCACACTGAAGTGAGACGGTGCACCATCTTGTTGTACACACATACTCTCACTAACAAAAAAATGGCTCTGAGCACTATGGGACTTAACATCTATGGTCATCAGTCCCCTAGAACTTAGGACTAGTTAAACCTAACTAAACTAAGGACAGCACACAACACCCAGTCATCACGAGGCAGAGAAAATCCCTGACCCCGCCGGGAATCGAACCCGGGAACCCGGGCGCGGGAAGCGAGAACGCTACCGCACGACCACGAGCTGCGCACCTCTCACTAACAGCCAGGGGTAGGTTCTCTAGTAACTCAGGAGGAACTCTTGGCACGAATCTTAAGTACAGGTGGCCATTCATCCGCCCAGGTAGGAGAAATGGGTCAATGAGAGTGTCGCATACAGTAGCGACCCAGATATATACAGCAAAACGTAGTTCAATGTGTGATTCGACTTCAGCGTGAGGGTTTTCCTCATCCCACACAAGGCTATTTCTGCTGTTCGAAATAACATCATGGTCAAATGAGGACTCATCATTAAACATTAAGATTTGGAGGAAATATGGTCGATCAATCCATTGTTGGAGCAACCATTGACACAATGCGACCCTTGGTGCAAAGTCAGTCAGTCACAGGCACTTCATGGACTCGTTGCGGATGGTATGGGTGTAATTGTTGGTCGTGGAGTACTCGCCACACGATAGAATGTTGCAGCGCCCATTTCATGTCCGATACAATGAACCATGGACCTTGCCGCTGGTGGGGAGGCTTGCGTGTCTCAGCGATACAGATAGCCGTAACGTAGGTGCAACCACAAACGTGTGGTTCCTGAAGAGGGCAGCAGCCTTTTCAGTAGTTGCAGGTGCAACTGTCTGGATCATTGACTGATCTGGCCTTGTAACACTAACCAAAACGACCTTCCTGTGCTGGTACCGCGAACGGCTGAAAGCAAGGGGCAACTACAGCCGTAATTTTTCCAGACGGTATGCAGCTTAACTGTATGGTTAAATGATGATGGCGTCCTCTTGGGTAAAGTATTCCGAAGGTAAAATAGTCCTCCATTCGGATATCCGGGCGGCGACTACTCAGGATGACGTTGTTATCAGGAGAAAGAAAAATGACGTTATACGGTTCGGAGCGTGGAATGTCAGATCCCTTAATCGGGCAGGTAGATTAGAAAATTTAAAAAGGGAATAGATAGGTTAAAGTTAGATATAGTGGGAATTAGTGAAGTTCGATGGCAGGAGGAACAAGACTTCTAGTCATGTGAATACAGGGTTATAAATACAAAATCAAATAGGGGTAATGCAGGAGTAGGTTTAGTAATGAATAGGAAAATAGGAATGTGGATAAGTTACTACAAATAGCATAGTGAACGCATTATTGTGCCCAAGATAGATACGAAGCCCACGCCTACCACAGTAGTACAAGTTCATATGCCAACTAGCTGTGCAGATGACGAAGAGATTGATGAAATGTATAATGAGATAAAAGAAATTATTCAGATAGTGAAGGGAGACGAAAATTTATTAGTCATGGATGACTGGAATTCGATAGTAGGAAAAGGGAGAGAAGGAAACGTAGTAGGTGAATATGGATTGGGGGGAAGAAATGAAAGAGGAAGCCGCCTGGTAGAATTTTGTACAGAGCATAACATAGTCGCAGCTAACACTTGGTTAAAGAATCATAAAAGAAGGCTGTATACATGGAAGAAGCCTGGAGGTAATGACAGGTTTCAGATAGATAATGTAATGGTAAGACAGAGATTCAGGAACCAGGTCTTAAATTGTAAGACTTTTCCAGGATCAGATGTGGAGTCTGACCACAATCTGTTGGTTATGAATTGTAGATTAAAACTGAAGATACTGCAAAATGGTGGGAATTTCAGGAGACGGGACCTGGATAAACTGACAGAACTAGAGGTTGTATAGAGCTTCAGGGAGAGCATTAGGGAACGATTCACAAGAATGGCCGAAAGAAATACAGTAGAAGAAGAATGGGTAGGATCAAGTATGTAAAAATATGAGAGGTAACTGAAATCCTCGGGTAACAGAAGAAATATTGAATTTAATTGATGAAAGGAGAAAAAATAAAAATGCAGTAAATGGAGCAGGCAAGAAGAAATACAAACCTCTCAAAAATGAGATCGACAGGAAGTGCAAAATGGCTAAGCAGGGATGGCTTATCTCACTAGGGGTAAGACAGTTGCTGCCTACAGGAAAATCACAGAGACCTTTGCAGAAAAGAGAACCACTTGCATGAATATCAAGGGCTCAGATGGAAACACAGTTCTAAGCAAAGAAGGGAAAGCAGAAAGGTGGAAGGAATATATAGAGGGTCTATACAAGGGCGATGTTCTTGAGGACAATATTATAGAACTGGAAGAGAATGTAGATGAAGATGAAATGGGAGATATGATACTGGGTGTAGAGTTTGAAAGAGCACTGAAAGACCTATGTGGAAATAAGGCCCCGGGAGTAGACAACATTCCATTAGAACTACTGACAGCCTTGGGAGAGCCAGGCCTAACAAAACTCTTCCATCTGGTGAGCAATATGTATGAGACAGGCGAAATACCCTCAGACTTCAAGAAGAATATAATAATTCCAATCCCAAAGAAAGCAGGTGTTGACAGATGTGAAAATTACCGAACAATTAGTTTAATAAGCCACTGCTGCAAAATACTAACACGAATTCTTTACAGACGAATGGGAAAACTGGTAGAAGCCGATCTCGGGGAAGATCACTTTGGATTCCGTAGAAATGTTGCAACACGTGAGGCAATACTGACCCTAACACTTGTCTTAGAAAATAGATTAAGGAAAGCATTTGTAGACTTAGAGAAAGCTTTTTACAATGTTGACTGGAATACTCTCTTTCAAATTCTGAAGGTGGTACGGGTACAATACAGGGAGCAAAAGGCTATTTACAATTTGTACAGAAACCAGATGTCAGTTACAAGAGTCGATGGGCATGAACGGGAAGCAGTGGTTGGGAAGGGAGTGAGACAGGGTTGTAGCCTATCCCTGATCTTATTCAATCTGTATATTGAGCAAGCAGTAAAGGAAACCAAAGAAAAATTAGGAGTAGGAATTAAAACCCATGGAGAAGAAATAAAACTTTGAGGTTCGCCAATGACACTGTAATTCTGTCAGAGACGGCAAAGGACGTGGAAGAGCAGTTGAACGGAATGGACTTGGTCTTGAAAGGAGGATGTAAGATAAACATCAACAAAAGCAAAACGAGGATAATGGTATGTAGTCGAATTAAGTCGGGTGATGTTGAGGGAATTAGATTAGGAAATGAGACACTTCAAGTAGTAAAGGAGTTTTGCTAATTGGGGAGCGAAATAACTGATGATGGTCGAAGTAGATAGGATATAAAATGTAGACTGGCAATGGCAATGAAAGCGTTTCTGAAGAAGAAAAATTTGTTAACATCGAGTATAGATTTAAATGTCAGAAAGTCGTTTCTGAATGTATTTGTATGGAGTGTAGCCATGTGTGGAAGTGAAACGTGGACGATAAATATTTTATACAAGAAGAGAATAGAAGCTTTCGAAATGTGGTGCTACAGAAGAATGCTGAAGATTAGATGGGTAGATCACATAACTAATGAGGAGGTATTGAATAGAATTGGAAAGAACAGGAGTTTGTTGCACAACTTGACTAGAAGAAGGGATCGGTTGGTAGGGCATATTCTGAGGCATCAATGGATCACCAATTTAGTATTGGAGGGCAGCGTGGAGGGTAAAAATCGTTGAGGGAGACCTAGAGATGAATAAACAGATTCAGAAGGATGTAGGTTGCAGTAGGTACTGGGAGATGAAGAACCTTGCACAGGATGGAGTAGCATGGAGAGCTGCATCAAGCCAGTATCTGGACTGAAGGTCACAACAACAACAATGAGTATTTGTAGTGCGGTCCGCTGCAACACGCTCCAGTACCTCCTCTTCAAAATCAGGTGGGCGAGTTGTCCTAATGTTGTCAGGTCCTTCGTTTCTTCTTCCCTATGGACCTATCTCCCACATTCGTCGATCGACAGAATGAAACTCTCGTCGTGATGGGTGACGCTTGTTAGGAATTCATTCCCTGTACAGCCTTTTAGCAGCGAGAGCATTGCAACGTACTTCCCCACACACAAGGCTCATGTCAGTGAGTTCTGCGAAACTGTAACGCTACTGCTCCATCGAATTGTACTGTACGTCTCTGAATATCACTGAGTAATGAATGGGTCTGTCACTGATACGTAGCACGTTCTGTCACGGAACAATGTAAATACGATACAACAGAGCCACCTAATGGGCAACTAAAGTAAATAAAACCTGCGTCATGACTTCCTGGTAATCGGGCTCGTCCTCCTTCTTTCCTTGCAGGAAATAAAGAACGTACGTGTAAATAAACAGCACAGTACACGTAAACTTGTACTCATGTTAGTTGTAAATAAGCTAGAAAACAGTAATGCTAGACAAAGCTGTAGACAAGTTTACTTCTATATCTTCTTAACGTGGCTTCTCCGACCTCCGGTTCCCTACCTCAAATTGTTCAATAGAGCGTTCTCTATGTCCTGTTATATTTTTGATCGCTCTTACGGAAATACCCGTGTTAGCTATGGCGGCAAGCGACCACTATACACACTCAGTCATTTCGGAATTGCTTTCACCCAACGATCATGCCATTTGGAATTCAGATTGCCGCGAGTATAAAAAAATATTCCAACCAATCCATTAATTCAGTTTAAGTAGAAGTTCATAATCGAGTGGCAGCCACGCGCTCTCGCTGACTCAGGAAGAAGTGAGCTAATGCCGACCCGAGAGCATTGCCACACTCGCCACCACAGTGAGCATGAGGCTCACCTCACCTGTGGATGTCCAACGCGTCACCGCTGCCGTGAACATGAGGCTCACCTCACCAGGGGATGTTGCAACGCGTCACCGCTGCCGTGAACATGAGGCTCACCTCACCAGGGGATGTCGGAACGCGTCACCGCTGCCGTGAACATGAGGCTCACCTCACCAGGGGATGTCGCAACGCGTCACCACTGCCGTGAACATGAGGCTCACCTCACCAGGGGATGTCGCAACGTGTCACCGCTGCCGTGAACATGAGGCTCACCTCACCAGGGGATGTCGCAACGCGTCACCGCTGCCGTGAACATGAGGCTCACCTCACCAGGGGATGTCGCAACGCGTCACCGCTGCCAAGAGCATGACGCTCACCACACACGACTGCATTGCAATTCATCACAACTACCATTAGCATGAGGCCCACCACACCTGAGGGTCATAGTTCCTGACATGAGCATGAGACTCACCATAACCACGGACGGCACAATGCGCTGCCGCCACATTAGGCACAAATATCACCATACCCAGGAGTGTTGAAACGAAATGCCGCTGCCCTGAGCATTACAATTATCACACCCGTGTCCAGTGCGTTGTACCAGCACCAGGGGGTGCATAGCTCATGTAAGACGAACGTTTTATTTTGAGCCATCAGTCTTCTATGTGGATTTCCACCACCACAAATTCCTCTCCTTTGCCAAACTCTTCTTCTCAGAGTAGCACTTCCAGCATACATTCCCAGCGATTTTCTGGATGTATTGCAATCTCAGTGTTCCTCTAGAGTAATTACATTCTTCAGCTCCGTCTAGTAACATGGAAGTTATTCCTTGATGACTAACAGATGTCCTATCATTCTGGCCCTTCTTCTTGTCGGTGTCCCTACTCCTTGTAAGTAGCCGGCCGCTGTGGCCGAGTGGTTCTAGGCGCTTCAGTCCGGAACCGCGCTGCTCCTTCGGTCGCAGGTTCGAATCCTTCCTCGGGCATGGATGTGTGTTGTGCTTAGGTTACTTAGGTTGAAGTAGTTCTAAGTGTAGGGGACTGATGACCTCAGATATTAAGTCCCATAGTGCTTAGAACCATCTTAACTATTTTTTTCTCCTTGTAAGTGTTTTACACATATTCCTTTCCTCTCCAACTCCGTGTAGAATCTCATTCCTTATCTTATCGGTCCACCTAGTGTTCTACATTTGTCTGTAGCACCACATCTCAAACGCTTCGATTCTCTTCCGTTCCGATTTTTCCAAAGTCCATGTTTCGCTACCATAAAACGCTGTACTTCAAATGTGCATTCTCAGAATTTTATTCCTCAAAATAAGGCCTATGTTTGATACTAGTAGACTTCTCTTGGCCAGGAATGCGATTTTTGCCAGAGCTATTCTGCTCCGTCCGTCACTAGTTTTTTTCTGCCTAGGTAGCAGAATTCCTTGACTTCATATACTTCGTGACCATCAATCCTGATGTTACGTTTCTCGCTGTTCTCTTTGCTGATACTTCTCATTACTTTCCTTTTTTCTTCGATTTACTTTTGCTCCATGTTCTGTAATCATTAGGCTGCCCGTCCACTCCTTTCAGCAGATCATGTAATTCTTCTTCGCTTTCACTCACTATTGCAACGTCACCAGAGAATCGTATCATCGATAAATTTCCACCTTTTATTTTCATTCCAATCCTGAGCCTTTCTTTTATTTCCATAATTACTTCTTCAATGTAGAAATTGAACAGTAGGTGTGAAAAACTACATCCCTTACCGCCTTTTTAATCCGAGCACTTAGTTTTTGATCGGCAATTCTTATTATTCCCTCTTTTGTACATATTGTATAGTACTGGTCTCTCTCTATAGCTTACCCCATTTTTCTCAGAATTTTGAAAGTATTGCACCAGTTCTTCCAGGACGACAAATCCTATGAACGTTTTTAGATTTTTCTTCGGTCTTGCATCCATATCAACCGCTTTAGTTGTGTTAATGTTGCCTTAAAGTAAAAGTGTTTTCATTACTGCCCGTTCCCTTAGTGATTCCACTTTACTGGGCGACGTCCATCAACCTCCTCTCCATTCTGCCTTTTAGGACCCGGCGGTACTGCTTACCAACAGAGCTTATAACATGGACTCCACAATATATTCCACATACCTTTTTATTACTCGTCTTATAAACAGGATTTATGTACTCCCAAATTCATACCTCATTCATCTTTAGTATTTTGGTACATTGCTGCTTGTTTTCTGATTATATGTCATATAATGATGACAGATAAGTTGCAACCGTCTACTCCTGCACAAAGAAAATCGAGTTGGACGAAATGTGTATTGTTCAGAAAAAACAGAACACTTTGAACAACTGGAGATAGGACGTTCATATTCACAAGATGTGTACATTAGTATGTTCTGCAGAAATAATTAGCATTTCAGTCCCCTCGGTTCAGAACGTGTCCTCTTGCCTAGTAGGCACAGCATCCGCCATGGGCTCTCATAACTTGTTCCATGCTCGATGGCATCGACGCATATCGGGCGCGAATGGCTTCCTGTGGTACAGCTGTCCATGCTACATTCACGTAGTTCCAAAGTCCGTCAGTGGTGGTTGGCATTGGGTCACAGCGGTGCAACCGTCGGTTCACGAAATCCCACAAATTTTCGATGGGCGACGAGTCCGGTGATCTGGCTGATAAGGGCATAAGGCTGACACCCTGTGACACCAAGAAGGCAAGTTTTCGTGAAGCAACATTGGGTCGTGCATTGTCTTCCTGGAAAATGGTGTTTGGGGGTGTTGTGGAAACAGGGTATGGCTACGTGTCACACGATCTCATTCACGTAGGTCATACTGGTAACAGAGCTCTGGACACGCACAAACTATGATTTGTGGGTGTACCGAACAGCACCCCACACCATAAGGCCTTGTGCTGGCGCTGCATGTCTTGTGCGAATGCAGTCACTGTGGTGCCACTCCCCCTTTCTGCGGCGAACCAAAACGTGGCCATAATTTTTAAACACACAGAACCTGTATTAGTCCAAAAACACTATCTGATGCCATTTCTGTCCCAGTGATGTCGTTCCTTACACCATTGCCGTCTGGCATGTCCCTGCACATACGTCAAAGGTATGCGGAGGCGTGGATGGCGTTCACACAACTCATGCCGTAATAGACGGCGACCGACCGTCACCCCTGACACCGTACGATGTCTTACACTGTTCTACTGTTGCGCCAGAGCTCAGAAGGACGCAGATCTGTCCTGTGACGCCTTTCGGACGAGGTGTCGATCTTCTTTGGATAGGAGAGGTGGGGCGGGGTGGTGTGACCTGACCCATCTCATAGTGTTCTACATCCTTCCGTGAATCATTCGGCACATACCCGTTGGTCTACCGATACACCTCGTCCCACACGAGCAGCAGTTTCCTTGATGGATGCTTCACATTCTCTTATGCCAATAATTTGTCCTCTTTCAGACTCCCTGATTTGACTGTACGGTTCACGCAGACATCTGCGAGGTACCCTCCACGTCTGCTCAAGCCAAACTGATCCATTAACTTCGGGTCACAGCGAAACAGAACCCACAGGCACTTTTACCTGTAGGTGATGCTGCATCGTGATATCGGTATTGACCATGAATCCGTGGGCAAACATGGTTCAAGTGCTAAACATTTATGCAGAACATACTAATGTACATGTCATGTGAATGTGAGCGTTGTGATGTGTATGCTTTGATTGCGTGTTGTAAAATTTCAACAAGATTACAATAAAACTAGTTACTTGTTATTAATGTTACGTGAGGTTGTATTTAATCACCGCTTTTCCTGGCTAGTGATCATTATTTTGTTAAAGAACGTGTAGCGATGTTGTCTATCAAGCAGTGTAAATGCCACTAAGTTCAGCATAAAAGTAATCATGTATAACCAGCAAAGACGCTAAATTTGTGATAAGTAATCTGAACTAAACAAGAGTAATGAATTTTAGTAATTTTCAGTGGTATTGTTTATTAGTCTCCTTACTCCAGAATGAGATTTTCACTCTGCAAAGGAGTGTGCGCTGACATGAAAGTTCCTGGCAGATTAAAACTGTGTGCCGGACCGAGACTCGAACTCGGTCCGGCACACAGTTTTAATCTGCCAGGATGTTTCACTCTCTTTACTAGTTGCTGATCGTTTATCGAATATAACGCTACTTTTATTCGAGGTGGCAACAATTTTCTTTGAGCAAAATGAACAGTTTTGTCACACAGTATCACACGCACACAACGCTAATGTATTCTTTCCTGTCAAAATATTACATAAAAGTGGTCACGAAATAACCAGGCTTCATACATCAGCAGATAAGAATTTATACATTGTAAGATGCTGTTTTCATTCATAGACGTTCACTGTATTCACAGTCTAACTGAAATTTACTATCTCAAAGTGGGTTCTGGGCCACCAATACCAATTATTAATGCAATTATGACCAACAATATTTATGTCTGTATAGAAAATCAATCAAAAACTGCCGCTGCAATATTTCACTAAAATTGCGGCTAACATGAGACGTTTACTTATCGATTCGACTTCAGGACATGTTTTACTTCTAACAAATAATATACATTATATATTTTCTTACCTTCACTTTTTGCATTAAAATTTGAAAGTATTTCTCAATGTCAATCACTTATATCGCTTATTATTTAGCATTTACCAGTAAACCGCGCTGTAGTTCAATAGCCTTAATGGCTGCGCTCTTTTGCAGCTGAGCTGAAAACTTAACATTTATACAGGACGATAATTACAATGAAATTAAACTCCAAACAAAGAAGATGCAGTTCAGTAACACATAAACTCTATTTTTCAAATATTAAATTAGCAACAGAATACAGTTTTTTATATACCTCTGTGTTACGAGACATCAATCACATCCTATCAGTACAACAGTTGGAACCAGAAGAAAGATTTTTCTAGAAGAATCCTAAATAACAAAAGATTGAGATTTTCGTTATCTTTTTTCATGGGTATTGTCTGAGATGTAATTTTTTACATACTATTAAATTATGTCATTAACAATATCTTTTTATTATTTTATCACAGATGAAGTCCTTTTTATTATCACGAGAATGAGATTAATGTTGATTCACATTCCACACACAATGCTGTCATGAATATTATTCTGAAGAAAATGTAGACGGGGATATTACAGCGTCCTTTCACTAGTCCTTCAGGTGTTGTGCTTTTTCTGAACATGAGCGTATTGCTCATTTTCTGTTCGTTCAGGTGCACGTTATAAAAAAATGGTTCAAATGGCTCTGAGCACTATGGGACTCAACTGCTGTGGTCATAAGTCCCCTAGAACTTAGAACTACTTAAACCTAACTAACCTAAGGACATCACACACATCCATGCCCGAGGCAGGATTCGAACCTGCGACCGTAGCGGTCGTGCGGTTCCAGACTGTAGCGCCTTTAACCGCTCGGCCACTCCGGCCGGCTGCACGTTATAACTTACATATTCTTACTTTTGACACTTTTAAATGAATTACTGAAATCTTTTATTACGATTTTATTTTCGGTGTGCAGTCATTATATAACACGCTATCTTATTCATCCTTTCACAAAAAAAAACTTATTTGTAAATGTAGACAGGTACTCAATGACGTATAGCGAAAAGTGAGAATTAGTACAACCTCAATCTTTCTTGGCAGGAAATTACTGACAACTGGTACTTCGCTCGAAATTTCTCGTAACAAGAGAAAGTGTATTATTTCAAGTGCAATTTGCAAAGAAAGTGTGCTGTATGTGTATAGGGAGTAACCCACCAAATGCATCGAATTTTCGGAAGCCACAAAAATTTCAAACGAACACACGCACCATGACCTAATGCACTACACCCACTCTCAACGCAGTGAAGCTATAATTCTGTTCACCGATAGCGAATCCCACTGTTTGCGAGCGCAAATTTACCGACAGCTACTGAATCGTTCGCTCGGAGGAAAGTGGTATTGTCTGAAAATTTATGACTTTCGATAACAGCTAATATCTGTTCTTTGCTTTCGAGACATAGCAGTAAACATGGAAAGATCGTAGCGGTGTATGAGCGGCGATATACTGCTGACAAAAATGCAGGAGCGTCGTTGTCAGACAGTAAATCAAGCGCTTTATTTTTCCGCGAATCTAAGAGGATTGTTACTCTAGAAGTACATGCTAAAGATATTTTTTCGTGTCTGATTTACGAGATTCCTTATGAGTCAAACCACTTTTATAGCTGGTGTATTGTACCGGTCCCACCTACGAAAGATGAAGGCTAAATTACTTTTCTTTTTTGTTATTCTTTAGGCATCAGTCTTCTGATGGTTTGATGCGGCTCGCCAGCCGCTTCAGCTCAGAGCATGACTTTCAGATTGTGTTCTCAAGGGATGTAGCATGTGATTTTACAGTGCTGGATGATTGCATGCGATTCGATACTTGCGAACATAATATTCCTGAAACCTGGTAGTCAAGTGAAGGCAGGATTCGGTGACGATGGTGGACGGGGCCGTACTCAGTTACTATTGGTTGCCTGTTACAGTTACACACAATCTATTTTAAATCAGTAATTCCAGACTCAACAACAAATAAAAAAATACCACACGTTATTAATGAAGGAATAAGCAAAAGTGTAGATAATAGTGTTTTCAGTGAGTTACAATTTAGCAAATTGACATTAAATACAGATACAACAGATAATGTTTTAAGAGCAAGCCACTGTGATCTGGGCAGAAGGCCTTACACGCCAGTAATGGCAATAAATTAAGAATTGTTTGGAACTCTCTGCACCTTACAAATTACAGATATTGAGATATTAAAGGGAAGTCGCCACAAACACAGCAGACGGCATCAGGTGCCAGGAATGGCAGTAAATAAGGTTCAAAATGGTTCAAATGGCTCTGAGCACTATGGGACTTAACATCTGAGGTCATCAGTCCCCTAGAACTTACAACTACATAAACCTAACTAACCTAAGAACATCACACACATCCATGCCCGATGCAGGATTCGAACCTGCGAACGTAGTGGTGGCGCGGTTCCAGACTGAAGCGCCTTCACGAGCGATGAGATAGGCAGCCAAGAGTTGCATTCACTTCGCAAGCTGGTAACTCAGATTAGTGGCAGTCCACCGAAAGACTAATTTAATCCTGCTGAAGCAACCTGACGTCCGATAAACCAAATGCAACGATGGAACAATACGCCAAAGCCGGAACCGGCGGTCTGCATTACGTCCAGAATACTGTGTTTAGAGCGCCCCGAACGAGAACGGAATCATTACCACCAGAGTAGAAGAATCACCAACCGGCCGCTGGTTGAACTTAAAAAGTTGTAACAAGTTGAAGGCAGTAAATAGTAATAAGAAGTCGAGGAAAACTAATCAGATCCGCATACCCCAAGCACTCCACTCTCTGCTCTTTGGCTCAGCGACACTACGAGCAGCAACACGAAACCAAGTCACTGGAGGATCGCGAGATCTCACAATGGTGGAGGTTTCTCTACTTGAATTGAAATGCATGTGGATAAGATGCCCGTCATCTCAACTGCTAGTGATACGAGGCTGTTGGGATCCAACACGGCGTTCCGTATTACCCTCTTGAACCCACCGATTCCATATTCTGATAACAGTCACTGGATCTCGACCAACGCGAGCAGCAATGTAGCGATACTATAAACCGCAATCGCAATAGGCTACAATCCGACCTTTACCAAAGTCGGAAACGTGATGGTACGCATTTGTCCTCCTTACACAAGGCATCACAACAACGTTTCACCAGGCAACGCCGGTCAACTGCTGTTTGTGTAGGAGAAATCGGCTGGAAACTTTCCTCATGTCAGCACGTTGTAGGTGTCGCCACCGGCGCTAACCTTGTGTGAATACTCTGACAAGCTAATAATTTGCATATCACTGAATATTTTTCCTGTCGGTTAAATTTCGCATCTGTAGCATGTCATCTTCGTGGTGTAGCAATTTTAATGGCCAATAGTGTAACTAACAAAATAACACCTATAAGACAAATTGAACTATTCAGTTATTTATCGGCTATCTTCTTGTAAGCTTTGGTCTCAATACAAGAACACACCAACTGTTGCATATAATCAGGTTCAAATGGCTCTGAGCACAATGGGACTTAACTTCTGAGGTCATCAGTCCCCTAGAACTTAGAACTACTTAAACCTAACTAACCTAAGTACATCACACACATCCATGCCCGAGGCAGGATTCGAACCTGCGACCGTAGCGGTCGCGCAGTTCCAGACTGTAGCGCCTAGAACCGCTCGGCCACCCCGGTTACCTTCCATTCAGAAAGTGGGTGCACTCAGCGACTGTTAAGGGATTTATAAATTACAGACAGCAGCAATCAGTCGTCCTTTTTCTGCAGGTTTTATTACGCAAATCCAGATTTCGACTAGTACCTAGCCCTTATCAATGCACTATTTAAAATCTTAATGCATATAAGTTCCCTGTTGTTCGGGTGTCAGTCACAGTTCTTTGAATATTCAAAAGAGCTTTGACTACCGCCCGAAGAACAGGGAACTAAACAACTTTTGGTAGCCGCGTTGCCAAGAGCTTCTTAGACGATTTTAGTAGATTTAAAACAAATTAAAATAATTCTATCATGTAACTAAGTTGTGGATGCCAAAACCGTAAAATCATATATTCTACAGCATAGTGCGAAATGAATTGAAATCTGGTTTTGCACGACAGAGCGGATCAAGTGGTGGCAAGGGGTCACGGTCAATTAATGTTAGTTATACAGTAACACACACAACTTTGTTGCTTAAACCAATGCACAGTTTTCTCTTTGAAACAACAAAGATCAATTCACGGCTGCGGGCCAAAGAACTTCTCCAGATTATGTTTAAATGATTGCTTTTAAAACACCAGGATTTATAGTAACGGCTGAAGGCCATACTTAAGAAAAATTATTAGTATAGTATTAAGAAAAATTCCAGTTAGTTCTTCGGCTGAAAACCCAATTAATTTTTTTTTTTTTTACACAAACAAAGAGAGACTTTAAAGATAAGCCTCTACACAGTACAACAGAAAAATATCTTAAGAAAACTTGAAGTATCTTGTCGGCTGAAGGCCCAAGCAATTACTCAAGAATAACTAAAGACAACCTTAAGATAAACATTTACAGAACACGGCTGAAGACCGTTTCAAGAATTCAAAATAATTAAAGAGAAACCTTATAGACAAGGATTTGCATATTAAGGCCACAGATTCTGAAACAAACACGGATGAAGGCCTAAATACAGAGCAACAAGAATTATAAATGAAACACGGCTGAAGGACTAATCTTAAGTGGTTTTTAAGTTCGGCTGAAGGCCGTATACTAAACATAAAACAGATAATATTAATACACAGCTGAAGTCTTGGCACAGTACCTGCGACCAAATAAAATGACAGTCACGAACAACAAGCAGTGGTGCTCAGAAGTGTTCCAATGGTCGGCCTGGGGAGGAAAATCTAACCACAGTTTAGGTGAGGAACACAGCCAAGCATAACACTAAACAATCGGGTGCAGCACGACCCACAAACGGCTGACGAACCAACCAACAGCGTAATCAATTCCGTTCCACTCGACCAACAGCACGGTAACCAAAGTACCAGCGAAGACGAAGATTGCAGCAGGATTATGTCTTAATAATCGGCGTATAAAGCACAGTCAAGACACATTAAACACTCGAAGAGAAAAGGAGAACAACACCAAGCTGTCATACTACATGTCATGCCGAACAGCATCAACACGGAGAGGAAAACACACTGTCACCAAACTACGCTAATGGCCAGGGCATGTAACCGGATTTTCAACGGCCACAAGGCAGAAGATACCATTGGTGCACTTCACTAATAAATTATAATTATTTCGAAGGTTAAACACAATACAGGGAGACGGCTGCTAAATTTTGCCAGCTCCAACACACCATCACGTTGCTGCTAGCGGGGACAGCTCAGGATGCAACAACCAGCAATCAACGAAGAAATGTCAGCTTTGATGACGGGTTCACTGCTTACTCAACTCCAGTATGCAAGTGCTGTGGGCGACGAACTTAACAGTTCTCGCAGCTAGTGCCACACAACTCCGACCAAGCGTGCACGTCGCCAGGGGCCCCCGCCTGATCACAAACTGCAGAGACTTCCTCGCTGGAGACTTCCTCGCTGCTCCGCCCCATCCGACCAACTCCCCACACCCGGAAATGGTCAAAAGATCAAATACACGTCGACCGATGAGACGACCGACCGAATGACCAACCAACGGTCGTTCCCACTCCAGTCTTCTTCAGTCGGACAGCCCATGTGTGTCGCCAGCGGTCGGCAAGTACTGGCTGTCCGCACCTCACTGGGGCTCCGTGCACGACGCTCCTTCGTCGCTGATCGCTGCTCCGTCCCCGACTGCTGCTTAGTGCCAGACTGACTTTCAGACACACGACGACCTGGAAATACTATCGGTCGCTCCATAGATAGTACGTGAGAGTACTTATCAATAAGCGCTTCTGCTGCCACTCATGGGCAGGTAAGGGAGGAAGTCAGCAACGCCACTAAATGGAATAAGAAAACGAGGCGGCCGAACGGTAAGACAAACAATAAGGAATGAGCACGAGCCACGCACGGCTCGTGAATGCAACAGAAATAACGCTTTTATTCAAAGCCATCGCGATTTGTAATGTTTCTAAACAGTGTGTGCCGTCATCACGGACGGCAATGCATGCTCTGCCACGTGCTCCAACGCTAGCTGCAAAGTTGGTAATGATTTCTTGTGTTAGGGAGTTCCAGTCGTCCAGTGGCGGGGGCGATAACTGCTGGATGGTGGTTGGTGCATGTGGACATGCTGCAATACCTCTCGAGCAAGAGGAGAAGGGGATTTGTGTTTAACTTCCCGTCGACAACTAGGTCATTAGAGACGCAGCACAACCTAGGATTAGGGAAGGATGGGGAAGGAAGTCGACAGGGCCCTTTGAAAGGAACCATCCCGGAATTTACTTGAAACGATTTGGGGAAATCGCGGGAAACCTGAATCAGCATAGCCGAACGCGGGTCTGAACCGTCCGCCTTCCGAATATAGTGCAATGTGTTGACCACTGCGCCACCTCGCTGCAATACGTCTCAACAAAGCATTTGACACGTGCACGATGGGATTTAAATCGAGGGAATGGACGGACCAGTGCATTCCCCGAATATCCTTTCATTCCAAGAGCTCCTCCACCTGCTCTCCTACGCTGTCGCACATGAATACACGCATACTGGGAAGAAGTACAGTGTCACAATAACGTTCGCCTGTAAGTGTGACGTGTTCAACGATTTGGAGGTAATTATGTCCTTGCAACATTATGCCTCCACACACCAAAACATCTGGACCACGACGAAGTTCGACAAAACTTCTGGGTGCATGACGTGATCGTCATATGAAAGTTTTTCCAGTATTGTCGATCATGATTCCTTCGGTTATCCAATTGTTATCGTGTGGAGCGTCATAGTGTTGCTTGGGCGTAATGACTTCCAAACCTTTGAACACGGCACTTTCACCGGCCAACGTTAATCTGGCACTGTATTTTTAAACCATATGCGTCTTTTCAGGGATACATTCGACTCTGATTCATTTTTAGGGCTCTGCACTTCAGTCGATCACAACGAAATCTTTGTAGGATCACCTTGTTATCTTTATATCCGTTTGTTAAGACGCCTTTCCTTCATGAACAGATAGAGGTATTACTTGAAATTTATGTCACGTTCTAAGGTCTGTGAATGTACATTACACATTTTGTTGACATCTCCGAAAATGCCATTTTCGACGTTGTTACGTTGATTTGAAAACAGGTCTAGACCCGAAACTAGTCATCGAAAGAAAAAGAAAACATTTGTAACTTGGACTGGTTTTTCGTTCTATTGATTAACAGAAGTTGTTGACCAAGTTACTCCAGTATGCTGTAAGTTGAGAAATTTAAGCTTCTAAGTCAATACAGTCAAAATGTTTGGCCACTCATCAAAACGTATACTTACTTCCCGTTGGCCTAAAACTATAAAATATGGCAAGACGCAAACTTTCACAGCGGAAGTAAAGGAAAAAAAAACAAACTTTTTTATCTTTAGTTATATCACAAGGAAAAAATATTTTTCGCCACATGTTTTTCTGCCCATCTGCTACAAGGAAATTTTTGTCATATAGTAAGCGGTCCCTTGACGGTGCAAAAAATTTAAGTTCCTAAGACAATGCAATAAAAAAGTGGCCATATGTGACACATATTTTGATTATCGCAAACTCAGTCTTGAAAACTTATAGTTGATCTGTTTTAACACACGTCGGGGCTGGTAATCTGGCAGTCGCTGGCACGGTAACCCAGCGTGTTCGGTCAGAGGTCAGTTCTCAAGTCTTACACACGTAATATTTTAACAAAATGGGGAGTTTATTAGTATAAGTAAGCATTACGGTTTAATGAAATGATTTACTTTAAAAAAGAGAAATAATGTAAGTAATTTCAAAAATATACGTACTACCCTTTGTCCATCTGGGGCACTGATGGGTTCATCCGGACTGCAGAAAGCACATGCTGCTGGTGTGCTGCAGTATTCTGTAACAATTTTGTGATTTGTAACTGTAAAGTACTCGATACCATTACGATACACAATACTATATCACAAGCACTGCATCACACTATTGCACTTGGTAGTGAAACTACATTTCTTGATTTTTGTGGATAGATAGCTCCTGGTGCGCTAAGGGCGTTCAGGATTAGGATATAGCTGTCAAGGTCTCAGGAAATCCTTCCTGATTCTCCAAGAGGCTCATCATCATGCTGATGTCCTTTAGAATGTACGTAAACAATGTTGCAGGTGAAAAGTTAATATCAGAGAAGGGGACATCTACTAATCACCCCTCCTGGCTGGGCGGGATCAACTTTTTATCTTCGGTGGGAACCTCCACTCTTATTGTACGAAAGAGAATATAGCACAATCCTGCCACCTCGGTGCAGAAGCGCACATGAATCGCGTGTCGTGTCACGAGCAGGAGGGACACAGCACGAACAGGAGAGCAATTTACTCTTTGAAATTCTGGATGGAATGAAGAAAGCAGGAAGGAAACGTAAGCAGGAAATGCAGAAATTAGAAAGGAAATGTGAAGAAATAGAACAGAAGAGGGAAAGAGACGTGAAGAAGCATGCACAGGAGATGAATAATCTACTGAGGAAACTCAATGAGAACGTAACAAAAGTAGGAAAGATTAGCATTCAAGCAGACTCCTCTAGTTGCAAAGAAGCTGGTAAGTTTAGGGAGAGTAGAGGCAGCAGGTGCCAAGAAATCAGCGAATGGAAAACTGCCTTAAAAACCACCCACAGGCTGACCAGTACACCAGACCTCGAGACTAATCCGCCGGGCGGGCTATTTCCAGGGGCTGGTACGCCTCCCGCTTCCCGTTCGGGAAGCAGCGCGTTACACTGCGCGGCTAGGCGGGCTGGCTCTTGCCACTGTTGCTGGCTACATCTTTGAGAGTGTACCGAGTTATTCGCGAGCGAGAATGCCACATCCATGAACGTGAGCGAGATATAATGTGAGCAATAGAAAGGAATACGACAGCATCTCCTCAGGATTATGAGTTTAGCCGAATGTAAGACACATGGAGCTGAATGTTCACATTTTGCAATATACTACCTGCATATGTATAGTTGTGGCAGCACTGTAACATGTACGACCTAGTGTTCTGCTTCCATCTGAAGTTGATTTACGAGTTCCAAGGGAGCCAATGAACGTCGAAGGATTGAGCGAGAGGGATCAGATCCACGCCATGAGAAGACGCAAGATGCAGCAGGGCCCCTACACGACGACTTACTACTGGTAACCAGAGTATAGGTAACACATTAAACGTAGGTTCTTGTTTTTTTGCTTTATTACTGTGATCGCAAATGTTTTCTCCATTTACAATTTTTTCTTGTTTTATTATATTTGGGTGCCCATGCTCCTAGCAGTTCACAGGAAACTTCTTGTAGGGTCGTGTGACTCCTGTAAAGACGAAAGTCTGCTGGCAAGGGTTGTGGCCGCTGCATTAGAAATTGGCGAGAAGCACGTGGGATGGGGAGAGTGTCCAGAACATGCTCCATAGGTACAATGTCGGTAACAACGTCGGTCGCAGCCACATCGAGCCGCTATTGTAATGAATCATACTGTTCGTTCTGGACGTATTGTACTATTACAACCCCCTGAGCTCAGGGGTTGTAATATGTCAGAAGAACCTGAGGTATGGTTTGTGAGAGACGGATGACTCACGCCGAAGCCTACAGAGAAATACAGTCAAGTGTGTGATATTACATCTGGATATTTTACTGACACTCGTCTCAATCTGTTTTTGTGAGGGCGCAGCCGGCAGTGCACTGAACTCGGTGATGGTGCCGCGCAGCCTAAAAGGTTCAGCGCCACGCGAATTCCGGAATCTGCTTCGGCGTCCGGTCGCCCACTCTTGCGGAGGCAGGGAACCAATTCGCGCCACGGCCAAGTGGCCGCCGCGTTCTTTAGCTGTGCCCGTGGCCCGGAACGCTTCTGCCTGCTCCCTCAAGCGCGACTCGTGGGCCCCTGATAGAGCGTCGGAGGGAAACAGCCAAACGCTGACGTTTCAGTGTGCATTAGCAGCTCCGGCGTCCACCCAGGGCATCTGGTTCAGCGCCCGCAGACAGCTCTGCACCCCGGAGACCGCGAATTCGACACCCGGCACCAGCCCTGCGGACGACAGCTTGCAGTCTGGCGGACGATGTCACCCAGAGAGCGGAGGATTACAGCCCGCCCCAACACAACAATGACGCGTCCGTTCAGCGGAGATTAGGGAGCTTCAGCGGGCCTGTTGGCCGCCCATATCCACCACCAAAAAGTCACCGATGTTGGCCTGCAACTTAAACAATCGTCATTCTCCCCGGTTCTAGACGCGGACAAGATAGCGACACGACTGCCACTTTGAGCCTCCGGCCTCGCTTATTTATTCGTCTTTTCCCTACGCTTCTGACGTAGTTCTTCTTGAGGCGACAAGTGAAGTCAGCTTTCCTCAGCCCGCTTCGGCCTCAACCCACAGGTCAGTAGGAGCTGTAATAAGTGCAACGTATGGGTTCTCCACAGCGCGTCGGTGCCCTGTGCTGCCCCGATCTCTTCACATTTCTATACAGTGCCCACTGTGTCGTGTTTTCTAGCCTACGAGGGCTGTCGTAAACCTGCCTCGCAGAATCATCTGCGTCTCATCCAATGTGCCAATCGGTCCCTTCACTACTACATTCCAGCGATAGCTGCGATAAATGTACAAGAATTTCCCATGTCCATACTGTACTTATTCGTGGCACAGCAGGGTGCTGGGTTCTATTTGTTTTGGAATAACGTAAACAAATAATCTTTAACGGTCAACACAAACAAATTTCCTTAAGTGATAATGAATGTTTTGTTACCTGACACTGTACTGAGTCACATAGAATTCAATTCCTCAAGCAGAAGTGGATTGAAACCGTCGTAGAATGGAAATTGTACGTTTGCGGACATTGGTTCCCATTCAAAATGTTATGTACTTGTTCTCCTCTACTAGCCCTAAAAGTTTGTAATGGGAATTTCTGAACATCCTGTACAATCGCTTTGACTGTGTAGCAAATTATCCGTCTGTTTCGCGTCCTTCCAGTAGGCATGAGCGATGTCTACTGTGCAGAGTAACCGTCGATGTGCGTGAGTGGGCTCACAATCATGTACCACCGATAACTGGAGGATTGCCATCCAGTTTGACAATAGCTGGTGGGAATGTAGATCATGGACGCTACGAGCAGTTGCCAAAACTGAGTTTTTAGTGGGTGTCTGAGTCGCTACTCTGTTATCTCCAGATGTACTTTCCTCGGATTCGGTTGAAGATTACTTTTAAAACTTGGTCTACTACTTGCTGTTTACAGAAATCTTGCACAAAATGTCATTTCTGACAGGCGTACCAACTTCCCCAATGGTCTGACATATTGACAGGGTATGTAGGACCCAACTAGGACTTCATCATACGTAAAGACACCGCTCTCAATCGTTCTAGAGAAAATCGAGTTTGAACATCTTAGTCGTGCTTATAAACTTTGAATGGTCACTTGTATCCAACGACTTCGTAGCCGAGTTAGTAAACGCTTAGTCTAACATGCGCGAGGCCTCTGGATGGACTCTCGCTGATGGCACTTGTGGTTCTTCTTTCCACATAATTCTAATAATAGATTTATTATGACCGTGCCTCGCCATATGAAACCAGTTTTCAGTTATTTCTGCAAGTAGTTTTCAGATACCAGAAAGAGCTTTCGGTTGGTGAAGGGGGAAAAGGAACAGCATTCACAAACGCAGATAAACATTCGTATGTTATCTCGCGAGATAGCTGCTTTCCAGCTCTATAATATGACTGATTTTGCGTGTAGATGTTTCCGTGTGCCTGACACCTTTTCAGCAAGACAAAGTGGATCTCAATGAAGTCGGATAGCTTTACTGTCTAGTTTCAAATGTGCGATTAAAAACGGCAGTCGTGTATAATGACCAGCTCTTTCTCCAGCAAAATCTTATCACTTCGAATCCCTCTGCCGTAATAACACAAGAATACATGGATATTGGAGGAGAAATATTTTTAATGCTAGCGGAGAAACAACTCGTGGAACAAGACGAACTAACTGCCCTGCAAGAAATCGACGAAGGAGGACTGTTTGCAGGAACCAAAGAATTTGCTTCATCTTCACTAGATGATTACGAGCCCGAAGAGAAGCAGACGACAGTGGACAGCGATTATGTCCCCCAGTATTACAAGATTTGGGTCATCAGCCTAGCGAGAAAAGAGCCAGAATAGAATTTCATAATTTTCATAATCATATTAAATATGTTGTTAGATTTATGTGGAAATGAAATAAATTACCAGGAGAGATAATCGATCCAGCGACCTCGAGCTTGTAAAACTAAACACTTGTGCGCTCAACTGCGGGCTCATTGGATGCTAACAATCACACGAAGTTTATAATCAAGCCTAAAAGTTTCTCACTCGGTTTTATGGAAAACAGTTGAGAGTAGCGTTTTCCTGACTTAATCTGCTGGAGTGCTAGTTGTGCCCCACATACCCTGTAAATATCCATCAAACCGATGACGGGAAATCCGTACGGTCCCGCTGTGAGCCGTAGCCATCGGCACTTTTTGTGATTGTTGGTTAGCATCTTAGTGTTTGGAATGCACAAAAATTATTTGGATTTTTTCTCTGGACCCTAGGACCGTTTCTACTATGTGTTTTATGTCTCGGCTAACTCTGAATTCATCTAAAGACTTTACCTGTTGTAAGTTGACTAACTTGCATTGTTAGCAGTTTTGTACTGTTTATATCACCTTTATTCCTGTCTGGTGGTTTGCGCCCGATTGTTGATTTATTGATGCTATTTATGCTGGCTTCGTGTAATTTATTTAGTACTCAGCAGTAATGTAACCCAATTTTAGTATCTGTTGTTCTCTCTTAGCCTAGTGCTTAAATTTTATTTGTAGATTCTTTCATAGAAACAGCGTGAAAGTTCTTAAATACTGTGTTGGGCTATTTTAGTAAGACAGCTGGTATCTACCTGCAGAAATTCAAATTACGTCCTGTGTGTTACGTAAAGATCATATTCACGTTATTTTATAGGTCATTGGTTTCTTTTATCTGCTCTGTATACAGGTGTCGACATATATTTTATGAAATTATTAATAATATTAGATTTTTTTCTTTGCAAGATATTAACTGAAATATTTTTACATCTGTTTTAGTAAGGCCTGAATTCGTACTCTAGTGTACTGTATTTATTTCAGACACGACATCTACGCAATTTTGCGATTGCAAGTGGGCTAAATTTTCAATATTGTTGGATTATTGGCAATCTTCATGCTTTTACCTGTCTGTGTTTTGTCAAATTTCCCGTGTTACCAGGAATTCATAACAACAGTTTCGAGAAGTCGGTTTTAAATAAATTTTTCTTTTCTGAAGTGTTATTTTTTTATAGCCTACCACGTTATCGCTCTCAGCTCCTCGCTTCCTACCGCATTTCAAAAACATCTTTCCCGAAAATCCTCGTTCGATTTATTAAGGGATTTAAGTACAGCAGTCTGACAAGAGATAAAGAAAGGAGAGACGGGGTGAGGATTTTACAAAAAAAAAAAAAAAAAAATCTTGGTCGAAGTCAAATTTTGCCCTGGAGACCAGATACTCCAGTTACGCCACTGTCCAGTGTTACGAGTTCAGGAGATTGGTATCGCTCGCAAAAGTACGTACCTTTTTCCGTGTAATGTTTGTGTGTCATGACCGAGCCGAGGAGCTCTCAGGAGCTAATCTCAGGCTGCCTGCAGGGTTTGTTTACCCCGCGTAGGCACCACCTGCTGTGGAGGCTTCGATATTTATGCGAACCGGCGGTGGAAACGGGCGGCGGGCGTCGGCAGTCGTAAAAAAGCGGCCGGAATGGGAATCTGATAACACCGCGAAAGGCTGAGTTGTTGGCGCCGCCGTGTTCTTCCGGCGCCGGGGCGCGCAGCGGCTGCCGCCGCCCGCCCGCGACGCCGGGCGTCCCTCCTGTTTTGGAAACGGCCGGCAGGAGGCGGTGCGGGCCGAATATACTGCCCGCCGGCACACATCGATCCTTCCTGAGGAGGACGAGGAGATAAGGCGGTAGCTGCAGACCCACTGTGGTTACCAGGCATAAATCTCGCGTTTCTCTTTCGCAACGTTTCGGTAGACCGTCTCAGGAAAATGCTAACTGTTCTAAGATACTTCTGGAAAAAAATCTCTTTCCTAGTCCTCCTTTTATAAAGTCTCGTATCGGGAGCGGCAACATAAAAGAGTGAATCTGAAGTGTCGGCAGAAGTGCCAACACCGTGTGGTTAGAGGAGACCGAAATGCATGCTATAACCTCGCGCAGGCTGGCGTGAGGTCTGAAACAGGATACGTAATGAATGCTATAAAGAAAAGTACGTAGCTTCTGGAATACTTAACTTTAATTCATAATTGTAGAACATCGCTCTTGATGATACAGAAGTATTATAGCAATTGAATACGGCGCCTTGCTAGGTCGTAGCCAATGACTTAGCTGAAGGCTATGCTAACTATCTTCTCGGCAAATGAGAGAGTCTTCGTCAGTGTCTGTTGCTAGCTACGTCTGCTGTACAACTGAGGCGAGTGCCAGGACGTCTCTCTAGACCTGCCGTGTGGTGGCGCTCGGTCTGCTATCACTGACAGTGGCGACACGCGGGTCCGACGTATACTAACGGACCGCGGCCGATTTAAATCTACCACCTAGCAAGTGTGGTGTCTGGCGGTGACACCACAGAATCATTCGCGGAAGCACTTAGCCGAGTCTCGTATACTACACACTGTATCGTCTGAGTCGTGATTGGTACTGTAGAAAACTGGATGATTTTCTGTCTCTGGCACACATTAGCGCTATAGCTTGACCCGTTCCGGCATGAGCGTATACTGTTGCACGTGTTCATTTCCTACTGGGGACTTTCCATTTCTGTAGTGACCTTTATATCTCATTCGATTCTTCCTCCTCTCTCACATTTGCTTGGTCCACTCTATTTTTTTCCCATGAGCTGAACAGTTAATTAACAATCAACCCATATTCCGCTAACTGGTTGGGAAATACTTTATAGTCCTTTTCCTTGCGTCAGGAGTATTTCCGGAAAGCGTTTGACTCGGTGCCCCACTGCAGACTCCTAACTAAGGTACGGGTTCCCAAATATGTGCCGGCCGGAGTGGCCGACCCGATCGAGGCGCTTCAGTCTGCATCGCGCGACCGCTACGGTAGCAGGTTCGAATCCTGCCTCGGGCATGGGTGTGTGTGATGTCCTTGGGTTAGTGAGGTTTAAGTAGAACTAAGTTCTAGGGGACTGATGACCTCAGAAGTTGTCCCAAAGTGCTCAGAGCCATTTGAACCATTTGAACCCAAATACGTGAGTGGCTCGAAGGCTTCTTAAGTAATAGAACCCAGTCGTTATCCTCGATGGTGAGTGTTCATCGGAGGTGAGAGTATCATCTGGAGTGCCCAGGGAAGTGTGGTAGGTCCGCTGTTGTTTTCTATCTACATAAATAATCTTTTGCACAGGGTGGATAACAATGTGCGTCTGTTTGCTGATGATGCTGTGGTGTACCGGAAGGTGTCGTCGTTGATTAACTGTAGGAGGATACAAGATGACTTGGACAGGATTTGTGATTGGTGTAAAGAATGGCAGCTAACTGTAAATATAGATATACGTAAATTAATGCAGATGAATAGGAAAAAGAATCCCGTAATGTTTGAATACTCCATTAGTAGTGTAGCGCTTGACACAGTCACGTCGATTAAATATTTGGGCGTAACAATGCAGAGCGATATGAAGTGGGACAAGCATGTAATGGCAGTTGTGGGGAAGGCGGATAGTCGTCCTCGATCCATTGGTAGGATTTTGGGAAGATGTGGTTCATCTGTAAAGGACACTAATACGACCTATTCTTGAGTACTGCTCGAGCGTTTGGGATCCCTATGAGGTCGGATTGAGGGAGGGAATAGAAGTAATTCAGAGTCGGGCTGCTAGATTTGTTACTGGCGGGTTTGATCATCACGGGAGTGTTACGGAAATGCTTCAGGAACTCAGGTGGGGGTCTCTGGAGGAAAGGAGGCGTTCTTTCGTGAATTGCTACTGAGGAAATTTAGAGAACCATTATGTGAGGCTGACTGCAGTACAGTTTGACAGCCGCCAACATATATTTCGCGGAAAGACCACAAAGATAAGAGACATTAGGGCTCGTACTGAGGCATATAGGCAGTCTTTTTCGCTCGTTCTCTTTGGGAGTGGAACAGGGAGAGAAGATGCTAGTTGTGGTACGAGGTACCCTCCGCAACGCACCGTATGGTGGCATGCGGAGTGTGTATGTAGATGTAGATGTATATGTAGATGTGGACTTGATTGATGCGACACGCCATGAATTCCTCTCCCGTGCCAACCTTTCATCTCAGAGTAGCACCTGCAACCTACGTCCGCAATTAGTTGCTAAATGTGTTCCCATTTCTGTCTTTCTCCACAGTTTTTAATCTCTACACCTCCCTCCACTACTGAAGTCTTAACACACGTCGTATCATTCTGTCCCTTCTTCTTTTCAGTGTTTGCTATATTTGCTTCCCTCGCCGATTCTGCGGAGAATCTTCTAATTACTTTCCTTGTCAGTTCACTTAATTTTCAACACCTTGCTGTAGATCTTAAATCCTTCTATTATCTTCTGTTCCGATTTTCCCACGGTCGATTTCTCACTACCATACAATGCCGTGCTCCAAACGCTTATCCTCAGAAATTTCTTCTTCATATTAAGGCATATGTTTTATGCTAGTAGACTTCTATTGACCTGGAATGCCCATTTTGTCACTCCTACTCTGTTTCTTATGTCCTCCTTCCTCCGTCCTTTATGGGCTAGCCGGCCGCGGTGGTCTCGCGGTTCTAGGCGCGCAGTCAGGAACCGTGCGACTGCTACGGTCGCAGGTTCGAATCCTGCCTCGGGCTTGGATGTGTGTGATGTCCTTAGGTTAGTTAGGTTTAGATAGTTCTAAGTTCTAGGGGACTGATGACCACAGCAGTTGAGTCCCACAGTGCTCAGAGCCATTTGAGCCTTTATGGGCTATTTTGCTGCTTAGGTAGCAGAATTCCTTGAATTCGTCTACCTCGTGATCACCAATTTTGATGTTATGTTCCTCATTGTTCCCATTTCTGCTACTTTCTATCAATTTCGTCTTTCTGTATTCATTAAACTGTTCATTCCGTTCAGCAGATCCTGTAATTCTTCTTCTCTTTCACTGAAGATAGCAATGTCGTCAGCATGACTTTTAATCCCATTCTTCTTCTTCGATGTACAGATTGAATGACAGAACCCTGTCTTACACATTTTTTAACTGTCCATTCTTGGCCTTCGACTCGTATTTTTGCCTCTCAGTTCTTGTACATATTGTGTATTTCCCGTTTTTCTCTGTAGCTTACCTCTATTTTCCACAGAATTTACAACATGTTACTCCATTTTACATTGTCGAATGCATTTTCCAGGTCGACAGATCCTATGAATGTAACATGATTTTCCTTCTGTCATGCTTCCATTACCAACTGCAACGTCAGAACAGCTTCTCTGGTGGCTTTATCTCTCCTAAAGCCCTCTATGCACTGACCTGTAAAAGTCACATTTACTTGGTTCACTCTATATAATAAGAATTTCTTCTTCATTGAGGTGACCTATTAATTTGCAGTTAATCTACATGCGTCAAACAGGTTAGGATGTCCTGTATAGTCTAACCGTGTCCTATTAATCTAGACCTCGTATGAGCCCACAGCTTTCCCGTCAGGATGTCTCCAGTCCCTTTCACTCCAGGGTCTAACCATACGTTTTCGTTTCCTTAATTTTTTCACAATGCTGCTTCATACTCTCACAGTTCTCGTATCGTGACACGGGACTTCTTAATGCATTCAATTACTTCACTTTGATTTATTTTAGACAAGTATTCTTCTAGGAACACTGCTGCGAAATCCTCATGAGGCCCACATCTATCACCCACATTTGCTCCCTAACCCAAATTTTCTCCCTTTAAGCTGTAGCTTCGTATTTGAGTGGAGTGAGGCTCGCGTTATTGGTAGTGCAGCTGTAGACTTGTTTTCAGAAAAAAATTATCAAACATGACAAAAGGTTCCTTGATAACAGATAAATGGTAACACGGAACCTAATTTACAACCCAATACAGTTTTTGAAGGCCGGTTTTAACACAATAAAATTAATATTCAAATAGACTTCGCCCCAGCAGATAGAATCGGTGCAATAATATTTGATAAAGCAGCCTATATTGTTTGGCCCCTGACCACAGGCAAAAATAGCCATAAAATTCACTTCTGCAACTAACCACAGGACAAGAAAATAGAAGACATATCTCTAATTACTTTAGAACTTAACTACGCATGTTTTACGACCACTCCCATCAGCGACTAACCGCTAAAGTAAAGCTAGTGTCAACCACAATCCTTCTCGATAGCTGAATGGTCAGCTTATATGGCTGCCATTCATAGGACCCGGGTTTGATTCCCAGCACTACCAAGGATTTTTCCTTGGATGAAGGTATGGTATGAGGTGCGCTCTGCTTCGTCATGCTCACAGAGGAGCTGGTTGTTCGAGTGATAGCGGCTCCATTGTCTGCAAAGTCTGCAACACGGCCCAGGAGAGCAGTAGGCTAAACACAGGCCCCGTCATACCACATCAGCATGACGCCCAAGGCAGAGAATGACACCGCGGCCGGTAGACATTCCTTCGGTTCTTCAGAGACTGGACGAGATCATGTACGCATAGACACACCCAACATATATATATATATATATATATATATATATATATATATATATATATATATATATATATATATATAAGTACTTGATAAGTATGGAGGTGTGATTACACATGTCAATCACATTGATACCGGTGAAAGTCGTTTTCCAATAGCTGTTATTGTTCCAGAGACATTTTGGGTGGACAAGATAGCTGGGACACCCTGTATATATACAGGGTGAGTCACCTAACAATACCGCTGGATATATTTCGTAAACAACATCAAATGCTGACGAATCGATTCCACAGACCGAACGTGAGGAGAGGGGCTAGTGTAATTGGTTAATACAAACCATAAACAAATGCATGGAAGTATGTTTTTTAACACAAACCTACGTTTTTCTAAATGGAACCCCGTTAATTTTGTTAGCACATCTGAACATATAAACAAATACGTAATCAGTGCCGTTTGTTGCATTGTAAAATGTTAATTACATCCGGAGATATTGTAACCTAAAGTTGACGCTTGAGTACCACTCCTCCGCTGTTCGATCGTGTCTATCGGACAGCACCGAATTACATAGGGATCCAAAGGAAACGGTGATGGACCTTAGGTACAGAAGAGACTGGAACAGCACATTACGTCCACATGCTAACACCTTTTCGTTGGTCTTTTTCACTGACGCACATGTACATTACCATGAGGGGTGAGGTACACGTTCACACGTGGTTTCCGTCTTCAATTACGGAGTTGAATAGAGTGTGTCCCGACATGTCAGGCCAATAGATGTTCAATGTGGTGGCCATCATTTGCTGCACACAATTGCAATCTCTGGCGTAATGAATGTCTTACACGCAGCAGTACATCTGGTGTAATGTCGCCGCAGGCTGCCACAATGCGTTGTTTCATATCCTCTGGGGTTGTAGGCACATCACGGTACACATTCTCCTTTAACGTACCCCACAGAAAGAAGTCCAGAGGTGTAAGATCAGGAGAACGGGCTGGCCAATTTATGCGTCCTCCACGTCCTATGAAACGCCCGTCGAACATCCTGTCAAGGATCAGCCTACTGTTAATTGCGGAATGTGCAGGTGCACCATCATGCTGATACCACATACGTCGACGCGTTTCCAGTGGGACATTTTCAAGCAACGTTGGCAGATCATTCTGTAGAAACGCGATGTATGTTACAGCTGTTTGAGCCCCTGCAATGAAGTGAGGACCAGTGAGGTGGTCGCCAATGATTCCGCACCATACATTTACAGTTCACGGTCGCTGTCGCTCTACCTGTCTGAGCCAGCGAGGATTGTCCACGGACCAGTAATGCATGTTCCGTAGATTCACTGCCCCGTGGTTTGTGAAACCCGCTTCATCGGTAAACAGGTAGAACTGCAACGCATTCTCTGTTAATGCCCATTGACAGAATTGCACTCGATGATTAAAGTCATCACCATATAATTGCTGATGTAGCGACACATGAAACGGGTGAAAGCGGTGACGATGCAGTATGCGCATGACACTACTTTGACTCAGTCCACCGGCTCTCGCAATGTCCCGTGTACTCATGTGTTGGTTCATGGCAAAAGCAGCTAACACACCAACTGCACCCGCTTCTCCTGTGACGGGCCTGTTACGGACCCGTTTGCGTGCTACGACCATACCTGTTGCATACAGTTGGCGGTAGATGTTTTGCAATGTGCGGCACTTTGGATGCTCTCTGTCCGGGTACCGTTCTGCATACACCCTGCAGGCTTCTGCTGCATTTCGTCTACACTCGCCATAGATGAGTATCATCTCCGCCTTTTCAGAGTTAGAATACACCGTGGTCACAGTTCCTACAACACTACACTATCACAGACGTCTGGTAACACGGTGTACTACAGTTGGTCTGCGTGCGGAAACGAATGCAGAATAACAATAGCAGCAAGCGCTACATGCGGACACTGCGACAGCTAGACCAAACCACAACAGTGCACTACAGCCACACTCGTAAACACGGTCGTCATCGTAAACATGTCCCTGCAGATGCTGCTCGCCGACCGTGGCCCGTGATTGTTACAACACGCAACTGAACGTCGGAGGTTTCAAGCGTCAACTTTAGGTTACAATATCTCCAGATGTAATTAACATTTTACAATGCAACAAACGGCACTGATTACGTATTTGTTTACATGTTCAGATGTGCTAACGAAACTAACGTGGTTCCATTTAAAGAAACGTAAGTTTGTTTTAAAAAATATATTCCGTGCATTTTTGTATGGTTTGTATTAAACAATTACACTAGCCCCTCTCCTCACGTTCGGTCTGTGGAATTGGTTCGTCAGTATTTGATGTGGTTTACGAAATATATCCAGCGGTAACGTTAGGTGACTCACCCTGTATAAATATATACGAGGTGCGGCTAGAAAAAAACCGGACTGATGCTGGAAAAACATTTATTTACAATTATTTACAATTTAATGTTATCTCCTTCAATGTACTCTCCTCCTCGGTCTCTACACCGCTCCATACGAATTTTCCGCTGTTCATAGCAATGCTGCAGATCATTTTCGGTAAGTCCATACATTACTTCCGTCGCTTTTTCTTTTACTGCTTCAACAGTCTTAAATCTAGTTCCTTTCAAAGCTGACTTGACTTTAGGGAAAAGATAAAAGTCACAGGGGGCCAAATCAGGTGAGTAGGGTGGATGATCTAAGATGGGAATGTTGTGTTTTGCCAAAAACGTCTTCACTGACAACGCACTGTGAGCTGGGGCATTGTGTTAATGAAGGATCCATGACTTTTTTCTCCACAAATCGTTCCGTTTTCTCCGTACTCGCTCACGTAGGGTAGCCAGGACGCTAATGTAGTAATGCTGATTCACTGTTTGTCCCTCTGGTACCCAATCAATGTGCACAATCCCTTTGATGTCAAAAAAAAAAAAAAAAACCATCATCATTGCCTTGAATTTCGATTTTGACATTCGTGCTTTTTTTTTTTTTTGTCGTGGAGAACCAGGAGTTTTCCAATGCATCGATTGGCGTTTAGTTTCGGGATCGTAAGTAAAAAACCGCGATTCATCGCAAGTAATAACATTTTGTAAGAAGGTGGGATCACTTTCAATGTTTTCCAGGATGTCAGAACAAATCATTCTTCGGCGTTCCTTCTGTTCAATTGTGAGACACTTTGGAACCATTTTTGAACACACTTTGTTCATGTTGAAACTTTCATGAAGAATCTGTCTAACACTTTCCTTGTCAACTCCTGTTAACTCAGACACTGCTCTGATTGTTAAACGGCGATCTTGTCGAACAAGTTTACCGATTTTTTCAATATTTGCATCAGTTTTTGCTGACAATGGTCTGCCAGTGCGAGTGTCATCACTGGTGTCTTCGCGGCCTTCTTTAAATCGTTTAAACAACTCAAACACTTGTGTTCGCGATAAACAATCATCGCCGTACACTTGTTGTAACATTACAAACGTTTCACTTGCAGATTTTCCTAGTTTGAAACAAAATTTGATGTTAACACGCTGTTCTTTCTGTACACTCAACATTTTCCGACGCACAGACAAAACGTCAACTACTTAAAACAGACGCCACGGGCAGACTGAGTGCAGGAGGCAGATGAAACTCGAGCAGTAGGCGGAGCGAGAGTCACGTGACAGGCCACGCGACTTATTGCATTCGTTTCATTGCATTTGTTTTATTGTTTCAGCAGTACTAGTCCGGTTTTTTTTCTACCCACACCTCGTATATATACCCAATAAAAGTTTCAGTATCATATGGCGCATAAAAAGGATTATTTTTACTGGGTAAAGTAACAACATGATTTCGAAACAATGGTACAAGAAGTTTCCACTATGCTAATAGATAGTAATAACAAAATCTTCTTCTCCTCTATGGCACATACAAATTTTATTATGCTCACAGTGTTTAAATGGCAGAATCAATATAGTTCTCGCTTTTAGAGGAAACCATCCACACATCCAGCATTCCACCACACAACGACCCTGACGTGTCTCACTCATCCCATGGGCCTTCCACGTGTAATGTTACTGATAATCCACTACAGTCATCAGCAGCCTGTGGCCTTCACTGTACATTTTCTTCCATCAGTCAACCAACCAAAATGTTGCAGTCAGCCACTAAAGTTAGCAGTTAGTGCTCTTCTTGTAATCTGAAAGGCCTTGTCTGTATCTCCACTGGAGCTTTTATCCTCTCATGAGAGAAAAGACATCAGCCGTGCGGCAGGGTTGTTTGCATCCTCACAGTGGCCACACCTCACACTGATAATTAGTGAGAACTTGTAGATAGCTCCATGGTACACCATCTTGGAGAAAGCTGCCCGTTCTTCGCTCTCCACGAGACTGATACACTCAAACGACGACACGGGCAACCATTGGACTACATGGACGGCCTTGCTTACAAGACCCGCGGCACGGAGAACAGTCCCTGCAGTCTGTAGAACAACTTGGGGCATTTGTCCCTTGCCACCAGCGGAATGAAGTCTACTGCGCGCCGCCGCTCACGGTCCAAGGCCCGACTCACCTCCCTGTTAGCCCTCTGGTCGATCCAAGACTCCCTGCTTCAACCAGACTCTGAGCAGCGGTAGCTGCATCACAGAGACCGCCGACCGCACCTCCTATGCAAGTGCTACCTTCATAACACCGCTAACAAGACTCATTCAGTGGTGCAGAAAACAAGACATGCCACAAATTACATATCGTGGTTCAGAGCAAACACTAGCTCTTCTTAGTTCATCCATCACTGACCATTCTGTAGTTAACCAACAACTTAAACAATTTACGAAATTATCATGGCGCACCTCTCTATTAGGATACGACACTACAGGGTGATTCAAAAAGAATACCACAACTTTAGGAATTTAAAACTCTGCAACGAAAAAAGGCAGAGCTAAGCACTATCTGTCGTCGAATTAAGGGAGCTATAAAGTTTCATTTAGTTGTACATTTGTTCGCTTGAGGCGCTGTTGATTAGGCGTCAGCGTCAGTTGATGCTAAGATGGCGACCGCTCAACAGAAAGCTTTTTGTGTTATTGAGTACGGCAGAAGTGAATCGACGACAGTTGTTCAGCGGGCATTTCGAACGAAGTATGGTGTTAAACCTCCTGATAGGTGGTGTATTAAACGTTGGTATAAACAGTTTACAGAGAATGGGTGTTTGTGCAAAGGGAAAAGTTCTGGACGGCCGAGAACGAGTGATGAAAATGTAGCACGCATCCAGCAAGCATTTGTTCGCAGCCCAGGAAAATCGACTCGCAGAGCTAGCAGAGAGCTGCAAATTCCACAATCCACCACATTGGCACTTATTTGTCCGTAACTACCTGAACGTCAACTACCCGAGGCGATGGATCGGCCGCCAGGCAGCCCGTGACAGAGCACTTCATCACTGGCCTCCAAGAAGCCCTGATCTTACCCCCTGCGATTTTTTCTTATGGGGGTATGTTAAGGATATGGTGTTTCGGCCACCTCTCCCAGCCACCATTGATGATTTGAAACGAGAAATAACAGCAGCTATCCAAACTGTTACGCCTGATATGCTACAGAGAGTGTGGAACGAGTTGGAGTATCGGGTTGATATCGCTCGTGTGTCTGGAGGGGGCCATATTGAACATCTCTGAACTTGTTTTTGAGTGAAAAAAAAACTTTTTAAATACTCTTTGTAATGATGTATAACAGAAGGTTATATTATGTTTCTTTCATTAAATACACATTTTTAAAGTTGTGGTATTCTTTTTGAATCACCCTGTATATTGTTAAAACTTCTAGCACCTCTCACATGAATTACCAAGGGTGTCCCCAATAAATTTTCACCATGAAAAATTAACTATCCTACCTCCTCCCAATTTCAGAAGGGCCGCCTTTAATTCACTCAACATATGTTTCAGTCTTCCTACAACACTCCTGAAACAGATGATCGCAGTAAGCCTTTTAGTTATTCCTTTTGTTGCCTTGATACTTTTATCCAAGTCTCCTAAATAATTATTCATTAATTTTTCATGTCCCACCTCTTCTACCCATACACGCTTCAAACAAACCAATTTTGTTGTGGTTTTATCTTTGAGATCTTTTTCTTAAATTCCTGTGGTCCTCCCTTCGGATTTCATAATCTGCAACATACAGTATGTTTCACTTCCTCCATTCTCTCAAAAACGGATTACAATACACTCTCTATTCCAGCTTTTTTGATGATCTGCCTGTAACGTTTAATGGCACTTGGCCTTTGCAGAAAATGTAATGTGGTATAATATGGCATAAGTCCAACTGTACGGCAAATATTGCGTCATGTTGTATCATGAAGGCATTCTGGTTGCTTTGATGACCACGTGAAACGGCTGAGGTATACATGTTCTCGTCTCGAACTGGCTCAAAAGCGCCTCATTGATCAAAAGGCGTGATTAGAGACTTCAGAATACTTTGCTACCAGCTTCGCTGTGTCAGTTGAGTTTCGGAAGTGGAGATAGTATTTCAGTTTAGGAATTTAGTTTGGAGGTTAATGTTAGCAATGAGAATTACGGCAATGAAGCCGCTCTGACATAGGTCGACAATGCTTTTTTAATTCATGGGTAATCATTGGATTGCGGCTGCAAAGGCGTTTAGGTGCTCACACTGCTACACTGCAATAAAATGATTCTAGAAACACTGCAAAGTACGAAATAATTCGGCAGATTTATAGAATCCTCGCTCGTAATCAGTGGGCCTACGACAGAGCGATAACTTCTGTGAGAAAAGCACAAATATTAGAAGACACAAGGTGAGTAGGAAGAACATTTGCGACACATGTCTTAAGTGTACATGTCTAACTCCAAACCCGACTAGAACTGTTAGGTTGTAACATCTAGTCCGCATCACCACTTTTCGAAAGTAATTTCGGCTGGGGATGTGGCATTCCTTTCAGTAGTTGGTCCTAACTGAATACTTAATCGCTTTTCTGTAATTTCCGTAAGAAATCCCTTTTACTGCTTTCTGCTTCTTTAGATCTCCGAGCCTGAAAGCCGACTCTGTTCTCCCTTTTCATTGTCCTCCAATAAATCCTTTCCTAACAACTTTTCAATTTTTTTTAATCTAAGGACTGCAAGTTGTCAACTGCGTACATGGAGATAAATTCGGTCTCCTGATGTAACATTGCTATATGTAAAGCAAAAGGATCCTCTGTAATATCACTGCTACCAAAAGTCATCGCGTTAACGAAAAATTTGAAAAAGAAATTAGGACATAGTTTGACATAAAAATTTTAAAAACGAAAAGAAGAATGACACTTTATCAACATGATTCCTTGTACACATTCTTGGAACATACAAAAATTAAAATAATAAAGGAAAGTATTAACACCTACTAAAAACGTAAGCACATTCCCACATTTTTTTAAAAATACTGTTGTATGCAGAGTTTTGAGATGTAAACAAACTCTATAGTCAACACATCTGCCAGATATACTTCTCAAGCGGTGTAAACACTCTACGAACGAAAATCCACCATCTATTTCCTGACCGATCGATGCCATTTGATTTAATGGCGGAACCGAAAATACATTCACATAGCACGAGTAAATTGCACAAAATTTCACAAACGTCGACACGAATTCTGATTTAGAAATCTCAGTCCAATCTCGCCACTTTCGTGAATGATGATGAAATGATGACGACCCAGTCATTTCGAGGTAGGTGATAATCAATGAGCCCGCCGGCAATCGAACCCGGGACTCCGTGCTCGGGAAGCGAGAGCGCGACCGTGGGACCACGAGCTGAGGACCAGCGCAAATATTATGCGATCTGAGGAAAATTAGAATGCACGCTATCTTTCATATGTGAAAGCACTCCTAGAAACTTTCGTTTATCTCACACAACTCCTTCATGCTGACAATTTTGTCCGTCGTTGTATATTAAGATGGAAAATAATTCAACGACAAAATGAGATTCAGGACTTGAAACTAATAAAAGTGATTTAAAGTACTTGCGATCGTGTATTACGTGTGACAGATAACAGCAATGAAAAATCGTACATGTAGGTTCAGCAAACGAATCACACATTATTATTTAAATATTTTAGAAATAGGTTACGTGAGACGAGTGCATCGATGGATGTTAACGATATCATTGACAAATAAAGTCACAAATGTGGAGTACCGCGGCGTGTGAAGAAAGATTTAGAAATCTCAATACCATCAAGACAGCATTAAAATGATTCAAATGGCCCTGAGCACTATGGGACTTAACATCTGAGGTCATCAGTCACCTAGAACTACTTAAACCTAACTAACCTAAGGATCTCACACAAATCCATGCCCGAGGCAGGATTCGAAGCTGCTACTGTAGCGGTCGCGCGGTTCTAGACTGAAGCCCCTAGAACCGCTCGGCCACACCAGCCGGTATCAAGATAGGAACTCTCGAATATTTTGGCCATATAATGCGCAACAACAACTACTTTTTACAGTTAATACTTGAAGGAAAGTTTAATGGCACTCGTGTTATAGGATTTAGATTATCCTCATTAAAGAGCTTAAACCAGTGGTTGCAGCTAAGCACAAAATCGCTTTTCAGAAAACCATTAACAAATAAAAATCATACTACTGATCGACAGTGTTCTCGAGGGACAAAGCACTTTAGGAACAGGCAAGTCAGTATGATTCACGGAAAATACAAGGGTAGCCCAGAAAGTAATGCATCGCATTTTTCTTTCTCAGCCAAAAACAATGCTACAAATGCGAACCGTTATGTACGTATTATTTGAAGTCTCCTGAGTGAGCGCACCAAGTTTCCGTCACTTCCGACACATAGCGTAGCTGCAGAATAGTTTCAAAATGGCGTATGTAGGTGATTACGTTACAAGCAACGTCCCGTCATTGAATTCCTCATTGCAGAGAAAGAAACTGTGGGGAATATTCACAAACGCTTGTGCAAAGTCTATGGAACATCTGCTGTCGACAGAAGTACAGTTAGTCGCTGGGTACGGAAGGTGAAGTCATCAGAAGGAGGTTCTGCGGAACTCTACGTATTGCAGCGGACGGGGAGACCATCCACGGCTGTCACACCTGTCATGTTGCAGCGAGCTGATGTCATTCGCGAGGACAGGCGCATTACGACCCGGGAGAAGGCACTGCATCTGTCAATCAGCAAAGGAAGTTCACACAGTGAAGCACTGGCTCCGCCACCAGGACAGGGATTCGTACCGACACGACATATGCGCCCCTGTTTCGCGCTGGAGGAAGGCCATAGAACGAGATGAAGATTATGTGGAAAAATAGGGTGTGTAGATAAAACACCATTCGTTCGTGTATTTAATTCTCATTATATTCAATAAGGAATTACAGAAGAAAATAATATGGTTCATTACTTTCTGGAAAACCCTCATACTTAGCTGTCATAAATGTCGAGTCGTTATACAATGGTGGCAACCAGTAAATCGTATTCCAGTATTGCAGACCGTATTATAAACAGAAGCCATCCCTTTTCCTCACCACATACTAGTCGTACCGGGATGAATAGGATATCGTTAGAAAGGTTTCTAAGCGGCTTCTGACACTGATTACCTCTTTTACGCTAAAACATACTATTTGTGGAAAATCTTAACATAAAAGGGCATCGTCAATGCCCAGCTTCATCCCTATATTTCATGAAGCTAATTTATCAATCACGAATAAGAAACAGCCTTCTCATATTATCTTACTACAAATACTGTTTATTTTAAAGTACTTATTAACTGGATAATTTGTATTCATCATTGTCACAGATACTAACCGCAAGACTATGTCTTTTTTTTTAACTATAAAAGTGCGAAAGGTATTTACAGTCTCCTTGTTTGCATAAGAACCTATAAGTGAGGCTATAGAACAAACGTATTTTGCAAAAAGACTGTACTGTTACCTAATTTCACTGCATTTAGTGGATCAGTCTCTCAATAATTGGTGTTACTTTCCTGAGAAATTAGCCTGTGACGTGGAAGTACTTCACAGCACAAGTTACGCATCAAAAAACTGTCCACATTGTAAGCTTTTCTCTCCATTGTTCAAACATCGACGCTTTGAGGTGGTTTTCCATAATTTTAGTCTAAGACGAGATGCACTTTAATATATTTAAACATTTATTATGATAACTGGTGCTACACGCACGACATTGCTTTGCTTACCTGCCGACTAGAGGTCTCTCTACTTCAAAACTCCTACTCATTGATGCAACACAAGTAGCTTCCTTTTGTAGAATATTAACGCTATGGCAACCTTTTCGTTGCTCATTTTTAATTAATTTCGTAGCCTCCCCCCACCCACCCACCCAATCACCCACCCACCTCCCCACCCACCCATACACACACACACACACACAAACACACATACACACACACACACACACACACACACACAAACAAACACACACACAAACACAAAATGTATAGTAACATTAATGTTCCGGTCAGTGTTTTGGGAGGTTTCCGTGGGTTACCAGGAGACTATCTAAAACTGGGAATCCATGGGAATTCCTCCGCCCCACCCCCATCTACTACATTTGACACGTGGCAGTGGTATGTCATTTCACTGCAAACACTCACCTCAGAGTTAATAAGATGGTCAATGAAAATAATGAGAGAGAGAAGGAGTCAGGTGAAAACTGATGTAGATGGCAGTCGACATTAATTAAAATAAGGTTGATGTGAACAGCATCATGATACATGCTAGGGATCATGATATATCTGAATTTTGACTATGATAATCCGAACTAACGGTGGCAGCCAACTGCCACGAGGATCCATTTTTGAAATGGAGCACACTAAACCTAAGTCACTATGATGGAGGTTCATCATATTACGTCTCAAGGCTGATGTAAGAATACTAACAGGACAAAATGAAAAATTTGGCATAGTTTGGAGGAACGAGAACCCTCAGCTGCGACCTGGTGGAATCGTCCGACGTAGTGCTGAAGGGGAAACGAGAGTTAGGCTATCATCAATTTTTACTGACAGAGTTACGAGGTTGGAAAAATTATACCAGGTGAAGAGCCTCTACTGGAGCCACTGAGTTAAACCATTTTAACATGAGAACCATTAACATTCCTAAAATGGATCACCTGACATCTCTCTGGCCAGCAAAGGGCAGCAGTGGGATATGGCAAGCTACCGTTCACACAGAAAACGGCAGGTGTTGAACGAGGTCGAACGTGCGTTGAACGTCAGCCCCACCTCATTGACATATTAAATATTCTTTGTGCTCATGCTGAATTGGCAACATATAATCAAGTACAGTCGCATAAGAAGTGATCTGGGTTGATGTTGATGAAGTATTTTTTGACTTGTGTCGATCTATACGGACAAATGGCGATAGATAATGAGCAAAGCTTACACCGTGCGATACATGATGTCTTCAACTCTACTCGGTAAGTAGGATGATATCTCCTCTCTAGTAATTTAATGCTTCACTATTCTGTTTGTAATGTCAATGATGACGTTTGGTGGCGACAACAGTCTTAGTAGATATTCTTCTGTCTTAGAGATATCAGGTTGTTAATTGCCAGAAGATCCTATACTACCCTAGCGTTGCAGATTTAAGTCGCTCGTAGCAGAGAGCGTAAATCATACGCTGCACAATACGGCAGTGTTGAGGCAGCTTATACTTGTGAAGTCGTATGGGGGTACCTCTTTCGTTAGGGGTGGTAGTGACATGTTGATTGGAAGTGTTTATGGCCATGCGAGTTCCATGAATTCTGACGAATTCTCTCGTAACTTTGCCAAATTTATATAATGAATGTGCACCTACCACTCTGAGGACACTGGGCCTAAAATAATTTGTTAAGATTTTATCGCAGCCGTTTCCTATTCCTTTACAGGTGCACCAACTTATCCGAGAGTTATGTTCTCTTACAGCAAGATACCATCAGCGTTGATGTTTTGGAGGGCAGCATGTTGTCAGCTACACTGAATGTACGGGGAGGTAAGCGTAACATGTCGAGGGTGTGCGGATGGACTTCGGAAACGCGGTAGCAACAGACAGTTCTGCGTTGCTACTGAGTCACGAAACTCCGTTAGAATTCCTCTTCTTGCTGCAAAGAGTTTTAACATAGTACATTGTTGGTTGGAGTTTGGACTCTTATTCTCTCCGAAAGTAAACGCGTGTGCTTGTTTTCGAGTATCACCAAAAAGGCTACATTGAGTTAACGTCAAACACGACAGGAGATAATCTGCATTGGAGCAATACTTACGTGTTGCGTAGTACAAGCCGGTTGGAATTTAAAAGGATTTACTTGACTGTTGATATTCTTAACAGAAGCAGGAAAATCAATTATGTAGCAACATGTTTAAAAGGCACCACGTTTTCTATGATTGGCTGCTCCACTGATGATCGTCAACAGCATCAGAAATCATCTAAATACTGTTCCATTCTTGGAGTGTGCCACAACTGGAAGAACGGGAAAATGAGTGAAATGTAAATTCTTTCCATCCAAAGTATTGTGTAAGAGCTGTCATTGACATCTTTACAAAACTCACAGTACGTATTTGTCTCTAAACTAGAAGCTATGAATGGCAATATTGCGAGGGGAATCTATGTATCGTTTTCCTATGTCGCAATGCGAATGCATATTTAAAGATGACTATTAAATATTATTAATGTCGAAAAAGATCTAGTCAGCTTTACGCAAAAATTAATATTTCTCCTACTTTTTGCAACAATTTATTTTATAGAAATATTTCATACTCTTTGCCCAATTGTAACTGATGATTTCGTAATGAACGGAACAGTATATCTGTAAAGCAAATTCGAACAGAACAGAAATGTTAACGGAAGTCTATCTAGGAATCTTTCAATCAGCTTCTGAGCCACTGGAATCGCAAAATACGTCATTCGGAATTGGACTATATGTAGCTCTTAAAAGGACATTACGTGATTCAGCCATTTAAAAGAAGTAAACCTAACTGCAACAGAGTTTCTGCGAGGACCTACAATCGTTGGGAATGTGACAAGTGGTTTGTTATGACCAACAGGGGCATAGATGTAACAAGAAACTTATATCAGCAGGCAGTCGTTGCACCTTTACCATACCCCGATACCCCACGTAATCAATGAAGCTCTCATCACGACAAACCGCCCAAGCTGCATCACACAGCACCAAGAGCTCTGCTGACGTTTACCACGAAAACTAGACCACTTACATCAAACTAACAATCAACTACGGTACACCCTCTGTACTAAATTTTTGTTCCAACAAGTTCCAGTCTATATGGTAACCCTCGGAGTAAGAACCATTTAGTAAAAATGTTACGTTAGCAGCGACCATACTAAAGTACCTCCATCTACGCCTCCATATTGTAAAAGATCGTCCACAGGAGCAGCACGAGAAGCAAGGTTGCAGGGAAACGGCCAGTCCTATGCTATTGGAGCATGTGTTGTAAAATATAAGGTAGAATCGAAAAAGCAGTCATGGTCTCGTCGTGACCAAATTGTTAGAATCCACGTTGTAAGTCGATATATATGGTGATAGATTTATTATGTTATCCAGATTGGAAAGCTAAAGTAAATTAATTACATTTGCTAACTACGAAAATTACATGTGAGTGTGACTTTCCCAATCAGTATCAAATAAAACCTTTGATTGGACAAGCTACAAGAAAGTAATTAAAGTACATTACAGCTACATTTAATGGGGTGGTGAGGTGAATGTCATTATACGCGGCGATCGATCTGTGTGTAGCTTTGGCTGTTGTGAGGTGGTCGTGCTGCGAACCGCGGAAAAGTAGCCTGTACAAGTGGCGGACAACAGCGGGCTTTTGTCTGCTGGCTGCTTGCATTGCCACCTCTCTGAACTGCTCGTATATGTTTGTAAAATCACCTAGAAGAAGATACCAGACAGCGTATTCTTCTCCTCTTATATCCGACTGCGTAAAACAGTTGTGACGAAAAATATCAAATATTTCGCATGACCTAATAATAATTTTGGCCCTGTAGGACATTAATATAATGGTTTCTCATACCCCCTATGGGGAAATGGTAGTCGTGTCGGATAACTGCTTTTACTTTTATTACGAGATAAGCTTAGTGCAATGCGTTCTCGCTAAAACTTTTTCAGTGTTATCTTCATTGTGATGTACGCTTAGCGCAATGCGATCCCCTATTAATTAATCAAATGTCGGAGGCCAACTACGTATGAAATGGTAACAAGTTTTTTGTCCTTCAGCTTCCAAGGAACGAAATTCTTATTGGAACATAAGTCGTACTTTTTTGTGTGCGGCGAGCTGCCGTCGAATTATCTGTGACACAGAGCAGTTGCTGCGTTTCTAGTTGCATCAGGAAAAATTATTTTGTTATTTCATCTTCATAATATATTAAAAGTTTTAAATTTTTGTCCTGAAATTTTCTTTTAGTTACACTGCGTATGCTGTTGATATACACCCCTGGAAATGGAAAAAAGAACACATTGACACCGGTGTGTCAGACCCACCATACTTGCTCCGGACACTGCGAGAGGGCTGTACAAGCAATGATCACACGCACGGCACAGCGGACACACCCGGAACCGCGGTGTTGGCCGTCGAATGGCGCTAGCTGCGCAGCATCTGTGCACCGCCGCCGTCAGTGTCAGCCAGTTTGCCGTGGCATACGGAGCTCCGTCGCAGTCTTTAACACTGGTAGCATGCCGCGACAGCGTGGACGTGAACCGTATGTGCAGTTGACGGACTTTGAGCGAGGGCGTATAGTGGGCATGCCGGAGGCCGAGTGGACGTACCGCCGAATTGCTCAACACGGGGGGGGGGGGGGGGGCGTGAGGTCTCCACAGTACATCGATGTTGTCGCCAGTGGTCGGCGGAAGGTGCACGTCCCCGTCGACCTGGGACCGGACCGCAGCGACGCACGGATGCACGCCAAGACCGTAGGATCCTACGCAGTGCCGTAGGGGACCGCACCGCCACTTCCCAGCAAATTAGGGACACTGTTGCTCCTGGGGTATCGGCGAGGACCATTCGCAACCGTGTCCATGAAGCTGGGCTACGGTCCCGCACACCGTTAGGCCGTCTTCCGCTCACGCCCCAACATCGTGCAGCCCGCCTCCAGTGGTGTCGCGACAGGCGTGAATGGAGGGACCAATGGAGACGTGTCGTCTTCAGCGATGAGAGTCGCTTCTGCCTTGGTGCCAATGATGGTCGTATGCGTGTTTGGCGCCGTGCAGGTGAGCGCCACAATCAGGACTGCATACGACCGAGGCACACAGGGCCAACACCCGGCATCATTGTGTGGGGAGCGATCTCCTACACTGGCCGTACAGCACTGGTGATCGTCGAGGGGACACTGAATAGTGCACGGTACATCCAAACCGTCATCGAACCCATCGTTCTACCATTCCTAGACCGGCAAGGGAACTTGCTGTTCCAAAAGGACAATGCACGTCCGCATGTATCCCGTGCTACCCAACGTGCTCTAGAAGGTGTAAGTCAACTACCCTGGCCAGCAAGATCTCCGGATCTGTCCCTCATTGAGCATGTTTGGGACTGGATGAAGCGTCGTCTCACGCGGTCTGCACGTCCAGCACGAACGCTGGTCCAACTGAGGCGCCAGGTGGAAATGGCATGGCAAGCCGTTCCACAGGACTACATCCAGCATCTCTACGATCGTCTCCATGGGAGAATAGCAGCCTGCATTGCTGCGAAAGGTGGATATACACTATACTAGTGCCGACATTGTGCATGCTCTGTTGCCTGTGTCTATGTGCCTGTGGTTCTGTCAGTGTGAACATGTGATGTATCTGACCCCAGGAATGTGTCAATGAAGTTTCCCCTTCCTGGGACAATGAATTCACGGTGTTCTTATTTCAGTTTCCAGGAGTGTATATACGGTTCATTGTGAAATATGACTTTTTATCCTTTCCACCTGAATCTATCGTTTGTGATGTTAAAATTGCGCCGGTATTAACGAAACTACTCTATCTATCTATCAACATAGAACGGCTTGTGGGACCACTTATTAATTTAGTTCACCAAAATCAGTACACTCGTGAGCGTGTTGTTGAGTCTAAAGCTGCTAATTGTCCCACTACTTCTCTACTACGGCCAAATTAGGTTACTCATAACAAAATGCTAAAACAAGCATCATATTTGGACTTACGTTGCACCACCACTTTACAAACTACCGGTTGACACCCATCTGTCACTAAAAATTCTCCCAGTATGTTACTATCCAATATTCTACTTATAGTACTCAAACATCATGTCTGGACTGGGAATTAGAATCCGTTCCTTTTAGTTCCTTAATGCGCATTACCGTCAGTCTCATACCCCACAGAATTGCAAAGTCTGGATCCGACTCCATACTCAGAATAAAAACTTCGACATACCATTTGTTATGGACCGAAGAACCTCTCTGGACTCATTACAATCAGCCGTCGCTATTAGTGCCGAATATTCTCTGACTGATGGTTTCGACGTCCGCCCAGCTTCTGTAATCTCGGTTATCGCTGGTAGGTGCCTCTGTTATCGAGCCCCCTCGCCTCCCCCCCCCCTCCTACTCCTCCCCCCACCTCTCTAGCAATGTACGCTACACGCAAAATATATCATTCCAACTACAATTAATATATATTACAAGATATAGGATTGTCTTTTGCATAATTCTTGCTTACAAAAAATGAAGAAAAAAGAAAACCATTTTACAGTAATTGGCTGCTCGACATTATGAGTAGTGGAAATGTATAACAACAAACACCCACTGAAGTCAGAACGACAAAGTCTAAGTGGCTCTCATAAAAGATAGCAGCATTCTATACATTTTTCACTGTGAATTTCCTTAGATTTGATTGGTGGCCGCGGATTCTTCGACTCATCAACGGTATTATTTACTATTCTATAAAACGGTACCAGCAATCGAAAAATTCAGAAGAATGAAGTTCCGAAGAACCCAGTACTTGCGCAAATTCTTTTCAACTTGCGTAATTCAGATATTCCTCATGACAACCGAATAAGAACAACTTACGCCGTTGTTCTATCCTGTGGTATCCTTAGAAATTCCGTAGAAGAAATTAGGTATTAACAGTCTGATGGCCGTACTATCTAAACCAGTCAAACGGGAGCAAAATGCCTGTGCTTCCCTCTCAGTAGAGGACATACTGTAAAACACAAACCATCCCCACAGTTATTGGTGCCACGCTAGACAACTGGTTGACTTGTCGACCGCATTTGGCCAATACTGTAGCCAAATTTCACACATGAATAATATCCTCCATAAGCTGCGCAGTCCCCATGCGATCAACAGCTACAACGATCTGCTGCTCTTCCGGAATTACTATAAAGTACAGTGAAACACTGTGGCCCTTCGTTGCTAAACAGCAACCATACAAGCAAAGCTGACAGCTAGTCTGTTGCAACAGTAGATACAATCACAGCCTGACTAAGAATTACACCAACTCGAAACCACATCTCTCCACTGGAACTCAGAAGGCAGGAGGATTATTACACGAGGATTAGAATATATTGAAGAAGATTGAGCATCCAGTTCATCACTCAGGTGCTACATCTAATACGCTAAAATCCATAAAACCAAGTACAAATTTAGCTGCAAAATTATTTAATATCCACCATAGATTGGAACAAATATGGATCCAGCGTGTGGTAGAACAATTTAGACACCTTTATTTAACTAGGAATCATCGATTTGTGTCGATTTACGTGGAAGACAAATAATAGAATACACACAAAACATGGCGTACATGAGAATGATCTTCTTAGATAGATGAAACACTGCCGAACAAGTGTTGCAGTTGCAGGGCGATATCTCAAACCATTCAGTACATCATGCCGGTGTGCACTGTAACATCAGTCTATGCATATGATAATTCTGACACCAAACTCCGATGCTATTGTATAGACTAAGGTATTAATATTGTGCTTTTCAATTAAACTATTGAACGATACATGTAAATTATTTGTAATATGCATAGAAACATTTTTCATGTCCGTAACACAATTTATAATAACATGTGAGTAACTATAAGCTAGATAAATGATAACGCCTCGTTTCTCACGCAAAAAGAAACAAACATTTGCATAAACGTCCGTTTTAAAAGCATTCTATTCTTGACTTGTGCTTAGTTCGTCAGTATCTGCACAGCCTGAGTCTCTTGGGTGGCTAAACTTCTCTTCCCCCAAACTCGTCCATTATACAGTATACCACTTTCTTTTCTTTCCTTTCGCCCAGGCCTTGGGGATCCACTACCAGAGACACAACAACTGCCGGGGATAACAGCAACCGGCGCTTCAAAAAGAAATAAGAATACGTACAGGTACTTTCAGATCGTAAGGGTTATGACTTAAATTGTCAGAAACTGAATTACGCCAGTAAGAGTAATATGGGTACTTCTTAACACTATATTTACGAAATACTGAAATGCGTCTTCTTGTTGAGGGAAAACATCTTCCAGTAAAGTGACGTCGATAAACATCAAATATTTAGTGGCATCAATAAAGCACATTTCAGCTGCGGTGACATTATTTCTCATTCTTATAGTTTCTCTGAGCAGTAGCTGTAAGAGAATTCAGTTATCTGAAAACTGAAAAAGTTTATTATTCTTCTCCTGTCGCCCTTCGTGGAAAATTGATGGACGTTCTGGCCAATGCGTTGTGGTTGTCTGCCATCATCGTTCAGTGACTCTTGACTGTGGAAGTTTAATTAAGTTCCTACACCGTACAGATGTAAAAATTCATACAATCGGAATTCGATACTGAAGGAGGTAGGTTCCTTCTCTATTACGAGAATGAATGACGAAAGAGCCAATATCCACTTCGAATCGTTTGTTCACTGAACATTGCGTATCTAACACTTTGTAACAAGACCTCCGAAAAAATACAAATTACAAATTTGATTTGTTAATAATATTTGTAAGATTTTAGATAGGCCATTTCAAGTATTATTACGAAATAGAAGACTGTTTCACAGATCAGTACGTAATTATTTGGTAAGTATGTTACAGGTCAGAACTTACAGTATGTTTCCTCAAAAATACGATAGACAAGCGAAGACTCAAGCATTTATCTGTTAAAAAATGATTGATAAATCGTATAAACAGTTTCTCTCGATGTTTATGCAAATATTATGTTTCTGATTTTTCAAAAATATTTCGTATATACTTTTATCCCGTTGAGGGGTGGCGTGGCACTATCTCACTTTAACAACGTCGTCAGTCCGATTTACACAGATTTTTAGGGCATGATCTCGTTGTTCCCCAGTACTACTGCGTCACTTATGACTTTTCACGTGAGGAAATTGTGGCCGAAATGATTTATAATTGCAAGTGTACCTGTAGAGAACTTGTACCCGAGAGACCTTAATGGAGGCAAAAGAGAACACTGTTAGAGATGAATTGGAGGACCACAAATCCTCAGTGCAGTGACCAGACCGTGTGAGCGATTCTGGGAAGCAGCGCTGAGTGGACTGTACCTGCAGAGGTACTTCTAGCTGTGGTACCCTCCACCCTCCACAGGGTCAGGCAGGAGTGCAGCGTTTTGTAAAATATTTTAACTGAGCCAGGAAGCAGTCTCTCGCAAAGGCGGCCAGTTCGTAGAAGTGGATGGAGGGAGCCTGTTTTCAAATGGTGGGAAGGTCATGTATTCTCATGTTAGAAGCGGGAACGATACGAATAGAGCGACTGGTGCACGTGTTTAGTGGAGGCAAGACTGTAAATCCCCTGACACTAGAAACGCCCCACGTTCTTTTAGCAAGTGGCAAATACAGATGTATTTCAGGGGCACAACTGTCTGGGAAACTTAACAGCCTTATTTCAGAAATTGAAAATGGTCAGCCTGGAAAGATTACATCTCTCCATAAATGAGGTGCTATGGTCCTATCTAGGTAAATGTGTTTTGTCAAAAGCATGGCCTTGCTTACAGTGGGAACTACGCCTCCCTAGTCTAAAATCTTCTTTTCTAAGACAAGAGAGATTTGGAGTCGCGTATTGGCTCCCCCCAGGATATCCAAAGTGGAGGCTTACTCCTACGGCATTGGAACCCAGTGGCTGCGTCTGGATTGGCTACCGAACCAATGGAACATTCAAAAGAGGAGATTCAATGAGTAGAGGATTGTTCCATTGGTTTGTGCAATGTTGGGGCGGTTTCGTGCATGGGGGCTTAATTAATATAATAAAAAATGCAAATAATTTTAATTTTTTGTTTTAGTAGCTGTCTGTTCGGTTACGAAGTCTCGTAACGGTTGGCCCTGACTAGTATTATTACGCAATCTGACTGCATAGAACAACAACAAGGAATGAAATGAAAATTTTCGTTAACACAATTAATTAATTAAGTCCCCAGCAACTATAAAACCTACGAAACCAAAGCACAAGTATAACTGTTCTGTGTGTGGAAGTATGACTCAACGTACGCATCTGGCACGGTTCTTCTACAACAACACAAGAAATTTTAAATATCATTTATACTGAATTAATTAAAGGAAATAGAAATACCATAATTACTCAAGAAAACCAGAATTACACTCTAATCCAAGAACACATGCCAGATGCTTTGTTGACTGAACCTGTAATGAAGCATTATTTACGACATTAAATAATGAAAAATAAATCAAGTTTCGTTACCTTCATATATTGACCAAAATCACTCTAATCATTACAATATATCTCCACACCGACTCGCTATTACCACATCTCAACAAGAACTTTTCAGTATCACATCTCAGCAAGCACTCCCTACTAGCACATCTCAACAAACACTCTCTGCCACGAGCTCTCCCCAAGCACTGCCCACTACGACATCTCAATAATCACTGCCAGTGGAGGCGGCGGAACAATACTCTCTAGCGCAATCTCTGGCGCTGTGGCTCAGTGTAGCCACCTTTCATATGCCCTTCCTCCACGGGCTAGAATTTGATGGTTCAAATGGTTCAAATGGCTCTGAGCACTATGGGACTCAACTGCTGAGGTCATTAGTCCCCTAGAACTTAGAACTAGTTAAACCTAACTAACCTAAGGACATCACAAACATCCATGCCCGAGGCAGGATTCGAACCTGCGACCGTAGCGGTCTTGCGGTTCCAGACTGCAGCGCCTTTAACCGCACGGCCACTTCGGCCGGCAGAATTTGATGGTATTTTTGCCAGCATTGGTGGTGAAAATACCACCAAATTCGTCAAAAAAAATACAGACAAAAATAAAAGATAATAGTAATACGTAAATATCATATAACTAGATAAAATTTTGGCTTTGCATTGACCTTTCAATAACCTAATATATAAAATACAGTAAGCAATACAAATTCTTTCATACATGTGGATTTACATAACAGTTTACACAAGTATTATGTGGTTAAACAGTTCAATCAATAGCGTCTGCAATGAGGAATATGTGCAGGTAAGAGTCTCACAACTTTTCACAAACAGTAATACACAAAAAAATCAGTTTATACAAATATTCACATAAACGCTTTCCATAGCTCAGGAATAAGCAGTTGACAGTTCCAGCAGTAGCACCCAGTAATGGTCAACAGGTGCAAAAACCAACAAGTGACATTTTTTCAGTAGAAACAGTCCATCAGTGGCACCCAGTAATGTTGAATAGGTGCAGACACCAACAAGTAACACCATTTCAGTATAAGCAGTTCCATCGGTGGCACCAGCAATGTTGAACAGGTGCAGATATCAACAGGTGACATCTTTTCAGCAGCAGTAGTCCATCAGTGGCATCCAGCAATGTTGAGCAGGTGCCGACACCAACAAGTGACATCATTTCGGTAGAAGCAGTCCATCAGTGGCACCCAGCAATGTTGAGCAGGTGCCGACACCAACAAGTGACATCATTTCGGTAGAAGCAGTCCATCAGTGGCACCCAGCAATGTTGAGCATGTGCAGACTTCAACAAGTAACACCGTTTCAGTATAAGCAGTTCCATCAGTGGCACCAGCAATGTTGAATAGGTGCAGACACCAACAAGTAACATCATTTCAGTAGAAGCAGTTCCATTAGTGGCACCAGCAATGTTGAACAGGTGCAGACCGCAGTCCATAATATTCACTTTCACTAATCACACTGTTCATCAGCAGAAATTAAACATGACTAAATGTCACACATCATGTTGAAAAGTGCAGCACCATCACTAATCAGACAGTTCAGGCATGAACAATAGTTTGAATAGACATACAATGCTTTTACACTAAACATACAAATCATAACAAACACACAAATGATATCAGATAATTGTCCTATTAACTATTACAATACACAAATAGCAGTAAACCTATAATATTTATGGGTGTCAGTGCAAGCCACAACAAACAAGTAAAATAATATTTAGGAGATAGGTTGGGATCACTTCTCTGGGATTATAAAAGGAAAACACACATAACACACTCACTCATCTTTCATCCACATTAGTGCTACTGTGTAATTGAATAGTGTTAACTGTGTAAATGCAATTCTGTCAAAATTTTATGTTCATCATGTGTATCAAGTAGTAGTGGCAGCAATGTATAACAGTCAATAATAGTTAGTCAACGTCATAGTCATCATGTCAAGAGCAATGTTTGCCAAGCCAGACCAAAATGTACGGTTGCTGAACAACTGTCAGTGAGCCAAGATATGCAAATACTTCCTCTCTTCAAAAAAAAAAGTATATACTGCTTATTGATTTAACAAAGTGTGTGTGTAGACAATCTTCTTTATACTTGAGTGTTCTAGTCTGCCATCTTCATCCTCATTGTTCCATATAGACCAACAAAAAAAAAAAATATGCTCCTCACTTACTTCACCTCTTATCCACCAAACTCCGATAATCATCAGCATTACTTAATCTCAATACTTCAATAATACCTCATTTACCCTACCTCTTGTCCACGAAACTCCAATAATCATCAACTTCACATAATCTCAATACCTCAATCATACCTCTTCAATACGTCGATACATATAAACCTTAGCACCAATATCATTTCACTTCCATAACAACTCTTTCCTCTAGTCAGTCTCCTCGAACAAGTACAGACAAAATCCTAGTGCAAACCTCAATTCAGCATCCCATACAATCCGAAGACACAGTGTCCACACACAACCTCTGTGTAATCCATCTGACCCAAATTTTCTACACATTATAAATTATAAGATATATTTTGGTTCCTTGTCCATCATTAAATAAAAGAAATGCTTACATGACCTCTAACAGACTTAGTTCGAATAACTCTCAGTAATTAAGTACAATTACGATGTGTTAATGATCATAATATTTCACAGTGTGTACACCACTTCAAGAATCATGGCAGAAGCAAACATGTGGAGTATTTTTTGTGTCAAGTGTCACTTCCTATTTCAATTGCTCACGAAGAATGCAGTGTAATAACTCTCAATGGTCTAAACCTACTTTTGGTATGTCATGTCGTTAGCTTCCTTCCTATTAGCATAAATTTATACAGCTTCCATAAAACCTCCGGCTCATGTGACTTCTATGAAGTTTCTCGTACTAATGTCGTTCGTTGAATTATAGCAGTTCATTTTCTTATCTTAAAAATATAAGGCACTGAGTGTAAGCAAAACATGCAATAGCGCGTAAATATACCAGTAGAGAACAGAATGTCAACAAGTGGATGCAGCACAATCCCTATAACGAGTCTCCGTCAAGCGAACAATCTATAATTAATACCATAGTGTGGCCTAAACTCCATGTACGTACACCTCATATCAGCATCTCTATATATAGCAAATTAAAGAATAGTTATGACAACAAAACAGAAATGTGTAAATATGCAAACCATACGCAAAGCAGCAAATATATATCTCACACAATAAACAGGTCATTAGCATCTTATCAGCATAAGCAAATAAATGTTCATACGTAACCTTAATAAGTAAATATGGAGGCGCAAGCAGATAAATCACAAAATATAACTTACATACATAACCACAGTCAGCACAATTAATCAGGTGACAATTAAAATGTAAATAAATAACCACAGCAGGCACATAATAAAAAAATATGACATCAGTGGAAAAGCATAGCAGCCAAGCGATGCATAATATACATAAGTAATAACACTGTTCATTAATCAATAATTGTCAAAATCAGCAATGTACACAAGCACGTCGCTTCACAAGTAAATTCATAGAACATGAAATTAGCACAAAGTATGAATCACGTAATCGCGAGCAGCAAATTACATCTAAAATACGTACCTAAGTGGAATTATGTTACCTGAAAAATAAACTCAATTAATAGTTACCCTTTTTAGTTTATTACTTTTTTCTTCGAAATTACATTCTTCCTGAAATTATCTCCATAGCAAGTCGTCTTAACGTCGGACACGCACAGAATTTACCTGAAGGTCTTAAATATTTTATACAACCGTATCCTGAAAAATACTGAACGTTAATAACATAATTCATCAAGTCACTATAACTTATACTGAATTTAATCGGAGAAATTAGACTGTGTATTGTTTACGGCTGTCAGAGCATTCGCACTGAGCGCTCGATCAGCTGTAGGCGCGTGACGTGGTAAGTGATTGTTTGCGGTCAACGACTGCCTTGTGCGGCGCGCAGACTTCACTGTTGCTTTGAGTATCTGCCGCCGCCGGAACACGGCGCGGTACCCTTGTATTCTCTGCATGTTTACATGTAGCTGTTAGTTTCTCTAAAGTATGTCATTCCACAAAAATTTTAACGTTAGATATGTGATGTATTCCCTTAGAGCGCCGAGATTTAAGAGTTTCTACTTCGACAGTGTTATCATGGATAATTTTGCGAATCCTATATGGACCGTTATAAAGCAGCAACAATTTGCGACATAAGCCTTTTCCTTTATGAGACAAACGATGAGACTTAATTAATACCTTTTGACCAACTGACAAAATTTTTAAACGAGCAGGACGTTTAGCTGATTTCTCTCTTCTTGCAGCCGCAGACGCAATATTTCGTAGAGCCAAGTTCACAACTTCAGAATGCCGCAGTTTCCGTGAAGGCGGAAAAGGAACGATTTCAGAAATGCGATTTGTTGGTACTTTATTTTTTAATATCAATAGAGGCGGTAAAGAAGTTGAGTCATTAGGAAGTTCATTCAGAATGTTTTGAAAAATATGATGATACTGATCCCACGTTCTGTGATTCTGATGACAATAAAGACGACACAATTAATTAATGTCCTTCATCCATCTCTCTGAAGCATTAGACTGAGGGTGAAAAAGTGAAATGAAAATTGGTTTAATCTTACGACGCCGTAGAGTACGAAGCCAAATTTTAGAGCGAAACTGTGATCCATTATCTGATATAACCTTATCAACATGACCAACTTCCTTAAGAAAATGTTTGATGAAAGCATTAGATACTGAACGAGCTGTTGCTTTGCGTAAAGGTGTAAAACACACATATTTTGATGTCAATTCCACTGCTACGAAAATGTACGCAAAACCATTAGTAGAACGAACCACTGGACCGAACAAATCAACTGCAGCCATCTCCTTTAATTTCGCTGGAATGATAGGAAACAACGGTGCTCTGTGAGAAATCCTTGGCGGCTTAGCCTTTTGACATAATTTGCATTTCGCAAGAACTGATCGCATACGTTTTTCCATATTACTGAAGTAGCAATTTTCTCGTAATTTATGAAAGCATTTTCTGGGATCAAGTGTGCATATGCACTGAAATGTGTAAACGAGGTGTGGCCAAATCATCCAATCTAACAAAGCGTCTAAGAAAATTACAGACACCAAGGAAACTACGAACAGCACGTTTTGTAGTAGGAACAGCATAATTACGAATTGCGTCTAGCTTCTCTGGATCACGAAGAATACCGTCTGTAGAAATAATGTGACCGAGAAATTTCACCTGAGAACGACCAAATTCAGATTTTTCCAAGTTCACTGTAATGCCAACTTTTGCAAAAATACGTAATAATGAATCCAAAATTTTGTTATGCTCACTCCAAGAACGTTTAGCAATAAGAATATCGTCAACATATGAAGTAATATTGTCACGAAGATAAACAGGTAAAATTTCATTTAAACTACGAATGAATCCTGCAGAAGATATAGTAAGTCCAAACGGTAATTTCCAAAGTCACTTTTGGGTAAAATCGTCATATCCGGTTAATCTTTACCTACTGTCTAGATAGATTGATAGTAGAAGAATTGTTTTTATAGATGCAAGGAATAGTGAAAGAGTAGGCAGCGGTGCAGAAAACTAAAAGGGAAATAGCACCACTACAGCTCGGGGCCCTGTGAACGCTACGGCACATATTCACTTAGTATAGTGAATCCCCTGAGGATTTTAATAACTGCACATAAATTTCCGTTTGTGACTCAGTGACAAATCTGGCGGAAGTGCGTACGTAAATCGATCTAACCATGAACATGGATGTATGTCATTCTTAGAACTGCGAAAGATCTTAAATTTCCGAACAGTCAAAAAGTGTTTATGGTCAAAGTTTTCGCCTCGTGGCGACAAAGACCAACCGCGTCTGTCCCAGTTTGAATGTCGATTATTGTCAAGTTCGCGCGCCTGGCGCTCTCTTGTTGCATCACGTAAATGAAACAAATTATTTTCTTCAAACAATTCTGCTAAACTAACACTTGTCAATTTATCTGAGATCTCCTCAACTCTTTCCGATGAGTCACTTAATTGTTCTTTCTGTTTATTTACGTCTTCTGTAAGTGTCGCGACTCGGGTTTCAGTATTGACACATTTGGTAGTTAACTGTTTATATTGTTGTGTTCTGTCATTTAATCTGTCATTTGATACGGACTCCTCCATTATCTCAAGTATTTCTTCCTTATCGTGTGCACATTGTAAATTTAACTCTGAAAATTTCTGTACTATCACGCGATCTTTTTCTTCCTGTTCCCTACCCTGTTCCTCTTGTCTGATTTCTGTTGAAATTAAGCTATTATTGTGAGCCTTCAAAATCGGTTGTATTTCTTCTATAATTTCTCTATTTGATTCGTCTTTCATGTATTTGAAACATGTCCCTGTTCGTGAGCCTAACTGTGTTTCCATTGTTCCCATATCAGTTTCTAATCCAGATCGTAAATGTGATCCCACTGCTTTCATCTCGGTTTTAATTGTTCCTATTTGTGAGCATAACCGTGTTGTCATTGCTTTCATCTCTGTTTTAATTGTTCCTATTTGTGAGCCTAACCCTCTTATCGCTGCTCTTAATTCAGATCCTCGTGAGTCTAACCGTGTTTTTAATTCAGATCCCAAATTTAATATAGCACTCATCAACTGCTCCATATCTTCTGTCGTTAATCTCGTATTCTGTGAATTTTCTGATTGAGAAAAATTTTGAAATGGTTCTGGACTATTTTTTCGACTTATTACATTGTTTTCAACTCCATTATTCATCATACTGTTGTCCTGTGTTGGCGAGTTCGCCATGTCAACAATTTCGTCATTCTGACTATCCATCATTTTTGCCTTTTTCATCGATCGCGTAATCATTTACAAAACATACAAAACTCGTCACTATATGAAAATTACACACAATGACACTTTATCTCCCACAATACCATTCACACGAAATGTTTCCCTCAAACACGATTAATCGAACAATTGAAATAATTGCACTAATTGTCAAACCCGTAGACAAGACAACAGAAATGAAATTTTGCTAAAAAAAATACCATTAGAAGAACGACAATTACCAAATCTACACATGCAAAATAGACTACAATTACTAAACTACAAATTACCACAACAATACTACGGTCTACTATTTTTACAATCAGAATAATTCCAAGGGACGATCCGAAGCAGCGGTCGCCACGTGCATGGGGGCTTAATTAAAATAAATAATGCAAATAATTTTAATTTTTTGCTTCAGTAGCTGTCTGTTCGGTTACGAAGTCTCGTAACGGTTGGCCCTGACTAGTATTATTACGCAATCTGACTGCATAGAACAACAACAAGGAATGAAATGAAAATTTTCGTTAACACAATTAATTAATTAAGTCCCCAGCAACTATAAAACCTACGAAACCAAAGCACAAGTATAACTGTTCTGTGTGTGGAAGTATGACTCAACGTACGCATCTGGCACGGTTCTTCTTCAACAACACAAGAAATTTTAAATATCATTTATACTGAATTAATTAAAGGAAATAGAAATACCATAATTACTCAAGAAAACCAGAATTACACTCTAATCCAAGAACACATGCCAGATGCTTTGTTGACTGAACCTGTAATGAAGCATTATTTACGACATTAAATAATGAAAAATAAATCAAGTTTCGTTACCTTCATATATTGACCAAAATCACTCTAATCATTACAATATATCTCCACACCGACTCGCTATTACCACATCTCAACAAGAACTTTTCAGTATCACATCTCAGCAAGCACTCCCTACTAGCACATCTCAACAAACACTCTCTACCACGAGCTCTCCCCAAGCACTGCCCACTACGACATCTCAATAATCACTGCCAGTGGAGGCGGCGGAACAATACTCTCTAGCGCGATCTCTGGCGCTGTGGCTCAGTGTAGCCACCTTTCATTCGTTTGTCCTAATTCAGCTTGCATAGTGACGCTAATGGAAACCGGTGGCGATTCATTATCTTCTTCGTCTTCTGGTCTTCACCTAGTGGAGAACATCAGATCTTTCCCTAGTGGGTGAGGCGGTGGTCTGTATCTTGTGGTGGACCAAGAGCCAGTGGTAGTGTCCAACTGTACCGACAATGGAACTGCATATAGTCTCAGGCGTATTGTATGTCACGAGGGTGAACTTAATCGAACGTGGTCACCTCACATATAAATCTTCCAGTATTTCAGGGCTCTAATAGGGAAGTTTCCCGCGTTCCCGTAATCAGAATGCGTGACTGTGTAGTTTGCAAATTTTTGTGGATCTGCAAGAACATTACAGCTGCTGCAGCACACAAGGGACTGTTTTCTGCTGTCCCCTGAATCAAGGTGAAATGGTGAAGTATTGATGTTCCAGAGTTGTTAAACGATATTCTCAGCTTCCTGTTCTCAGGTGAACCATAGTCTGTGGTATATTTGGTCATAGTTGGTTCCATTTGAATACAGTTAGGCCTCACAATGGAGCCTCAGGTAAACAAAGTCAGATTGCGTTTAAACGGGATTAATTCAGGGGAGAATTTCTGAAGCTTCAACGCCGATGAACAACTTGCCAATCAAACACCGTCCCTTTTCTGATATGTGTTTTGTAATTTCTTGTGCAAGATTTATCAGCTCGTTGTAGTTCCAATGGGGGTAATAAAGCTTGTCATTATTTTGTAACTTAAATATGCCACTGTTCTCATTCATCCTCCCTCAACTATTCACTGTTTTTATTTTGTTGTGGTGGTAGACTGGTACACCAGAAATTTGAAGTTCAAGCCTATTAATTTAATTAATCTGATTTATTATTTGAGTTCTGAAAGTGACCACAGGCATAGGCAACAAAAATGCCACAAGTAAATTCACTAATTTCATATATAAAAATTAAGGATGTAGCTCACGATTTGAAGGTTATTGAGAAGACAGTACTTTTCTTTAGGTAAAAGTAATATCGATTAACACCACGAAGCCATATATTTATGACTGAAATAAATGACAGCTTGCAACATTTACTTTCTTGCATTTAAAGAAAGGAATGTCATAAGCCAGCAACACCACTGATATCAACTCACAGACAAACCTGACAGCAATCTATCCATGAAGCGGACAGAGTTTTGTCATTGAACATTTTACTATTCTTTCAATCTTAAGAAGTAATTCTGTAATTTGTTGGTAACTTTTATCAGCTGTGGCTTAGCAGATCAAACGGTGTAAACTTTATTCAAAACACGCCTACTTATTTGGAGTACAACATGTTACTAACTACATTTACATATAGATTTGTCTAATATAACACTTAATTCATTATTTTCAGTGGCATCTAACGCCTTTATTTTGAGCAGTATTGGAAGGAATAAAACAGGAGTACCAATGTAATAAATACGTCAGTATCCACAGCATACTCGTACAGTGTTGAAAGGTGGCTACACTGAGCCACAGCGCCAGAGATCGCGCTAGAGAGCATTGTTCCGCCGCCTCCACTGGCAGTGATTATTGAGAACTCGTAGTAGTCAGTGCTTGGGGAGAGCTCGTGGTAGTCAGTGCTTGTCAAGAACTCGTAGTAGAGAGTGTTTGTTGAGATGTGCTAGTAGGGAGTGCTTGCTGAGATGTGATACTGAAAAGTTCTTGTTGAGATGTGATAGTAGCGAGTCGGTGTGGAGAGATTGTAATGTCTAGAGTGCTTTTCATCAATATAAATTAAGGTAACAAACTACTTTTCTTTTCTTTCTCATTATTTCAATGTCCTGAATAATGCGTCATTACAGGTTCAGTCAACAAAGCATCTGGCGTGTGTTCTTGTATTAGAGTGTAATTCTGGTTTTTTTTGCGCAATTATAGTATTTCTAATTTCCTTTAATTAATTCAGTATAAATGATATTTAAAACTTCTTGTGTTGTTGAAGAAGAACCGTACCAGATGCGTACGTTGAGTCATACTCCCACACACAGAACAGTTACACTTGTGCTTTGGTTTCGTAGGTTTTATAGTTGCTGGGGACTTAATTAATTAATTGTGTTAATGAAAATTTCCATTTCATTCTTTGTTGTTGTTCTATGCAGTCAGATTGCGTAATAATACTAGTCAGGGCCAACCGTTACGAGACTTCGTAACCAAACAGACAGCTACTGAAGCAAAAAATTAAAATTATTTGCATTATTTATTTTAATTAAGCCCCCATGCACGTGGCGACCGCTGCTTCGGATCGTCCCTTGGAATTCGTCTGATTGTAGAAATAGTAGACAGTAGGATTGTTGTAGTAATTTGTAGTTTAGTAATTGTAGTCTATATTGCATGTGTAGATTTGGTAATTGTCATTCTTCTAATGGTATTTTTTTTTTTGCAAAATTTCATTTCTGTTGTCTTGTCTACGGGTTTGACAATTAGTGCAATTATTTCAATTGTTCGATTAATCATGTTTGAGGGAAACATTTCGTGTGAATGGTATTGTTGGAGATAAAGTGTCATTGTGTGTAATTTTCATATAGTGACGAGTTTTGTATGTTTTGTAAATGATTACGCGGTCGATGAAAAAGAGAAAAATGAGGGACAGTGAGAATGACGAAATTGTTGACATGGCGAACTCGCCAACACAGGACAACAGTGTGATGAATAATGAAGTGGAAAACAATTTAATAAGTCGGGAAAGTAGTCCGGAACATGTTCAAAATTTTTCACAATCAAAAAATTTTCAGAATACGAGATTAACGACAGAAGAAATGGAGCAGTTAATGAGTGCAATATTAAATTTGGGATCACGGATGGAAGCAATGACAACACGGTTAAGCTCAAAAATAGGAACAATTGAAACAGAAATAGGAACAATTAAAACCGAGATGAAGGCAGTGGGATCACAGTTACGATCTGAATTAGAAACTGATATGGGAACAATGGAAACACAGTTAGGCTCACGAATAGGGACATGTTTCAAAAACATGAAAGATGAATCAAAGAAAGAAATTAGAGAAGTACAGCCGATTTTGAATGCTGACAATAATAGTTTAATTTCAACAGAAATCAGACAAGAGGAACAGGACAGAGAACAGGAAGAAAAAGATCGCGTGATAGTACAAAAATTTTCAGAATTAAATTTACAACGTGCATACGATAAGGAAGAAATATTTGAAAGAATCGAGGAATCAGTACCAAATGACAGGACAAATAACTTAACGCAACAGTGTGAACAGTCAACTACTAAATGTGACAATACCGAAACCCGAGTTGCGGCACTTACGGAGGACGTAAACTTGTTGGAGAGAGATGAGGAGATTTCGGATAAATTGACAAGTCTTAGTTTACATGAGGACAGAGATTCAGATGATACAACTCCATTACCATTTGCAGAAACCGAAGAGTACCAGAACATAAATAAGCATGTTGAAAATCAGGGAAAAGTTAATGAACGCGTCAAAAGGGAATTTGAGGCATTACAAAAGCAAGACAAATATATTGAAAGCGAAATCGTAGGAAAAGACAGCAAAAGAAATTTAGAATCACAGATAGCAGAGGCCTTTGAAGAAAGTAATTTGTTTCATTTACGTGATGCAACAAGAGAGCGCCAGGCGCGCGAACTTGACAATAATCGACATTGGGACTGGGACAGACGCGGTAGGTCTTTGTCGCCACGAGGCGAAAACTTTGACTATAAACACTTTTTGACTGTTCGGAAATTTAAGATCTTCGCAATTCTAAGAATGACATACATACATGTGCATGGTTAGATCAATTTACGTATGCACTTCCGCCAAATTTGCCACTAAGTCACAAACTGAAATTTATGTGCAGCTATTAATGTCCTTAGGGGATTCAATACACTAAGTGAATATGTGCCGTAGCGTTCACAGGGCCCCGAGCTGTAGTGGTGCTATTTCCCTTTTAGTTTTCTGCACTGCTGCCTACTCTTTCACTATTCTTTGCATCTAAAAAAAAGAAACAATTCTTCTACTATCCATCTATCTAGACAGTAGGTAAAGATTAACCGGATATGACGATTTTACCCAAAAGTGACTTTGGAAATTACCGTTTGGACTTACTATATTTTCTGCAGCATTCATTCGTAGCTTAAATGAAATTTTACCTGTTTATCTTCGTGACAATATTACTTCTTATGTTGACGATATTCTTATTGCTAAACGTTCTTGGAGTGAGCATAACAAAATTTTGGATTCATTATTACGTATTTTTGCAAGAGTTGGCATTACAGTGAACTTAGAAAAATCTGAATTTGGTCGTTCTTAGGTGAAATTTCTCGGTCACATTATTTCTACAGAAGGTATTCTTCCTGATCCAGAGAAGCTAGACGCTATTCGTAATTATGCTGTTCCTTCCACAAAACGTCATGTTCGTAGTTTCCTTGGTGTCTGTAATTTTCTTAGACGCTTTGTTAGATTGGATGATTTGGCCACACCTCGTTTACACATTTCAGTTATGCGCACTTTGGTCCCAGAAAATGCTTTCATAAATTACGAGAAAATTGCTACTTCAGTAATATGGAAAAACGTATTCGATCTGTTCTTGCCAAATGCAAATTATGTCAAAAGGCTAAGCCGCCAACTGTTTCTCACAGAGCACCCCTGTTTCCTATCATTCCAGCGAAATTAAAGGAGATGGCTGCAGTCGATTTGTTCGGTCCAGTGGTTCGTTCTACTAATGGTTTTGCGTACATTTTCGTAGCAGTGGAATTGACATCAAAATATGTGTGTTTTACACCTTTACGCAAAGCAACAGCTCGTTCAGTATCTAATGCTTTCATCAAACATTTTCTTAAAGAAGTGGGTCATGTTGATGAGGTTATATCAGATAATGGATCACAGTTTCGCTCTAAAGTTTGGCTTCGTACTCTACGGCGTCGTAAGATTAAACCAATTTTCATTTCACTTTTTCACCCTCAATCTAATGCTTCAGAGAGATGGATGAAGGAAATAAATAAATTGTGTCGTCTTTATTGTCATCAGAATCACAGAACTTGGGATCAGTATATTCATATTTTTCAAAACATTCTGAATGAACTTCCAAATGACTCAACTTCTTTACCGCCTCTATTGATATTAAAAAATAAAGTACCAATAAATCGCATTTCTGAAATCGTTCCTTTTCCGCCTTCACGGAAACTGCGGCATTCTGAAGTTGTGAACTTGGCTCTGCAAAATATTGCATCTGCGGCTGCTAGAAGACAGAAATCAGCTAAACGTCCTGGTCGTTTAAAAATTTTGTCAGTTGGTCAAAAGGTGTTAATTAAGTCTCATCGTTTGTCTCACAAAGGAAAAGGCTTATGTCGCAAATTATTTCTGCTTTATAACGGTCCATATAGAATTCGCAAAATTATCCATGATAACACTGTTGAAGTAGAAACTCTTAAATCTCGGCGCTCTAAGGGAATATATCATATATCGAACGTAAAAATTTTTGTGGAATGACATACTTCAGAGAAACTAACAGCTACATGTAAACATGTAGAGAATACAAGGATACCGCGCCGTGTTCCGGCGGCGGCAGATACTCAAAGCAACAGTGAAGTCTGCGCGCCGCACAAGGCAGTCGTTGACCGCAAACAATCACTTCCTACGTCACGCGCCTACAGCTGATCGAGCGCTCAGTGCGAATGCTCTGACAGCCGTAAACAAATACACAGTCTAAATTCTCCGAATAAATTCTGTATAAAGCGATACTGACTGGATGAATTATGTTATTAACGTTCAGTATTTTTCAGGATATGGTTGTATAAAATATTTAAGAACTTCAGGTAAATTCTGTGCGTGTCCGACGTTAAGACGACTTGCTATCGAGAAAATTTCAGGAAGAATGTAATTTAGAAGAAAAAAGTAATAAACTAAAAAAAAGGTAACTATTAATTGAGTTTATTTTCCAGGTAACATATTTCCACTTAGGTACGTACTTTAGACGTAATTTGCTGCTTGCGATTACGTGACTCATACTTTGTGCTAAATTTCATGTTCTATGAATTTACTTGTGAAGCGACGTGCTTACGCACATTAACTGATTTTGACGATGATTGAGTAATGAACAGGCTTGTTATTTGTATATATTATGCATCGCTTGGCTGCACTGCTTTTTCACTGATGTTATATTTTTTTTATTATGTGCCTGCTGTGCTTATTTATTTAAATTGTAAGTGTCACCTGATTAATTGTGCTGATATGGTTAGGTATGTAAGTTATACTTTTTGATTTATCTGCTTGCGCCTTCATGTTTACTTATTAAGATTACATATGAACATTTATTTGCTTATGCTGATATGATGCTAATGACTTGTTTATTACGTAAGATATATGTTTGCTGCTGTGCGTATGGATTGCATATTTACACACTTCTCTTTTGTTGTCATAACTATAAGTTGGTATATACAAATGCTGATATACTGTGTACAAACATAGAGTTTAGGTCACACTATGGTATTAATTATAGATTGTTCGCTTGGCAGAGCCTCGTTGTAGGGATTGTGCTGCATCCACTTGTTGACATTCTGTTCTCTACTGGTATATTTACGCGCTATTGCATGTTCTGCTTACGCTCAGTGCCTTATATTTTTAAGATAAGAAAATGAATTGCTATAATTCTACGAACGACATTGGTACAAGAAACTGCATAGAAGTCACATGAGCTGGAGGTTTTATGGAAGCTGTATAAATTTATGATAATAGGAAGGAAGCTAACGACATGACATACCAACACTAGGTTAGACCATTGACAGTTATTACACTGTATTTTTCGTGAGTAATTGAAATAGGAAGTGATACTTGACACAAGAAATACTCCACATGTTTGCTTCTGTTTGCCATAATTTTTGATGTGGTGTACACACTCAAAAATTATGATCATTCACACTCCCTAATCGTAATTAATTACTGAGAGTTATTCGAACTAAGTCTGTTACAGGTCATGTACGCATTTCTTTTATTTAATGATGGACAAGGTAAACAATATGTATCTTATAATTTATAATGAGTAGCAGATTTGGATCAGATGGATTACACGAGAGGTTGTGAGTTGACATTGTGTCTTCGGATTGTATGAGATGATGAATTGAGGTTTGCATTAGGATTTTGTCTGCACTTGTTCGAGGAGACTGACTAGGGGAAAGAGTTGTTATGGAAGTGAAATGATATTGGCAATGAGGTTTATATATATCGACGTATTGAAGAGGTATGATTGAGGTATTGAGATTATGTGAAGTTGATGATTATTGGAGTTTTCGTGGACAAGAGGTAAGGTAAATGATATTGATGATCGACGTATTGAAGAGGTATTATTGAAGTATTGAGATTATGTGATGCTGATAATTATTGGAGTTTTGGTGGATAAGAGGTGAAGTAAGTGAGGAGCATATTTTTTTTGTTGGTCTATATGGAACAAGGAGGATAAAGATGGCAGACTGGAACACTCAAGTAGAAGGAAGATTGTCTACACACACACTTTGTTAAATCACTAAGCAGTATATACTTTTTTTGAAGAGAGGAAGTATTTGCATATCTTGGCTCACTGACAGTTGTTCAGCAACCGTACATTTGATCTGGCTTGGCAAACATTGCTCTTGACATGATGACTATGACGTTGACTAACTATTATTGACTGTTATACATTGCTGCCACTACTACTTGATACACATGATGAACATAAAATTTTGACAGAATTGCATTTACACAGTTAACGCTATTCAATTACACAGTAGCACTGATGTGGATGAAAGATGAGTGAGTGTGTTTTGTGTGTTTTCCTTTTATAGTCCCAGAGAAGTGATCCCAACCTATCTCCAAAATATTATTTTACTTATTTGTTGTGGCTTGCACTGACACCCATAAATATTATAGGTTTACTGCTATTTGTGTATTGTAATAGTTAATAGGACAATTATCTGATATCATTTGTGTGTTTGTTATGATTTGTATGTTTAGTGTAAAAGCATTGTATGTGTATTCAAACTATTGTTCATGCCTGAACTGTCTGATTAGTGATGGTGCTGCAGTTTTCAACATGATGTGTGACATTTAGTCATGTTTAATTTCTGCTGATGAACAGTGTGATTAGTGAAAGTGAATATTATGGACTGTGGTCAGCACCTGGTCAACATTACTGGGTGCCACTGATGGACTGCTTCTACTGAAATGGTGTTACTTGTTGGTGTCTGCACCTGCTCAACATTGCTGGGTGCCACTGATGGACTGCTTCTACTGAAAAGATGTCACCTGTTGGTGTCTGCACCTGCTCAACATTGCTGGGTGCCACTGATGGACTGCTTCTACCGAAATGATGTTACTTGTTGGTGTCTGCACCTATTCAACATTGCTGGGTGCCACTGATGGACTGCTTCTACTGAAAAGATGTCACCTGTTGCTGTGTGCAACTGCTCAACATTGCTGGTGCCACTAATGGAACTGCTTATACTGAAATGGTGTTACTTGTTGGTGTCTGCACCTATTCAACATTACTGGGTGCCACTGATAGACTGTTTCTACTGCAAAAATGTCACTTGTTGGTTTTTGCACCTGTTGACCTTTGCTGGGTGCTACTGCTGGAACTATCAACTACTTGTTTTTTTTCAAATCAAAAGCGTTTATGTGAATATTTGTATAAACTGATTTTTTGTGTATTACTGTTTGTGAAAAGTTATGAGACTCTTACCTGCACATATTCGTCATTGCTGACGCTATTGATTGAACTGTTTAACCACATAATACTTGTGTAAACTGTTATGTAAAGTCACATGTATGAAAGAATTTGTATTGCTTACTGTATTCTATATAATAGGTTATTGAAAGGTCAGTGCAAAGCCAAAATTTTATCTAGTTATATGATATTTACGCATTAATATTATCTTTTATTTTTGTCTGTATTTTTTTGACGAATTTGGTGGTATTTTCACCACCAATGCTGGCAAAAATACCATTAAATTCTAGCCTGTGGAGGAAGGGCATATGAAAGGTGGCTACACTGAGCCACAGCGCCAGAGATCGCGCTAGAGAGTATTGTTCCGCCGCCTCCACTGGCAGTGATTATTGAGAACTCGTAGTAGTCAGTGCTTGGGGAGAGCTCGTGGTAGTCAGTGCTTGTTAAGAACTCGTAGCAGAGAGTGTTTGTTGAGATGTGCTAGTAGGGAGTGCTTGCTGAGATGTGATACTGAAAAGTTCTTGTTGAGATGTGATAGTAGCGAGTCGGTGTGGAGAGATTGTAATGTCTAGAGTGCTTTTCATCAATATAAATTAAGGTAACAAACTACTTTTCTTTTCTTTCTCATTATTTCAATGTCCTGAATAATGCGTCATTACAGGTTCAGTCAACAAAGCATCTGGCGTGTGTTCTTGTATTAGAGTGTAATTCTGGGTTTTTTTGCGCATTTATAGTATTTCTAATTTCCTTTAATTAATTCAGTATAAATGATATTTAAAACTTCTTGTGTTGTTGAAGAAGAACCGTGCCAGATGCGTACGTTGAGTCATACTCCCACACACAGAACAGTTACACTTGTGCTTTGGTTTCGTAGGTTTTATAGTTGCTGGGGACTTAATTAATTAATTGTGTTAATGAAAATTTCCATTTCATTCTTTGTTGTTGTTCTATGCAGTCAGATTGCGTAATAATACTAGTCAGGGCCAACCGTTTACGAGACTTCGTAATCGAACAGACAGCTACTGAAGCAAAAAATTAAAATTATTTACATTATATATTAATTAAGCCCCCATGCAGTGTCTGGTCACGTTAATGTAACCACCTGTCAAGAACCTCGCGGACGTGCCCGAGATTCCGGAAGGTACCAACAGGGATCCGGAGCCATGCCGACTGCAGTGTCGTGGCCAGCTGCGCTGCGTTTCTCTGTTTAAGATCCATGGTGCGGAAAACCCTATATAGATGGTCGCACAGATCCTCTATTATGTTTAAATCCAGGGCGTACACGCATGTACACTGCGAGCTGTATGACACGTTGCGTTGTCCTAGCGGTAGATTCCATTGTTTCTAGGACAATCAAACTACATATAGGGGTGGACTTGATCCTCAAGGACAGACGCATATTTATGTTGATCCATTGAGCCTTCCGGAATGACGACATCACCAAGGGAACGCCACAAATACATTCAGCTGAACATAATTCTCCTTCTTCTTGCCTTGAATCTACTGTCACAGGACTTTTTCTTTCAGACGTTTCACACCATACGCGCCAATAGCCATGTGTCCTATGGAGCATAAAACATGACTTATCTGAAATGATGTGATAGGTTTTGTTCTGTTTGTTTAAAGTTGTTGTGGCGTGTACGTGTTATTGTGAAACGTATGAAAATGTAGCAGCAAGAATAACAGTATTATTTAAAAGAAATAAATAATCTCTGATAATTCTTAGTTATGTGCTGCTGAGCCCGGCTGTAACGAATTATTTTGTCATACCTTATCGTTACAAATAAATATTGAAATGCTGTTTCATTGACTCAGTAACTGACATTAAAATGTTTGCATCACATAATTAATATATCGCACCACAACCTCTTCTCATGACGACTCTGGTGACGTAAGTATTTGTTTAAGTCACTGATAAATTACTCTTTGAAAAATTAACCTTACGGACCAGCCTCAAAAAATTATTAATTTACGGAAAGTCTGCGATTGTTCTACTGAAATGTTATTTTCATTGTTAGGACAGAAAAATAATAAATTACTGTGGGTTCTTGTTCTTCAAGTTAAAAAAAATAGTATCGATCGAAAGAATTAATGTCTGTTTATTTCTGTAATATGAAATTGCCGCTCCATAGCCTCATATAATGGCGGCAGACAAAACACAATCTGGACTGGGTATTCTTACCAACGTAATTTTTCGTAGAAAATCAGTAACGTCAACCTTCCCCTTAATGCTGGATTAAATGTCGGAATCCTAGACCGTTCTGACTGTTCACAATGTCAATGTTATTCACCATTACCATTAATTCAGTATCGCTGTACCAGGCACTAATGGCCGCTTTCCTGTTTGCTGCGGAAAAAAAACTCAAAACATTTATAGTAGGTTATCTAGTTACAAATGAAAGTCCGTACACTAGAATTCCTTTCAGTTAATTGTACGTAATATTTTAGATTACTTGTTTAGATTTACTTAGATTTGTTTACTAGATTAGATTATTTAGATTAGATTTAGATTACAACACGATTATTTTTTACAATATTTAAAAGAACCGACCGCAGCCTAATCTTTGATCTCAGACTCTTCATATATCATAGAGAACAATAGAAGGAAAAAAAATTCACAGATAATACAATGCCAATACATTCTTACATTCTTTTAGTGGTATTATCTTTTGCTACATGAGTATTCTTTGTAGAAAGCTGTTCATAAAAATAATAAAACACATTCTTGTTGGTAATTATTTACCTTTCTCAGTATAATAATAACTATTCTCTTTATCAGTTTCCACATATATGCTTCAAAGTCATTTCTGGAAAAATACTCATCACTTCATAAATTTCGAGCACTGTCGCATACACTGGTGATACAATATACTGCCGTTGACATTACAAAGGACATCTGTCGCCACTGAGTGGCGTGCGATATTGGCATGCGAATTCCAGCCTTCGCCACTGATGAACAGCATTCAACATGCGAGCATAAATCAGGCGCCTGCTGCTGCTTCACGAAATTTCGCTGATCAGTCTTTGAGGAGACATCGCTAGTAACCTCTTCGTTTATCTAGGAGATCAGCTGCTCACCAGTAGCACGTTATTCGTCCATATACATCTCGGCAGGTCTCGTTCACCCCTGTCATCTATGTCCCGTGGTGCAAATCCCTCGGCGCCGGTTTTGGGAACCATTTTGCCATGTATGGTGTAAACTGTAAGCTCGTCGGCATGTGAATAGTTTACAAAGTATCTGTTTCGGAAATGCTTCTACCATCAGCCCAAAAGCCAATGACGACGCCCTCTGTGAAGTCAGATAAATCATTCCGTTTTCGCATTACAACAACAACTACACATTTTCCACGTCCCCAGACAAGCGTTATATAACTTTCACTTTTAAGGGTGCCGTCTGCCATGTGTGAGAAGTTGTCGCACTTTGATGTCCAATGTAGGCGGTTCTCACACTAAACTGACTGGACCATACATATTGAAATAATGCAGTAAAACTGTCACAAATTTCTACATTAGTTTTGGAAAAGTCCATTTTACGGTCCTGTAGAGGCCTGAGGAATCTGCATGTAATTCATTTACGTAGGCACAGAATTAGAAAATATTTCCTTTTGCTTCCAAATAACACGGGTATACGATAAATCGCATAAATATAAGGGCTGTCAATTCGACTAAATACCTAGGAATTACAATTATGAGCAACTTCAATTGGAAAGAGCACGTAGATAATATTGCGGGGAAAGCGAAACAAAGGCTGTGCTTTGTTGGCAGAACACTTAGAAGATGCAACAAATCCAGTAAAGAGACACCCTACTTTACACTTGTACGTCCTCTGCTGGAATATTGCTGTGTAGTATGGGATCCTTACCAAGTAGGACAGAGGACATCGAAAATGTGCAAGGAAGGGCAGGTCGTTTCGTGTTATCGGGCAATAGGGGTGAGAGTGTCACTGATATGATACGCGAGTTGAGGTGGCAGTCATTGAAATAATGACGGTTTTCTTTGCGGCGGGATCTATTTACGAAATTTCAATCTCCAACTTTCTCTTCCGAATGCGAAAATATATTGTTGACAACCACGAACGTAGGGAGAAATGGTCATCATAATAAAATAAGAGATATCAAAGCTCGAACGGAAATATTAAGGTGTTCCTTTTTCCCACGCGCCATTCGAGAGTGGAATTGCAGAGAAGTAGTATGAAAATTGTTCGATGAACCCTCGGCCAGGCACTTAAATGTGAATTACCGAGTAACCATGTAGATGTAGACTTAGATGTAGAACACTTCGGTATGTGCCATGAATTTTCAGTTTGCAGCATTGTCAGTTTCCTGCCCTCTCCGGCTGGTCTTGTTAACATGGTCTCATGCACTCAGAATACTGGTGGAACTGCGCCATACCTGTAGGTGTCAGTCACCTGCTCCGCTTCAAATGTAATACATCTCCTGGAAGCCAGCCGTGTGACCACAGCCATATAGACAGCAGCGTGACGTCAACAACCAGCGTGGGGAGCAGGTGGCGGTAGCCGAAGATGGCGGCTCGAACTGCGCTTGGAGGTGGCAGCGGAGTTCGAGTCTTGGGCTGGGCAGCACACGAGCTGAAAGGAGCAGTGTTGAACGGTGAAGTCAAAAGCTGGACGGAGGGGAACAAGCCTGTTTTGGCAGAGCCGAGAACAAAAACCTCGACAGCTGCTGTGTGACCATGTTGTCGACCGGGTATCACTAACGGTCAACAAGGGACGTCGTCGCTGTGTGGATACAACAACATGGGGGGAGCAGCTGGTTTCTTTTGCTTGCCTAAAAGACAGCGATGCAAGTCGAAGCGGAGAATGATGCTTCTGTGTGAAAATACTATTATCTAGATGCTTCAATAAAGACCACGGAGCTGTGTGCGAGTGGTGCATTAGGTTTTTTGTCTAACAAACAACAATACGCATGGAAGTCTGGTTACCATGCGAAAATATGTGGTGGTTGATGCAGGAAGTAGGGATGTGTTCTCTGTCAGCGAGAGCAATTTTATCCGTTAAATTACACACTGTGAGCTATGCAGAAAGTGATTTCCTGACACAAACCTTGAACGTATCTGATAGGTGAGGCAATTTGCACAAACAAAATCACCGTGTTATTTGTCCAGCGTGAGTGATCAGTTGTACGTTTTATTGTATTGGAGGTTATTGAGATGTACATATGAAATGTGCCATTTTTTGGAATTAAGGAAAACGTGGAAGGGAGGACCCATCAATGAAACTTTATTTTCACACAACCTGTTTATTTAACAAAATATAATCATACATTTGTTTTCCTTACAAATTAACAGATATGAGACATGAATTAGCCTTTACCAGGGAAATCAAACCAAGAACAACATGACAATAACTACAAGGGCCCGGACCTGCAGCCCGCCCGTTACCGGGTGAAACAGCGGTGTTTACTACCGCGTTAGACACAGTTTCTCTTATTAAATGCCCTTCTGCAAGACATGAAAACATATAAGTAATATTCATGACAAGAGTGTTTCAATTACTCAAACAGATGACGTAAAACTTTTTGTTTAATTTGGAAACTGTATGTCGAAAGGTTCGAGGTTAAGATGCAACCCTATGCTTAAAGGTTAAAAAATTCGGAAACAATTATGATAAAGATAAGGCTTGTTTCAAAACGAACAACCTTTTCATTTCAATCACCAACCAAGGTACGACTAGATCTCGTGCGGTGCCATTTGACAATCGTATACTGACTAAAGTCCTGGTGACAGTTGGATGTTTATATGCCAAAAGTTAAACTGCTTGTCAATTATGTGGTCTGCTCTGAAGGAACGTTTTAAAACATTACGTGTGAGCACTTTTTACAAGAGAACTCTCTCGGCGGAAGCTCAAGATCCAGTTAAAAATGCACCAATTGTGACACGGACTTTCAAAGACAGGAACTCACAGGTTAGTACATGTAGCTCAGATTACCTCAAATGCAGTAACAATCAAGGAACTGAACAGGTCAACATCTGAATTTAACCACATGACCATGTTTGTTTAACGGCAACCTGTGCCTTGGTACAACTGTTCGAGGTGTATTTCCAACGAGGAGATGATTCATTAAAACATTAATCTATAAGGAAGGGCAATATAATATCAGAACAAATTTTCAAACGACAGCTTGTGTCTAGTGCAGTGCTACGGTCTATATTTACGACCAAAGATCCGACCGACTAAAACTCTGAGGGAGCGGGTACAAACAAGAAAAAATTAGGTCGGGTAGACAATGACACCAATCACCACGAGGATTACAGAATGTTACTCCCCTTAATCAGCAAGCCGTTCCAAGGGCCCACGGAGCGTCGCAGCGGTTACTGAGTGGTGCAGAAGACAGCCAGGTAGATGGGGGCAGACAGGCCACGAGCGGTCGTCCGACACGAATGTTGCCAACCAACCGACGGGCTGTGGGCCTGCTGCTTGTAGTACTCCGGTATCCTCTGCGCAGGCCCTCCTTGCGTAGCTTGTGGCCGGTCGGACCTCGTGACAGCCTGTCGCGACGCCACCGCCAATCCCCGAACTTGGTGCCTCCTCTTTTGGGCCAGGGAACCCGTATATACCGGGTGATCAAAAAGTCAGTATAAATTTGAAAACTTAACAAACCACGGAATAATGTAGATAGAGAGGTAAAAACTTACATACATGCTTCGGATGACATGGGGTTTTATTAGAACAAAAAAACAAAGTTCACAAAATGTCCGACAGATGGCGCTGGACAGCAAAACGTCAGTGACTGCGCATGGCAATCGTGTATAAAAGGAGCTGTAATGAGAGAGAGAATCAGATGCACCAGCAATCGCAGCATGTTGACGTTACCTGAAAAGGCACTTTTATTGAAGCTGTATTATCAGAATGGGGAATGTGCTAGTTCAGCGTTACGATCCTATCGCCATAAGAAGGGGATTCGACCGGGTAAAGGTTCCGTTGACAAATGCAGGTGTGGCGAGAATGATTTCGAAGTTCGAAGCCACGGGTTGTTTGGACGATAGACCCCGTAGTGGCCGACCGAGCACAAGGCGTAATGCTGCTGAGACAGTTCAGGAAGAAATGGAGACTGTAGCGGGTTCGTCTATGCACGGGGAAGTCAGCGGTCGTGCAGTCGCACGTCGCACCGGTATTCTAATATTACTTACAATCCGTCTTGATTGCAATTTTTTTTAAATTCATATGACCGGTTCCGGTTTATTCAGAACCATCTTCAGATCTGATATTTCAGTTACAGGAGTAACCCGTTCAAATTTGAACGGGTTACTCCTGTAACTGACATATCAGATCTGAAGATGGTTCTGAATAAACCGAAACCGCTCATATGAATAAAAAAAATTGCAATCAAGACGGATTGTAAGTAATATTATAAAATCACTGATTGCTGTTATCCCATCAGACATTATGTCTGTTTTTGCACCGGTATTCCATACAATACTGTTTGGTTGGTACTGAGGCCTACCCTCCAATGCTATCCGCACAAAATCCAACGGCATCATGAACTGTTACCTGGCGATTTAGTGAAGCAGAGGGCATTTGCGGTGTGGGCGTTTCAAAAGATGGCGGAAGATGACGACTGGTTGAGTAACGTGTTGTGGACAGACGAAGCTCATTTCACGCTCCGAGGGTCTGTCAACGTCCTCAACTGCAGAACTTGGGCTACCGAAAATCATAGAACTGTCGTGGAAACTCCATTGCACGACGAGAAAGCCACGGTATGGGTTGAATTTACCACATCTACCGTTATCGGGCCTTTTTTCTTCGAGGAAATGCGTGATTCTGGTTTTGTAACTGATACCGTGACGGGTGAGAGGTACGCCGATATGTTACAGAATCGCATCATCCCCAGTCTGGCTGATAAACACCTGCTGGAACGTACGATGTTTATGCAGTATGGCGCTCCACCCTATATCGCTAGACGCGTGAAAGATCTCCTGCGCGCGTCGTTTGGTGATGATCGTGTGTTCAGCCGCCACTTTCGTCATGCTTGGCCTTCCAGGTCCCCAGACCTCAGTCCGTGCGATTATTGAGTTTGGGGTTACCTGAGGTCGCAAGTGTATCGTGATCGACCGACATCTCTATGGATGCTGAATGACAACATCCGACGCCAATGCCTCACCATAACTCCGGACATGCTTTACAGTGCTGTTCACAACATTATTCCTCGACCACAGCTATTGTTGAGGAATGGTGTTGGACATATTGAGCATTTCCTGTAAAGAACATCATCTTTGCTTTGCCTTACTTTGTTTTGATAATTATTGCTATTCTGATCAAATGAAGCGCCATCTGTCAGGCATTTTTTGAACTTTTGTATTTTTTTTGTTATAATAAAACCCCTTGTCATTCTAAGCATGTGTGTCAATTTGTAACTCTCTATCTACGTTATTCCGTGATTTATTCAGTTTTTTTATTTATACTGACTTTTTGATCACCAGGTGTATCGGCAAGCAAAGAGCTGCTGAGGATACAACCCTCAGATACCAATTCTCTCTCATAGATACTGGCAACGGGGCCGCAAGAGGGATAGTCATATATTCTTGAGCTAGTGGCGCCAGCCAGAGCAGTCTACTAACTTAATGGCACCACGGCTCAATGCATAGGTACTTTGAAAAGCATTGATTGTAGCTTGTTGTAGCAGATACTTGCTGATTGCAGCAGTAACAGGCCAATATGCAGTTACACGATGTATAAGTGATCTTAGTTATGTGAGAGATTTGTCATGTTATCTTAAGCTTAATCTTAGAAGTTGTAGCTATTACGTTTTCTGTCTATGGCCGAGGGCCATATATCCTAATTGTTATTGTCGTTGAAACCTCTTGACAGATTAGCATTGTGTGTCGGACAGTGACTCGAACCTGGGACATTTTTCTTTCGTTGTCAGGTGCTATGCCGACTGAGCTATCCCAGCTTGAGGCACGTACGATCTGTTTTCACGGCTTTGCTTCTGTCAGTATGTCACCTTCTATCTTCTTCACTTCACAGAATATCACCTACAGAATTTGTGACAATAGCACTCTTGGACGAAAGGACACTGAGGAGACATGGCTTAGCCATAGCCTGCGGGTTGTTTCCATAATGAATTTCCACTCTACATCTGAGCGTGCGCCAATTTGTAACTTTTTGGCAGATTAAAACTGTGTACCGAACTAGGACTCGAACTTGCGACACTTGCCTTTCTCGCTCTACCAGTTGAGCACTTGCTCACAAAAGGAAAAGATCCTGGGTTCGAGTCCGACAATAGTTTTAATCTGCCACGAAGTTTGAAATTAGTGCACACTCCGCTACAGAGTACAATTTCAAGCGATTACTGTTGTCTGGTTACGTATATAGGGGCAAAGATTTGATTTTAAGCCTGTTATATTATGGAAGATATTGTAGCTGTATTTCATTGTTTGAGTTCTACTTAAGGATATAAATAGGGTTAGTAAATTATATTCTCTTTCCTTGTTATTGTATTATTATTCTGTCATCCTGAAACATTTTATATTTAAAAATAAATTTATTAAATTGTTCACCACGTCTGTGCAACGCCTAGATTAAACCACAGCACCCAAACCCTAAGATAAAGGGACAATTATTTTGTAATAATGAAAGAAAACAGAATATTTGACCATCACGCTGACACAGTTGCACTTGGACTTCCAACTTTGGTTGATGATACACCAATTTAAAATATGTGTGTTGAGAGACCAAATACGTAATTGTTTCAGTACATCTTGGAATGAGGGTTTTTGACATTTGACAGCCTTTGATATCCAAAGGACAAACAATGTTGTGCTTTGTTCTAGAGATTCCATTTTCAACAGCCTTCCAGTCACGGTGAAAAACTTGTTCGGTAAACTTCCAAATCGAAGTTGTAATAGATTCACGTTCGTACTGCCTTTAATTAAGTTGCAGGTCTTCGCAGTAGGTTTCAGGATTTTTGTATAATATATTATTTATTACACATACAATTGTCCAGTGGTATTTTTTCTTTTTATGGATTTTAATTTATAGTCTTGTTTTCCTGGTTACATTTTTTGGTCATCTTTGTGTGAACTGCATGTTTGCCGATACCATAACCCTTTGGATCAAATGGTCCTACGGAACCTGATAATTAAAAGAATAAGAATATTCAATAACATTTTTTTTTCACATGTAACCTTACATTATGTTTGACTATCACTCATAAGTGGATCACGGATTGACTCTAATGGTCCATAACAAGCGACCACATCTAACGGAAATGTCTCCATCTGAACTGAATAATCGACATATTTATAGAACTTAAGAGGGACAGGACCGCTTAAGGGTCCCATCTCGCCGATACATATTTTCGCTAAACTATTTTTTCACAACTGAGATGAGCTCTCAGAAGAGTGTTAAATTCCGCTACAATAAGCGACAAATAATTTGGTGGGGAGTACACTACTACGAAATCGTAAATTCATGTCTGTAAGATCAAAACACACCCTTTACTGACACCATCACGAAGGGATGTGAACGAGTGAATGATCTCCGTAGGAATGCTGTTGCAGCAGTCGAATCAAATTTTCTCTTAGTACATCTTAGTTCTTTTCTGCTTTAGAGCCTATAAAACAGTATAATTGACTTTTTCTGTAAGAGTCACATACAAACCTTTAAAGACGAATCTCTAAATATGAGAGACGTGAGCCGAACTCACGACTAGTACCACACTTCCACCGAAAGCTATACACACAGAAAAGAGTTCCGGACCGGTAAGGTTCTAATTTGTCATGTACAACACCCAAAGTATGTGTTTTGCAAAGAGCAGAAGCATTACATCCAGTAACCTATAAGACGTTCTCTTTTTCGTAAGTAATTCATATATTTTATATTGTTTTTTTAAAAACTCCATAATATCTCTTGCCAAAAAACCGATTTAGGAGCATAAGAAGCATTTCGTGGCCAATAAGGAGTGAATTTACATTGAAGCAGCAAACAAACTAATGTAGGCATGCGTATTCAAATACAGAGATACGTAAACAGGCAGAATACGGCGCTGCCGTCGGCAACCCCTATATAAGACAACAAGTGTCTGGCGCAGTTGTCTGATCGGCTACTCCTGCGACAATGGTTAGGTTATCAAGATTTATGTGGGTTTGAAGGCGGTGTTATAATCGGCGCACGAGTGATGGGACACACAACCTCCGAGATAGCGATGAATTGGGGGTATTTCTGTACGATAATTTCACTAGTGAACCGTGAATATCAAGAATCCGATAATACATCAAATTTCCGACATCACTGCGGTTGGATAAAGATCCTGCAAGAACGGGACCAACGACGACTGAAGAGAATCGCTGAACGTGACTGAAGTGCAATCTTCCGCAATTTGCTGCACATCTAGATGCTGGGCCATGAACAAGTGTCAGTGTGCGAACCATTCAACGAATCATCATCGATATGGGCTTTCAGTGTCGAAGGCCCACTCGTGTAGTTTTGATTACTGCACGACACAAAGCTTTACGCCTGTCCTAGGCCCTTCAGCACCAATATTGTTGATGACTGGAAACATGTTGCCTTGTCGGACGAAGCTCATTTCGAATTGCATCGAGCGGATGGACGTGTACGGGTATGGAGACAACCACACCAATCCATGGACTCTGCATGTCAGCAGGGGACTGTACAAGCTGGTGGAGGCTCTTTACTGGCGTGGGGGCGTGTGCAGTTGAAGTAATATGGAACATTCATACGTCTAGATACGTCTCTGACAGCTGAGACGTTCGTAAGCATCCTGTCTATCCATTCATGTCCATCGTGCATTCGGAAGGACTTGGGAAATTTCAGCAGGACATTGTGATACCTCACACTTCAAGACTTGCTATAGAGTGTCTCCAGGAGCACTCTTCTGTGTTTAAATACTTCCACTGGTCACCAAACTCCCCAGTCATGAACATTATTGAGCACATCTGGTACGTCTTGCAACTTTCTGTTCAGAAGAGATCTCCATCCCCTTGTGCTCTCACGGATATATGGACAGCCCTGCAGGATTCGTGGTGTCAGTTCCCTCCAGCACTACTTCAGACATTGGTCGAGTCCATGTCACGTCCTCTTGAGGCACTTCTCCCTTCTGCGTGCTCGGAGGAGCGCTACACGATATTAAGACAGGTGTACCAGTTTTTTTTTCTTTTTTTTTTTACTCCTCGGTGTATTATGTGATAATCCAACGGCTGGATGAAATAAAAATATTTTTACAGAGGAATCCTGAAGACTAGTTGGGTAGGTCACGTAACTAATGTGGGGAGAAGAGAATTTGTGGTACACCTGATTATAAAAAGGGGTCGCTCGATAGGATACATTCTGAGGCATCAACGGATCACCAATTTAGTACTGGAGGGAAGAGTGGGGGCCAAAAATCGTAGGGGGGGACCAAGAGATGAATACAATAAGCATATTCAGAAGGAGGTAGGCTGCAGTAGTTACTTGGAGATGAAGAGGCTTGCACAGGATAGAGCAGCATGGAGAGCTGCATCAAGGCAGTCTTTGGACTGAACACATCATCAACAACAACAACAACAACAACAAAGATGGCTGTACATTCTCCAGCGCTTCATTATCACGTTTCATCATTGCCTGTGTCCGACTCCTTACTATACGTGGGTGCTCAGCGCTTCTGACTGCCATGCACCGCACAGGGGTTCGATCGCCGCACGGTTTGGAGATTTTATCCGCTCAGGGAAAAGATGGCGTGTTGTTCTCATCATCGTTTCAACATCATCGACAAGCGTCGCCCAATGCGGCGTGACCTGAAAAGACTTGCAGCACGGCAGCCGAATTTCCCCAGGTGGGAACTCCCGGCCAATAATGCCAAAAGACCATTCAGTTTCATTTTTCATCACGTTTATTATGCAGTGGCGATAGTTCAGTGATTTGCTACACGATTAGACTTATCTTTACCTCCTGCCTCCTTGAAATTGACTGTGAAGCTGCTGAGAAGCTCATATCATTTGCATACACACGCAACAGCAAACACTTTCATCTCCCAGGCGCGAGGAGATAAGTGACGTCAGTGAACTTACGCCCTGGAGCAGTAAGAGTAGCGTAGAATAAGCTAGCAGGTACTTGGGGCCTCACGCAGAGCGGACGCAAGATTGTAGCATTGAATTAGCTCCACATGGTGTTCCACATCGGTAATCGGTAGCAATCCATTTAGAGCTTTGTGATTTAGTCTTACTTGCAAGTAACATGTCCCCAGCCTATCAACTAATTCACTAGCCGGCCGGAGTGGCCGTGCGGTTCTAGGCGCTACAGTCTGGAACCGAGCGACCGCTACGGTCGCAGGTTCGAATCCTGCCTCGGGGATGGATGTGTGTGATGTCCTTAGGTTAGTTAGGTTTAAGTAGTTCTAAGTTCTAGGAGACTGGTGACCTCAGATGTTGAGTCCCATAGTGCTCAGAGCCGTTTGAACCATTTTTTGAACTAATTCACTGGTCTTATGTCGCGGACTTGGGCAAAGGACAATGCGACATCCCACACGTCCAGACTTGCTAAAGAGTGACTCCAGCAATAATATTGGTATCTGTGTGAGATCTTTGACCACTATATTTCAACAGTTATTGGTTACACGTTTTTTTTAAGTTATCTCATATCTGGACTCCATGACATGTAATTACAAAAGATAAGTTAAATTTTCGCTTGTCCTTGGCCACAGTGCACTACTACAGAGTGTTACAAAATGATACCAACAAACGTCGAGGAACTGTAGAGAGTGTCTCGTGGAAGAAACTGAGGATAATAACCGGTTTCCGGAAACGTCGGTCGACAACGCTGCAGAGCATAGAAGTTATAGACAAAAGCTTCTGCCACTAGCTCACCCCTTGGCCACTCTCCTTTTCAACTTATACATTTATGACCTTCCAGCCAGAACCTCAAGGAAATTCATATATTCTGATGACATCTGTTTGGTAACTCAGAGCTCCAGTTTCACCACTGCTGAAAGCACATTAACTGCCGATATGGAAATCCTGGACACATACTTCAGGAAATGGTGCCGCCGCCTAAACCTTCAGAAAACTGTTTCTTCAGCATTCCACCTAAGGAACAGACACTCTGCCTATAAATCAGAAGTTAAAATCCGAGGACAAACCTTGAAATACTGCAGCACACTGAAATACCTCGGAATAACACTCGATAGGTCCCTGACTTTCCGACAACGTCTCTCCAGCGTGGCTGCAGAAGTGAAGATCCGTAATAATATCAGTCAGAAGCTTGCTGGTACCTCCTGGGGTTGCAGCGCTCAAACCCTAAGATCAACTGCTTCGGCACTATCACACTCTGTCGCTGAATACTGTTGTCCAACTTGGATGAACAGTGCTCACTGTAGCAAGATAGATGTGCAACTCAACCAGTCAATGCGACTTATCACAGGCTCCATACGTAGCACTCAAACTGCATGGCTGCCAGGATCTACGAACATCAGATGTTCTCCTGAAGATCTGGAGAAACATTCAGAAGAATCCCCAGTTACCCGTACACAGTGATATATTAATGGCAGAACACAGCGTCTGAAGGCAAGAAAACCACATTGGCGAATTGCACAACATCTTGAAGCCTCCGACTTTAACATCAACGAAGTATGTAGAAGTGAGTGGGAAGTATCGTCAGTGTCCAACGGCCATCTGGTTGAAAAGCCTTCCATTTGAGTTCCAGGTTTCACACTCCCCAGACGCCAGTGGAGAACCATCAACGGCATCCTAACAGGACAAGGGAACTGTGGATATGTAAAGCAAAAATGGGGCTGGGCAACATCTCCAGAATGTGACTATGCAGCTGCCCTGCAAACAATAAATCACATTGTTGGTGAATGCCCGAAACGAGCCTTCGGGGGATCAATAAATGGCATCCACCACGCATCACCTGAAGGGCTCAACTGGATCAACAGATTAGACTTAGAAATCTAAGAACTTGTTTAATGTTTACATAATTTAGCATAATACTTCGGACATTTGAATCTGTACCTGCATTTTGCTTGTCATTTCTTACACTGTATACTCTTAAAATTATGTATTTGATCCAAGCTCTTTATCGTCATACGGTAAATAATATTCAACTTCGGCAGCAAACGGGAGGCTGACGGACGGTTGGTGCAACGTCACTCACTGTTGTCTGTCATTCAGTCATCGCGACTGACTGCCACGATCGCAAGTGGAGCAGAGGAACCTAGCTGTTGCGTAGATAGCCCTTGTGTCCTACGAAGACAATGCTTTGTTGCTCGGTGGACGACTATATCGGACACGGGTTTTCACCGACACTGGTTTTAATCCGCATTTAATTTTTCTCCTGTAAATATCTATAACTGGCAATATATTTTGGTATACAGCACAAAAATAAACTGTATTTGGAGATCAGTGCCCAAGTCATCACCCATCAAGACATAGCCCTTGTGTCCTACGAAGACAATGCTTTGTTGCTCGGTGGACGACTATATCGGACACGGGTTTTCACCGACACTGGTTTTAATCCGCATTTAATTTTTCTCCTGTAAATATCTATAACTGGCAATATATTTTGGTATACAGCACAAAAATAAACTGTATTTGGAGATCAGTGCCCAAGTCATCACCCATCAAGACAACAGAGCAGCACATTCCTAGGAGACATGATTACCCTACGCAGTTCCTAGCTCCATCTTCTCCACTGGCGATCATGGCATTCAGTCAAACTCACTGAATAACAAACAACATTGCGAGACGTTCCGTCTACGGTCCGCCAACGTACGAAGTCACGTTAGCAGCCGAAGGCGTAGCCTAGCGGCAGGCGCCGATGCCTGTAACTTCGACGCACTGTAACGTCATAGGATGAGGTTTCCGGACACCAGCTCTTAACCTCAGTTTGTCCCCCAAGACACTCCTCTACATACCCTCGAAGTCTGTCAGTATAGTTATGTAACACCCCGTATAAAAACTTACAATGGCCCAATACTTAAGTCGATTATGTCTTAATCTCTTCTCTGTGACATTATGATCATGATGTTTCAATGTTTCTGTTAGTGAATAAATAGCCGTTGCGTGTATGAGATCTAGCCACTTACTGTTTTCTTGATTCAAGCTAGCATGAACTTTATACGGAGACATGTTTGTTTCTAAAGTAAATAGGCATTAATGGAATTTAGTCTAATTAAATCAGACGACAATGAATGTATTATGTTGAGCAATGAAACATAAAATTGGTAGGTTAGTCATGGTATTTAGGCAGCAAAGTAATTGATGACGGCCGAAGGGGAGAGGATATAAAATGCAGATTGCAATAGCGAGAGAAGGTGGTAATAGAGAGGTGATATACATAGGCATCAATTATGTACTGCATGCGTCCCACGTGTTTCGTTTTAAATTGTAAAGTATTTTCATAATTATTAAAAATTCCCAAGCATAAATTTTTCGAACTACCTGTCTGGGGTTATGAATCTGCATGGGACTGGAAGAAACTGTTTTATACTTTTCAGTCCGTTTTAAAAACTTGTTAGATTAAAAAGCGTTTATCTAAATAATTATTTTTGGTAAGGTATAGCATTGGTAAGCAGGGCACATGGGCTGCTGGAGTGGAATTCTGATACCATTTGAGGACACAAAAATTTATTTTCACCACGTTAATCAAAATACAGCACTGGTGGCAACAAAATAATTAATTATCATTTGCAAATTGCGGTGGTCTACACCAATTATTCAACTGTATACAAGCAATGAGAATAATTCAAAAATATAGCTTTAACATAACAGATTTGAGCTCACTATTTGTGAAATTAATTCGATTATCAGGCCTTGTGAATATGAAAAATAACAATTTCTAAAAGCTATTAGGTTTCAAGAATACTAAAATAGCAAAATCTCATAAATACGTGAATTACCTAACATGGAAAACATTCGGAAATATGATGTTATGATAGCCTGAAAGATCTATACAGCAATCAGCACATTCTCGACGTTTGGCGCTCACATCTACCGCGCATTTGAATTCCATGCTCGAGAGCTCAAGTGACAACAACAGGCAGGAGGGCATGCACGCACCAATAACGGCTTCTAGAACATACTAACCCAATATTAATACAGAGTTCACTAAAATATTAAAACCAACATCCAAGCACTGCGTAGCACCAAATTCAGAAGGGATGTTAAACGTCATAGTATGACAACCGCAGTTATTATTAAAGCAATAGTTCATTAAACAATCTTCAATTGCGCGAAATTTCACTCGATACATTTGTAATCCTCAACTGGCTCAAGGTGATAATGACGAGGAAATCCGCATACAACCTTAAATACCAAAGCACCGTCTGACTTGGCAAAAGTGTTACTGTTATAGTAGCCAACAAGGAAGAAGTTTGCGGTTCCAATTTAAAATTAGCGGCTGAAGTTTTATACAGAGAATAAACTTTGATTTATAAAATTGACAACTTAATATGTCAACAATAATAACAAAAAAAGGAATCGACAAATATCGGCCACACTTGTAATTCAAGATAAATGCAACGAAACCAGGGCACAGCGCAGTTACATGGACTTCCAATATCAAGTATCCCGGATCCACGTCCAAGTGGTTTAATGAATGAGTAGCGAAAATCAAAGTGGCTACACGGGGCAATCACATCCAAAAGTTCCTCCACCAAATGGCTCACCATTTAAAGTTAGTCGAGGAGTCTCCCTCGCGCGCCGCAGCTATCCTAAACACAGGGCGCTATCCAACTAGGACGCCGCAAAACGCGTAACTTCGACAGAGAAACTATCCTGCTTAGAACATCGCAGGAAGTCACGGCTGAATTTTCTAATTTTTAGTATTGTGTGTCTCAAATTTTTCAAACGATTTCAAACATTTTGATGAGATTAGGACAGTGTCATGTAGTACGTTTCAGGATTGTTTGAGCTCGTCTTCACCTGAGTCGCAAGTCGACGAGAAAAATGGGAAGTAGCAGTGTTACACAAGTTCCCTCCGTCACACACTAGACCAGCCACAAACAAGTGTTAATAATGGATTATCATCGAATTCTGAGCCGTACTGAATGTCTGAAATCTCTATCTCATCGTGAAATGTGGTAAATAAAGTACCCTCTGCCACACATCAGACGAAAAAGTGACGTAATACGCACTTTCATCCGTTTTTGAACTGCTGTATGCTGGCAGTTTCAAGTCTCTAGCTAACTGGGAAGTTATTTTAAAGTAAGTTGTGAATGTTGTACCTAAAAGTGAGAAAAGAAAGCGACTAAAAAGACGCATTAAAAGGAGAAATATCATTAAACGTAAATTTAAGCGTTAAGTGGTTGTCTGGATTGTAACTTGGTATGGAAGTCTGACATGGACGATATACAATTCAGACAACAAGCGAATAGAATCTTTTGAATCTACGGAATAACGTCGAAGATTTAACTTGTACATCGAGTAACTAATGCCGAAGAACTAAATCCAATGGCACAACTACACAGTAGGTGAATATGGATTGGGGGGCAGAAATGAAAGAGGAAGCCGCCTTGTAGAATTTTGCACAGAGCATAACTTAATCATAGCTAACACTTGGTTCAAGAATCATAAAAGAAGGTTGTATATCTGGAAGAATCCTGGAGATACTAAAAGGTATCAGATAGATTATATAATGGTAAGACAGAGATTTAGGAACCAGGTTTTAAATTGTAAGACATTTCCAGGAGCAGATGTGGATTCTGACCACAATCTATTGGTTATGAACTGCAGATTGAAACTGAAGAAACTGCAAAAAGGTGGGAATTTAAGGAGATGGGACCTGGATAAACTGAAAGAACCACAGGTTGTAGAGAGTTTCAGGGAGAGCATAAGGGAACAATTGACAGGAATGGGGGAAAGAAATACAGTAGAAGAAGAATGGGTAGCTCTGCGGGATGAAGTAAAGAAGGCAGCAGACGATCAAGTAGGTAAAAAGGAGAGGGCTAATAGAAATCCTTGGGTAACAGAAGAAATATTGAATTTAATTGATGAAAGGAGAAAATATAAAAATGCAGTAAATGAAGCAGGCAAAAAGGAATACAAACGTCTCAAAAATGAAATCGACAGGAAGTGCAAAATGGCTAAGCAGGGATGGCTAGAGGACAAATGTAAGGATGTAGAGGCTTGTCTCACTAGGGGTAAGATAGATACTGCCTACAGGAAAATTAAAGAGACCTTTGGAGAGAAGAGAACCACTTGTATGAATATCAAGAGCTCAGATGGCAACCCAGTTCTAAGCAAAGAAGGGAAGGCAGAAAGGTGGAAGGAGTATATAGAGGGTTTATACAAGGGCGATGCACTTGAGGACAATATTATGGAAATGGAAGAGGATGTAGATGAAGATGAAATGAGAGATAAGATACTGCGTGAAGAGTTTGAGAGAGCACTGAAAGACCTGAGTCGAAACAAGGCCCCGGGAGTAGACAACATTCAATTAGAACTACTGACGGCCTTGGGAGAGCCAGTCATGACAAAACTCTACCATCTGGTGAGCAAGATGTATGAGACAGGCGAAATACCCACAGACTTCAAGAAGAATATAATAATTCCAATCCCAAAGAAAGCAGGTATTGACAGATGTGAAAATTACCGAACTATCAGTTTAATAAGTCACAGCTGCAAAATACTAACGCGAATTCTTTACAGACGAATGGAAAAACTGGTAGAAGCGGACCTTCGGGGAAGATCAGTTTGGATTCCGTAGAAATGTTGGAACACGTGAGGCAATACTAACCCTACGACTTATCTTAGAAGAAAGATTAAGAAAAGGCAAACCTACGTTTCTAGCATTTGTAGACTTAGAGAAAGCTTTTGACAACGTTAACTGGAATACCCTCTTTCAAATTCTGAAGGTGGCAGGGGTAAAATACAAGGAGCGAAAGGCTATTTACAATTTGTACAGAAACCAGATGGCAGTTATAAGAGTCGAGGGGCATGAAAGGGAAGCAGTGGTTGGGAAAGGAGTGAGACAGGGTTGTAGCCTCTCCCCGATGTTATTCAATCTGTATATTGAGCAAGCAGTAAAGGAAACAAAAGAAAAATTCGGAGTAGGTATTAAAATTCATGGAGAACAAGTAAAAACTTTGAGGTTCGCCGATGACATTGTAATTCTGTCAGAGACTGCAAAGGACTTGGAAGAGCAGTTGAACGGAATGGACGTGTCTTGAAAGGAGGATATAAGATGAACATCAACAAAAGCAAAACGAGGATAATGGAATGTAGTCAAATTAAATCGGGTGATGCTGAGGGGATTAGATAAGGAAATGAGACACTTAAAGTAGTAAAAGAGTTTTGCTATTTAGGGAGTAAAATAACTGATGATGGTCGAAGTAGAGAGGATATAAAATGTAGACTGGCAATGGTAAGGAAATCGTTTCTGAAGAAGAGACATTTGTTGACATCGAGTATAGATTTAAGTGTCAGGAAGTCGTTTCTGAAACTATTTGTATGGAGAGTAGCCATGTATGGAAGTGAAACATGGACGATAAATAGTTTGGACAAGAAGAGAATAGAAGCTTTCGAAATGTGGTGCTACAGAAGAATGCTGAAGGTAAGGTGGGTAGATCACGTAACTAATGAGGAGGTATTGAATAGGATTGGGGAGAAGAGAAGTTTGTGGCACAACTTGACTAGAAGAAGGGATCGGTTGGTAGGACATGTTTTGAGGCATCAAGGGATCACAAATTTAGCATTGGAGGGCAGCGTGGAGGGTAAAAATCGTAGAGGGAGACCAAGAGATCAATACACTAAGCAGATTCAGAAGGTTGTAGGTTGCAGTAGGTACTGGGAGATGAAGAGGCTTGCACAGGATAGAGTGGCATGGAGAGCTGCATCAAACCAGTCTCAGGACTGAAGACCACAACAACTACACTAAAAAATGTATCATCTGATGTGACACATCGTGAGGCATCAAGAAATCGTCAGTTTGGCAGTCAGTTTGGGGGTAAAAATTGTAGAGATAGACCAGAACTTCAATACAGTTAGCAGTGTAATATGGATTCAGGTTGCATCAGTTACACGTTCGGTAGAGGCCAGCGTGGAAAGTTCCATCGAACCGTTCTTCACACTGTAGACCACAACAACATTAGGTGGGTTTTGGGTAACCAGAATATCGTTCAGTGGCTCACAGCGTAGCACATTCATTTTAGTAAATGTAGCGGTACAATGAGCAGGTTTACTAATAGCCTTTTATAGCACAAACTTCTTACAAAAAGTGAGTGTACAGAGGTAAAGGATTGGCGTTTTTGAGTGACTACATTTGAGTTGCTTCCAGTCAGTCGTTTCTCCGTGCAGAAATTGTAACACCTAAGCATGGAAAACACCTAACATCACACATTTCGTGGGCATATGCATTGTAGATACAATTATCAGTGGTCTAGTTCTCGTGTCGGCTGTGACTACCTCCCAGTGAATTTTTTATTTTCTGAGAGGGGAATATGTTGAAATTTTATTGAGTCTAGTTATTATCAAAGAGGACACTCCGTCAGATAACGTCCTTGTCTATGATCTTTCAGCAGACTATTAGGCAAAATCGCACGTCGGTTAGTTCAGCGAATGGTTTTTGTGCGTCCGACATATCGTGTTGTATGACTTCCGAAATAACAAAATGGTTCAAATGGCTCTGAGAACTATGGGACTTACCATCCGAGGTCATCAGTCCCCTAGAACTTAGAACTACTTAAACCTAACTAACCTAAGGACATCACACACGTCCATGCCCGAGGCAGGATTCGAACGTGCAACCGTAGCGATCGCGCAGTTCCAGACTGAAGCGCCTCGAACCGCTCGGCCACGCAGGCCGGCCAGAAATAACAAGTTATCTACGGCTTAGGAAGAATATTAAAAGGGGTATTTAAACGAATGACTTTTAAGCAGCATCTAGACGAAACAAAACGAAAGGAAAGGAAAAATAAGACTTTAATTGTTTCTAAAAATGAGAAGTGCAACCTACTCAACTATAGGCGCCTAATTGAGAAACTATTAGTGAGCGTTGTTATTCATATTAGGTTTTAAGGGGATTTCTGGAAGCACAGTGTACGTCACTGTAGTGACGAGGAAATCCGTGTCGGTACCCACACAATGAAAACCCCTCCAGTACTCGCGACACCCTGCCGCAGCGTTTCAGTGGTAATGTGGAGCAACGCCAGACACGGCTGCTTAAAGGATTTTTTATTGCTCTCATTATTCAAGTTAATGACGCCGTTTTCGTAATTAATCGTGAAACGCGTCGCGTAGAACTCTGCGTTCGCATATCTCGGCCGAGGTGTGCGGCACCAGGGAAGTTATCCAGCCCAGTTGTAAAACTCTGCAACGACTTTCTCAAAGTTCCTCCTCCATAAGACATTCTGAGGCCATTAACCAACATTTTCATGGTTAGAAAATGTTGCAGCGTTTCCTACGTTAGTAGCTATGAAGCAGATGAGGTACCTCTGGGCGTTACTACTCGTAAATTAATAGCCGGAAAGCAGCCAGTACGTAGTCTCCCAAACAAAGAGAGCGCTTAGCACACAAATATACAGAAAATGATGAGTCGTATTAAACAAAACTTGAAACAAAGTCTTCAGTCCGCGACTGAAGGCTTGGATACCTAGGAACACTTCATTTTTGCACGTCAGTGTTTCCGTTTAGTGATTGATTTTTAAGATCACATGATGATGTGCGCACTAGATGCAGCCGTAAACCGTTTCTTCTACTGTTTTTGTTGTTGTGGGACACGTGGTTGTGTTTTGTACATCATTTATAACCTTATTTAGTTTCACATATTTAATTGCTGAATAATACAGTAAAGCTACTCGGGAAACATTAATTCTTCAACTACAGAATTTCATGATCAATAAAATTCTTTACATTTCTAAGACTATTTATATAACGTGTGGAAGGTTAAGCCATAGTTTCTGCATATCCTTCCTTGTGTTTGATGGCCTGCGAGACTTCGGCAGTACACTTACTAACAACATGAAACACCTGGAACAGTCGTTCTGATGTTATTTCTTTATACTGCAACCAGTTTCTGTGACTCAATACATCATCTTCTGGCCTGTACGCATAAACAGTGAGTTGATATCGGTATCATTCCTGCTTATGCATACAGACCTGAAGATAGTGTACTGAACCAAAACCGACGGCACTAGAAGTTCATTTTATTACATGGTTAACTCATTCGTCGTTGGTGGTGCACCGTCTTGTACCCTGAAGCGGTAAGTCTTCTGTTGTGGCCCATGTGACATCTCTAAATGAAATGAGATTCTTTAATGTCTTACGAATTCTACGTGTCTTTAATATGGATATTCGTGTTATTTTTTAATAGCTTCTACTTCAAAATGTACTTAACTTGTAACTACTTTTTGATAACACTTGTACGTAATTTGATTTCACGTACTGATTATTCTGATGTCATAGAGTAATAATGCAACAGAATTTTAATTAAATTATTGGCAAAATTTTCTCGATTGCAACACTGTTAAATTTCAGTAAATTATTGACTGTGAGACATATGACGGAGTTTATCTTTTAACACATTCTCATATCGGGGAAAGTCTCATATTTCTGGAATAATTTTTGTAATTTCAGAAAAATACTGCAGTGAATGCTTCCATTTACAATAGAATAAGAACATATACTAAAGTTGTATTACAGACCTCGCTACAGGTGCAGGTCTGAAAAGTGCTCCAAGGTACAAAACTCTCACCTACAAAAATAAGAAAGTAAGGATTTCAGTTGCAATCTGATTTCGTGTAGCATATGTTTAGAGATAGACACTAATGTGTTGACGGCTGATCCAACAGGAAACAGCAGCAGACTAATGATTGAAACTTTAAACATTAACTCATGTACATATTTCGAATCTGACATATTCGTAAACAACTAGCTTCGAAACATGAGTTGCTATCACAGAAAAGTTAACATTGTTTCGAAATTAACGAGAAGATCCTTTCAAATAATACAACTGTTTTTCTTCTTAGTTGATGTGCTAATCAATTTGTTTTAGTAGATGAAAGCCCACCAGTTTCAGCTGTCCTGGTTATTCATTTACCGTACTCAATATACTAAAGAAAACTTATAAGGTAAGGCATATTAAAATACTGCGGAAGTGGTACCGTAATAGGTATGCAGGAAAATAATCATTATCGTCGATGACGCATTTAAAATCTACCTTCCACAAGGAAAGTCTTATCACAGTTCTGATATTGAGTGGACATATACTGGGATACGGTCCGGAGAATCCGGACGATTATAACTGGAATACAACAGTGTGAGACAAAGATTCAGAAATCAGATAGTGAATTTCATGCTGTTCCAGGCAGCAGATATAGATACAGATATCAATTTAGTAATGATGAAGATAAGGTTGATGTTCAAGATAATAGTCCGGAAGAATCAATTTGCAAAGAAGCAGGATACTGAAGTGCTGAGGAGTGATGGTATGTGAAGGCTTGGATACTGCGATAATGAATTTCACAGTAGGCAGCTGTGTTGAAGTGGAATGGTCGTCTGTCAAAACTCAGTCATAGAAATTGGACAAGATGATACGGGTAAAAGGCAGAAGGCATAGATAACATTCATTTCAAACTCCCAAAATCATTACGAGAAGTTGGAACCAAACGACTATTCAAGTTGGTGTGTAGAATCTATTACACTGGGGCATACCAAGAGATTTTCGTAAAATTACCATGCACATCACCCGGAAAATGACAGAGGAAGATAAACGCGAAAACTATCGTGCAGTGAGCTTAAAAACTCATGCATCAAAGTTACTGACAAGAATAATATACAGTAGAATAGAAGGAAATTGAAAATATGTAGGATAACTTTTCAGTTTCGTTTTAAGGAAGGCAAAGGCACCAAAGAGTCAGTTCCGATGTTAAAATTGATGTTGGAAGCAAGATTATAAAAGGAAAGACTTTTCATAGGATTTGTCGACCTTACAATTGGTTTAGCAACACAAAAAGGCAAAAATTTTTGAAACAGCGAGAAAAGGTATTTACTTACTCACTTTTTCACTGTGACTAAGTGTAAAACCAAGTGCATCTAAATACCGTGTACGTTTGTGTTTTATCAGTACAGATTTGCCATGGATACCAATATGCAGTGCACTCACCACGACGACAGCGTCTAGCTAAAACCTGCAGTGACTTGAAAACTACTTTTAAAAAAAAGCGTGAAGCCTTATTTATACCAAAATAAATTGTCATTGCAAATAATTGTTTTTCCTCAATTCTGTGTTCACAGAACTGTTAGTTGCATGAGATCTGACAATTTGTAGGATTTTTAAGGATATTGGAAAACTTTATTACATATTAAATGAATCTACGAACTCACTGACAATCTCTCCTTTATCGGATTATTTCATGTTTAAATTTCGCTTTCTGACAAAATTACAACCTTGCCGTAAGAACTATGTCACTTATAAAGGCAAAACTATTTATACAACTCTCTGTTTCAGAGTAAAGTGTTTATTGTGTCTGGCTGTTTTCGACCTCAGCAGTGGTGCCATTAACCGCCATCACCGCCCATGAAGCAGGTGGCAGACGTCCCGAAAACACAGGTATACTTCCTTGCTATTAAAGTTAAAACAAAAGAAATAGTCAGCTTAACCGACTACCAGTCAATAAAACACAGCCTACCTTCCCCAAACACGTATATGGTACATCTTATTAAGTCGTAACACAGAAATAAATGAAACCAAAGACATATGTGTTTGGGTACAAATAATAGAAATTTTCAACTGTGTAACCAATAAAAGAAAACGGATGTCTATATGTGCAAAAGCTGGAGATAAATCCCAACCCAGTCAGGTTAATGAACATTGAGCCAAGATTCACTGAGAAGGGCTCCACAATATTCAAACAGGGAACACGCAAAATCGTCGTGTTAAGAGTTTCCATGTGTCAATCAGGATAATCCTTATGTTACATAAACCAGATACACATGTTTTAAAAAGTTTTATGAGAACTAAAGCCTTCAACGCTAATTTTCTGTCAGACAATACCGAAATACTTTTATTACGTTCTATACGGATGCAGGAAAGGCAAGGTCCGCTTTTGTGTGGATCTGTAGTAAAAGGCCGCTGCCCCCTCACCTGTAATTGAGTCTTTGACGTGGGAAAGCGTGGGAAAGATAGCAAGTAAATACAAATCATTTTTCAAATTTCTTTTATCAAAAAGGTGGCAATACAAGTCGCTAGTGACATGGAAGTAGCAGAATTTCAAAGCTGTGAGCAGTTGCGTTCTTACAATTGACGCAATATGACACTTGAAGTAACATCTCGTGAGCTATCATATATATGGCAGAAAGTGAATAAACCACCGACTTACCAGCCTTTACTCTGTGACCACCGGCTCATGACTGAGTTAATGATTCGGTATTAATGTCAATGGTAGCAGTTAGTACGACAAAATGCCTACAAGATCTGTTTCGTACAAAGTGGTAAGTCATTTTCCGTTTTCAATGAAATTTACTTGATTACATTCATTGGTAACAAATAGTTTTCCTTTTTATTGTGACCTGAACGATTTGTACACTGCGTTTGTGGAGGATACTTGTAAAAGCAAACATAACTGCCTCAGTTTTAAAGAGAATGACCTACGGAAGTTGCACTCAGAGTTCTGGAATGAATATTGGATGAGTCGTGGCAGTTTTCTTTTGGGCTTAATCAACATTGCGCAGATAAAACTATGAAAGCTGCGTAATTCGACTATCCTACTTTTTGCAGAATACAAATATCTGTCAACAACTATGACTGTCTGGAGAGACAACTGTGCCAGCCAAAATAAAAATCGGATGCTTTTAACCCTCTATTGCCCAAATTATTATTTCCTGTAGAAAAAAATATTTATATGCACAGAATGTTAGAGAATAATGTATTTAACACATATCAGGTGAAATTTTGTTTTTGAAAAAAATTATTTTTTAAAAATAGTTCTGTGACTCTGAGGTCACAGTGGGCAGTTACATTGTTTGTGTATAAAGCAGCCATATTGTAACACTCAAGTCACACTGGTCAAGAAAGAAATAACGATCCTAATGCGAAATATAACGATAAAATTTGACGTGACTTCAGAGTCACGGTGGGCAGTAGAGGGTTAAGGGCTTTAATCTACGCAGTGGTAACAGTGTGATTGATGATGTCAGTTTTAAATTTCTGTCGACGGACCATTCGTACATGCCTTGCGGCCGAGATTTCGAGATAACAGAGAAGAGAAATGTTTCACAACGATTCATTCCTGACAAAGTAGCTGATATGATTAGACCATCAAAGAATGTACAACCATTCAGTGTTGCAAGGATGACGGAAGGAGATTTCTATGATTTCACCTCGGTAGACGATACGTTACTGCACACAGCACCAGTGATCATCAGTTCTGATTCTTGGATTAGAACTGTGAAGGATGAGCTGCCCATCACAGGAATAAATGATTAGTTCAGTGATACGGAACCTTGGAGGAAGCATACATTTCGAAAAATGAACATCTTTGGAGCTCGTTCTCTACAACCAGTCGGATGAACGCCCATCATTCGTGAAGCTAAAAAAAAAGGTATAAGGTAAAACAACCTCTTGGTGTCGATATTGGATCACATGGACATCAATTTTCATGTATTTTACCACAATCTTCGTACACCATAATTACGAGGGTGGTTTGAAAATTTATCGGGATTATCATGAGAGGTCAGACCTAGTGCAACGAGTTGTTCACGTGAAATTCATTGGAATGTAGCCTGTAAACACGTGCCACGTCAGTGATCTTGCAAGAGGGCTGTGGCGGTGACGTGGCACTGTTGTTCCCGCATTATGATTCGTGAAGATGGAAAAAAATCCCGATTCGAGCAGTTATTAAGTGCTCCATGAAGAAAGGTGGTAAAGCAAAGGACATTAATTCCGATTTCCAGAATACACTGGGGGACTCTGCTCCTTCACATTCAATTGTTGCCAAGTGGTCGTGAGAGCTTAGATGATGATCCGCGCAGTGGTCGTCCAAGATGTGTCACTACTCTAGAAATCATTGCAAAAGTGCACAAAATGGTTATGGAGAACTGCCGATTGAAAGTGCATGAAATTTCTCAAGGTTGCCAGATGCCATCTGAAAGGGTGTGTCACAGTTTAACTGAAGAATTAGAAATGAAAACATTATCTGCAAGATGGGTGCCGTGACTCTTGACGCTGGATCAAAAACGCATGATAATGGCTTGGCAAAATTACACGATCTGAGGTATGAATTGTTGCCACACCCGCCTTATTGACCTGATATGGCTCCTTCAGACTTCCATCTCTTCCCAAAACTGATAATTTTTCTTGGTGGACGAAGACTCACTTCAAACAAAGAATTGATAGCCGGAGTTGACAATTATTTAGCAGACCTGGAGGAAACTCATTTTCGGGATGGGATGAAGGCAATGAAACATTGTTGAACCAAGTGCATTAATCGACAAGGAGGCTACACTGAAAAATAAAAAATGTTTCAGTGAGGTAAGCACGTTTTTTCTATTCCGTTCCGAGAACTTTTCAAACCACCCATGTATTTGTCTTATTCAAATGTGATAGCTTGCTGTAAATATATTCGTAAAATTAATTTGGATTTTCTGTAACCATTTGGTAAACACAACTTCATATTTCGTAATGTCAAAACAGTTTTTTGCTTCTCCGTTCAAATTTGCTTTTTGTGACTTACTCCCTTCGCCATGTCATTTGTACTAGCTTATCGCCTGCTGCTTTGCTTACATAAACTGTATGAGTTGCAGAGGAGCTTTTCTATATTGTTTAATTGACATTGTATGTTCATATGCCACTTGCTCATGTATAAATCTACGCACTATTAAAGAGGTTGCAACCCTTTACATGTCTGCCACTCTTTGCGCAATTAAAGTGCTCTAACGTGTTTAATTCAATTTCATATAGCGAGTAAAAGGAAAGACAGACAAATCGGATAAGTGGTTTACATTATTGGCGCCATTCGTACATGCAGGACCGAATTTATCCCGTACATGAAATCGCGTTTAAAAGTGGTATCTATTTTCTCATCAATAATGATTCGTTTGTGTGATAATTGCAACAGAATTATGTTTTTAAACATATATTAGGTCTACTAAAAATTTAAGTATTACAGATCCGTTGCTTATTCTAATCATTTATGACGAAGTCGATTGCAAATGCCGGCCGAAGTGGCCGTGCGGTTAAAGGCGCTGCAGTCTGGAACCGCAAGACTGCTACGGTCGCAGGTTCGAATCCTGCCTCGGGCATGGATGTTTGTGATGTCCTTAGGTTAGTTAGGTTTAACTAGTTCTAAGTTCTAGGGGACTAATGACCTCAGCAGTTGAGTCCCATAGTGCTCAGAGCCATTTGAACCATTTGATTGCAAATAGCTCTCTTCGATTTAGTTTAAGAACTACAACACAATCTTTAGTTGTCACGCTAATTAAGGCCATTGAACCAATGTCTTTCCGAATGTTCTTCTGACCAAAAAGCGATTCTGCTTTGATGGTGAAATATTTTCGTAAGACTTTTCATCCCTTATTTCACCCCCTCAAAGGTTGAATTTCCTAAAATATTGAAACAAGAGGTTTTTTATTTCTAACGCAGATTAAAATATTAGTTTTCATAGATGTAGCTTTTTAAAAACGAACTTTCACAATTTTACTCTTACAGGCAGAATTTCCAAAAATTCTAGAAACCAGGTATAGATTTTCGTAGTCCTAGCTTAAAAATTGCCTTAACAGCGTCATATCTCCAAAAATATTTTCACCTCCTCTATCACCCACTTAAGGGTGAAATTTCGAAGAATCCCTTTTTAAACGATGCCTACAATATAAGATCAGTACCTTTTCCAGATTTTAAGTTTCTGTCTTTACTGGCTTGGACTGGGTGGTGATCAGTCAGTGAATCAGTCAGGCCGGTCGCTTTTATGTATAAAGACTAACTTAGAATCCGCTCCTTCGCTCTCTTAGTCTGCATGGTCTGCGCAGACTCTTTTTGCTTTTATTTAATCAAATTTTTGTGTTGTTCACAAATTGCAACACCTTCTAAACTTTTCACTTTGAAGATCGAATATAATTCTAACCAAAAAGCGATTCTGGAAGTGTGAGTCCAGTGTTTTTGATAATCATGGATTTTGCGTTCTTGTGACGATATTTTCGTTGGAACTTCCATCCCCTAACACATATTTCCTTACATCTAACCAAGAAATGAAATACCAATTTTCATAGATCTAGCTTGAAAAGAGTTTTGATACAACAAAATATTTAGCTGAAAATTTTCACCCCCTGTTTCACTCCATCAGGAGCTGAATTTACAAAAACAGTGACATATGTATTTTTATAATTTCTAACAGAGAAGCAAAATACAATTTTCAAAGACTTAGCTGTGAAGGTACTTTCATAATAAAATAATTTCAAAAAACTTTTCATTCCCTGTTTCTCTCCCTTAGTGGACAGAATTTTAAAAAAGCACTGAGGTTCATGTTTTTTATTTCTAACCAAGGGGTCAGCTATCAATTTTCATAAATTTAACATTAAAAATGTTTTAATAGTTCTTTAATGGTGAACTATTTCCAAAAAAAACTTCCACCCATTATTTCCCCCCTTAATGGTTGAATTTACAAACCTGTTAAAACATAGTTTTCTTTCTGACTGAGGAAACGAATACCGATTTTTGCAGTTCTGTCTTAAAAGCTACATTACAGGAGGCATATTTCAGAAAAAAAAACCATTTCATTTCCTAGTTAACCCCCTTATGGTCAAAATTTCGAAAAACAAACCTCTTTAACGCCTCCTACAGTATAAGACCGAAACCCTCTGCAAATTTCAAGTTTCTATCCTTTGCGGTTTGGCTGGGTGATGATGACTCTCCGAGTGACTCAGTCAATCTGGACATTTCATTTTATATGTAGAGACTGGCATGTAACCGGAGGTAACGGTTTAAACATTGCCTGCATCTTAAGTTCGCGGTTGCGGCTTTTCTTTGTTATAATAAGCGAGGTATTATTTGACTTCTGTGCTATTCTAGCGGTTCATTTATTTAGAAATTGTAGTTATAGTGGTATTTACATCCCAGACGTTTTGATTAATCGATTTTAATAGTTTAACTGCATCTTCTTGGTAACTGTCCGTGTAATCATTAAACATATTGTGTGTGTGTGTGTGTGTGAGAGAGAGAGAGAGAGAGAGAGAGATAGAGAGAGAGAGAGAGGAGGGGGGGGGGAGGGGTGTTGGAGTGACGGAACGTGTGTGCTTTACAAGTGCGCTAGGTGGAATCACGAAGGGCGTTACACTTTCAAGTGTGCTATATATTCTGAGGACTTCTTTTGTACAAGTTACAACATCGACAATAGCCTGTGAAGACTAAGCGCTGCACAAGCCAAGCTGAAGCCTTTGAAACTGCTGGAAGAGAGAGGACCGAACAATAGGCTTGGAAATGGAAGCTGGGAGGGGAACTGGGCCACTCAGGTAGTTCCTCCTCCTCAGCCGAATTCAAAGGCGGACAGCAGCCAGAGTTTGTCACAGTGGGATTATTATGAAGTCTCCACTTCCGAGTTTTAACCCGTCTCCTCGCTTTCTTAAATTCTATGCTTTAACGGAGTCATTCTGCTATTCGTCCGGCAAGTTGAATTATTCTGTGAGCTTATAGCACCCACTTGATGCAAACTATTGGTACATTTCCCTGAGCTGAAAGACTTTCTTTACAGACACAGTTCATTTAAAGAATTTTCACTCCATACCTGAATATAATCAACGAAATGTAAAGTTAACAGAGGAAGGTGACCATGTGGAAAAATAAATTCGCTAATTTCAGCAAACATGCTACAAACATTTTAAATTTTGTTCTTACATTTTCTCGTAGTACGTACTTCAGTGTGCAAGTCTCCCTCGTTGGATATGTGTGTACACAAAAAGCTGTTGCGTGAAAATTCTAGTACTCTTTAAGCCAGTGGACGACATTTCGTGACATTTAATGACATTTCGTGACATATGCAAATATTAGTAGTCTTTATTGCAAAGTAGACCAACAAATATCAACCACTATTAAAGAGTATTATATTAATTTTCATGCCCTTGATATTCATGTTCTACGTGAAATGTGCCTGTGTCCCTAGCACTTTCATTTCCTTGCAGTACACTAGTATTTTGCCTTTTGTGAATCGCAATGTTTCTATTTGCTATACTCTATGAGAACTTGCTCTAACCAGTTTCAATCTACCTGTACAAACTCTTCAGCAAACACTTTGGAACATGAACGAGGAGACTGCCTCACTGCACAGCTGGACGCTACAAGAGGGAGGTTATCCCTTGGTGAAATTACCTTGTTGCAGTCATGATCAAGTATCCTCATGTGCTGCTTAGAAGTATCCGATATCCAGGACGCCATTTCTTTCCGTTGCGCTAAATTTACGAAACTGTGTGTTGTGTGACTGTTTTGTATTTAATTTACGAGTCATATAACATTAGTAAGTTTGTTATTTTGAACTTTAAAAATATGCATCCTGCAAATCATCAAGGTGTCATTGCCGATTTGTCACTACCTATGAGAGTAGTGTAGGTTCCTTCACACACACACACAAAATGGTTCAAATGGCTCTGAGCACTATGGGACTTAACATCTGAGGTCATCAGTCCCCTAGAACTCAGAACTACTTAAACCTAACTAACCTAAGGACAGCACACACACACACACACACACACACACACACACACATATATATATATATATATATATATATATATATATATATATATATACCATTCAAATTTCATCTTTAAAATCGGTTTCTGTTCGACACAGATATAACACATCAAATGAAATTCTGCTGTATATAGTTATCACATCTTTACGTGGAAATGTGATCGTCCTTCCCCTACTTTAATGTCTTCAAGATTTGGATAAAGGCCCTGATCATTCCACGATAAGTATGTGAGAAGTAGATATTTGGTTAATTGGCCTCTTGAAAAACACTGCTGCTCATTGTAAGCTACCTACTTTCTGCTTAAGTTGGGATGGTACGTTTAGTTTCATGGACTGATTTTATAACAATATCTAACTATAGCTTTAAATGGAAAATAATATACATGGTGTTCGGAAATCCCCATTACAAGCTCCTAGGATTTGTAGTGGGGAGTGAGTATACTGAGTGAAGCGAAATTCACGCACTCGTTCTTCGCAGCGCGACTCCTCACACGCCAGCGATATAAAATGTCTGTCACAAAATTTCGTCCGGCGAGTATATCCGACAGGAAAAGGTCGTTAAAGAGGCGCGATCTGGCATCACTGTAACCACAGGTATAGTAACTAGCTCTGTCAACACGTAAGCTCGTACTGTACAATTGGTGCAGTGGATAGAATTTGGGGTTAGCATGCTGGAGGTTCCAACAACGTGCAGGTAACCCACTTTTAGGAAAGTTATGTACTCTGGGCATACTAAGATCAACTTGCTAATCAAATTTTCCCTATTCGGAACTCTGAAATTTAAAGACACACAATAAACATGTTACATACAGGGCGGTCACAAACGGTATGAGAAGTTTGTAAGAGTATGGCAGGCTAACTAGTGCTGGGAAATAGCTGTAAAGTAAAAGAATCAATATGATGCTCCATTTCTGACTTAATAAGCATTTAAGTTAGCCAATCACGCCGTCGTATGAGCAACTGCAAGCGGCCCGCCAGAGATGATGACGCCAAAGTGGTTCTTTGTTAGGAGTTCTAAAACCGGACAACAGAGCGATATAAAAATTGGACATGGTAGGGTAGCAAGGATCAAACCCGATCCAAACGCTAAATAATCTTGTGAGCTGTCATCTGTACTATCAAAACGAGAAACACTAATTTTATCTGGTGTTCCACTTGAATCTGCACTTGCAGCTGCCTGAGTGACTAAATTCAGTGTTAATTCACTTGGGAATGGCGCAACTTATCGAAATATTTCTTTAAAAATTATTTCTCAGCACAATATACCCTGCAACATCCTTACCAGGTTTTCAGACTGTTTCTGACCACTCTGTATAAAGCGATGCACTGTCAACTCTCTCTTATTCGGCAAATGACCAGTTACCTCTTGACATGGACATTTTTAGAGACGTACATATTGATTGTAATGTTGTAAATTATGTTATGCCTAGTTTCACGATGCGAGCCAGAATCTCACCAAATATTTGGAACACGTAATCTCAGAACAAACAACATAATACGATTTCAATGGATCTCCGAACCCAGAAAGCACCGACAGAAAACCCAAAGAAGAACTGGCTGGACTTGACTCGCGCTGTGTCAGACAAATGGACGATTCTCAGTGGAAAACGCGGTCATGTTTTGTACCCATTGGCTCGCTCTATTGCTTGTCAAAGTGTGCACTTGAGATATCTGATCTAAGTGTAAGGTGTCAAACAAATAACACACCTCACATTGAATTCCTGAAACAATTCCAGTAACCTATATGTCACATGATATAGCTGATTGAAAATGTACGAATTTTATTGATAGGCAACCTTAGTAACGAAAATCTAAGATTTTCATTTTTGCTAACTAATTTCTGTTAGCGATAACTTTTCCTTTACAGGGAGTGTAGTGGAACAGACATTGAGATCAACGTCTGAATACATCACTGTCTGTACTGCTCCACGCTTCTGAACTCTGCATGTGGGAGATGGTATCTTGCTACCTTGCAGGATATAGGTATAACACCAAATTCCTAAAACTCTCACAGGGCGTCCTTGTGCAACTATGGTAGGAAGATGGATAAGAACCAGTCTTACATGTGTTACGCAAGTTTGTCACATGTAGCTATGACTGTTCAGTACAGAACCGCCATAGCAGTACATCTGCAATTTATATTTAGTGGGAAAGAAGCAGCTCTGCAATTTGTTGTGGTCACAGCCAATTTCGTTGAAAACATACTTAGAATAAATAGAAAACTAGTTGTATAAGAAAATTTGAGTTACAAAGTTAATTATGTGTCTCATTGTTCTTATTCAGGGTAAACAGTCTTAATCGGCAATTTCTAACTGAAAAGATTTCACAACATCTCTAACAAATATAACTTCTGGTTATTACAGTTGCTATATCAGCTATTGTGCATATTATGCTGAGTTGACATAAGTCACGAGATACCTCCTAATCTCATGTCAGACATCCTTTTGTCCGGTACTGTGCAGCAATTAGATGTGGCATGGACTGAAGAAGTCGTTGGAAAACCCCTGCAGAAAACTGAGCCTTGCTGCCTCTACATCATCATCATCACATCATCATCATCATCATCTTCAGGACTTCCTTCCAGCAAGCTGGGTAGGAACTTTGTGAACAATATGCCTCCATTGGTTTCTGTTCTGGTATAGCTTTTCCCTCTCCACTACATCCCTTGTTACTCCTCTTAAGATCCCCCTTAACCTGGTCTGTCCATCTCTTTCTAGGCAGCCCAATTGGCTTCTTCCTGGTACAGCCATCTCCAGATACTGGCGTGGAGTTCGAGCCAGGTGCATTCGCTTCACATGACCGAACCACTTCAATCTCAAAGCATTTATTCTCTCCTCTGTAGTCAATGTCACCTGCCGGTCTCTCCCTACATAATCGTTCCTGACTCTGTCTCTCCTAGTTTTTTGTAGAGCTGACCTAAGAGACTTCAATTCACATACTTGTATTTGACTCTCTTCTCTCTTATTTACGACACAGGCCTCTAGACTATACTTCATGATTGGCAGGAGATAAGTTTTACACATGGTCTGTTTGGCTCTTCGACGGACTGCCTTGTCCCAGATTAGATTTCGTACTTGGTGGAAGAAGCTAGATCCTTTTGTTATTCTGTTTAAGACTTTTAGTTTGAAACTTCCATCACATTATATGGCGCCACTCAGATAATTGAAGCTTTTCACACATTCACCATTCTCCCCCTCCAGTATGATGTGACAAGGTGTGGGTGTCATGCTCATCTTCATTGCCACTTTTTTGTTTCTACTCACAGTTATACTGAATTTTTAAAATTTTGTGTTCCAGTTATCTAGTCCCCTCTGAACCTCTTTTTCCGACTCCCCAAATGGCGATGTCATCAGCAAAAACAAGATCCTCATTTTCTTCTTCCTTGATTTCTTTCATGATTGTGTCCATAAGTGTAATGAAGAGTAAAGGGGAGAGCGAACTGCCTTTCTGAACACCTCTCTTTGTCTTAAACCATTTTGATCTTCCATCTCCTACTTGTACACTGCTCTCACAACCATCGTACAGCATCTGGGCTTTTTTAATTAATGAGTCAGGAACATTAAGTTCTCAAGTATTCCCATATTTTATCCCTTGGTACACTGTCATATGCTGCCTCTACAGCAGTCCACAAATGCGAAAGTGTTGCTGCTGCAAGGTTTTGTGTACAAACTGACATCTAGATTATGCCTCGTTCGATGGGATTCAAGTTGGGCGATCACGGTGGCCAAATCATTCACTAAATTATCCAGGATTTTCTTAAATGAATTGCGAACGGTTGTGGCTGCTGACATGGCGCATTGTCATCCATAAAAATTTAATTCTTGTTTGGGAACATTAAGTCAATGAATGGCTGCAAATGGTCTCCATGCAGCTGAACATAACTATTTCCAGTCAATGATCGTTTCAGTTAGATCAGAGGATCCAATCCATTCCTTGTAAACACAGCCCACACCATTATGGAGTTTCCACAGTGCCTTGTTGATAGCTTGGATCCAAGGCTTCATGGTGTCTGCGGCACACTCTTAGCCTACCTTCAGCTCTTACCTACAGAAATCGGGCCTCACCTGACCAGGCCACTGTTTTCCAGTCTTCTAGGGTTCAACCAATATTGTCACAAGTCCAGGTGAGGCGCTGCATGGTGATGTCGTGCTGTTAGCACTTGCATCAGTCGTCTATTGCCACAGCCCTTTAACTCCAAATTTCACCACACTGTCCTAACAGATACCTTTGTCATATGTCCCACATTGATTTTTGCTGCTTTTTCAGGCACTTTTCTTTGTCTGTGAGCACTGACAACTCTACTCAAACGATACCGCTGCTCACGGTCGTTGGCCAATGCGTTGTCCATGGTGAGAGATAATGTCTGAAATTTGGTAGCCTCGACGCACGTGACACTGCGATCCTCAGAGTATTGAATTCCCTAACGATTTTCAAAATGGAATGTCCCATGCATTTAGCTCCAACTATCGTTTCTCGTTCAAAATCTATTAATTCCAGTCATGCTGTCATAATGACGTCGGAAACTTTCCATATGAATCACCTGAATACAAATGGCAGTTCCGCCAATACAATGTTCTTTTATACCTCGTGTACACGACGCTACCACCATCTGTATATGTGCTTATCGATTTCACATGAATTTAGTCACATCATTGAATTCAATAATGCTTGTCTAAATTTGAATTCGTTTTGGAAGTACTTGGCGCGAAATATAATACCCACGGTTGCCATCTTTGGAGGCAACAATGGGCTTAACTCGAACTGAACCTAGATACAAGCAAGTCAACCCATGTGGTCAATCGATATGGCTTCAACTTTATGAAAGACTTCATCAGTCTTAATGGTTAGCAACCGTTCGCATGGCACTCTCTCGCGAACCAATGACTAGTGGTTTTCCAAGCATGAGGACATGCTAATCTGGGAAGCTGTGCAGTATGCGCTCTATCGACGTCACTCAGGAAACAATGGGCAGTAACTGGTCTCACGTTAAGTTGAAAGTCAACGACATTCGTAGCCCCCTAATACAGGACACACCAACTGGGCTCGACACTGGTAGGGCTACTGTCCGGCTTACAAGTTGTGCGAACCAGAGATTATCGTGTTGTGTATTTAATAACATCCCATATCTTCATGCTGCACCCATATGTGGATGACAAATTCAGCTAGATCATTCCCCTTGGAATCCCCACGCACGTATACACTTGTTGTTATAATGCATGGAGAACTGAGATTCGTCATAAAAGTAGAAGTGCTGCCATTCCTCTTCTCAGAGCTATTTTTGTGCTCTGCGCTGTCAGCATGTATTTCTTGTTGCTGAGTCAAGCGAAGCCATAACAATGGTAGCTAAGTTTACCATCTGTAGAGCTCGAAGCAGCGTCACACTTCCCTTGCTGATTATTGCCTTACAACAAACAAGAAATATGATGTGGCAGTATGATGCTACACAACCGAGCAAGCGGTGTGTGTGTCCTCTCCAGCGTTAGCCGAATGGAGCTGTTGTGACCCTGCATGACGTTGAACAGTGCCCTCTTTGGACATCTGAGGTCATCAGTCCCCTAGAACTTAGAACTACTTAAACCTAACTAGCCTAAGGACATCACACACATCCAAGCCTGAGGCAGGATTCGAACCTGCGACCGTAGCAGTCGCGCGGTTCCGGACTGAAGCGCCTAGAACCGCTCGGCCACCGCGGCCGGCTCGAAAGCTTACAGGCAATCGTATTTCTCTCAATCCATTTGCGAGTGTGACAGAAAATGGGATATCTAGCAGTGACAGAAAGTATCCTGCATCACTCATCATATGATGGCTTTCAGAGTATGTGAAATTCCGACATATGTTGGTAGCTGCTACTCCCCCCTACACGAGACATGTCATGACCTTCCCAAAGAAAGGAAAACAACATCCGAATGGAGATGTGAATGAGAGACCCAATGTGTGATATGGATACACAAAATGTATGCAGAGAATGTAGATGGCGATAAACATACCTGCTTCATGCAGTTGGGCTTATGCTTTTCATACGCGAGCACATACGCTGTTCAGTTACATTAAAGTAACCACCATCTGTATTCGTCATCCCGTGCAAGAAACACTCACAGATGCTAGTGCAGGGTATATGAAGCGTATTTGAGGGACGTGGAAAACAGTGCAGTCTTTGCCATTATACAGAAACGGAGAGCTTTATCTGACGTCCAAGGCAGCATGATTATTTGCTTTCGGGCCAAGGTTTGCAGCATTTCCGAAACGGCTAAGGTTGTAAACTGTTCAAGTACCACCGTGGCTTAAGTATAGCGTATATGGCAAAACGGCGTTATTCAAAACCGGCACCAAGTCAACTGTGACACACCATCGGCTGTAGATAGCAGGGTTGAACGACGGCTGTGGGCATGTACAAATGCGAATAGACGTGCAATTATCCAGCAACTGACTGCCAAGATGAACCAAGGGGTTACAAACAGTGTATCCCCAACGACCGTTTGGCGAACGAGTATGGGTAACCACAGAAGGCACCTGGTTCATGCACCCATGCTGACTGCTGCCCATCGGTGACGAAGGTAACTGAGGGGCGACAGGTGGCCTTTTTCAGATGAAACACATTTTATGCTCCGTCGTACAGAAGGCTATTAACTTGTGCAGCGTGGTATGTCAGAAAGCACTCTGACAGCATAAGGACGAGCTATGGTATTTTATAGCTGTGCGTTTGTTCCTTTCTGTGCCGCGGCTAGATCACTAGACGGCACAGCAGAGACATCAACACATGAGCAGCTAGTTCAGTTTTTCGACAGGAATTACATTCATCGTGTTTGGAGTCCATTCGGTAGGTTGTTCTATTTCTTAGTCTTCCTTTCCAGGCTCCCATCATTGAGTGAACTGTTTGGGAATGAGAATGTCGTTGAAAGAGAATGTCGTTCACGTTATGTATTGTTCATACACAGTCTCACTGCGAGCGTCATGTATTTCCGTTCCAGGAAAATACATTTCGTAATAACTTTGACTGTGGTACAGCAAACTCACTTTACACTGCTGAAACGTTCATTCCTTTTTTATGACCGAATTTTAAGGATTTACTTGCCCGTGCCACGTTTGCAATGGGCTTGCGATGTTTTCTACAAGTCTGTCGCAGTCTTTACAGTTACTGCAATCTTTGTAAGTTATTTATTGTTTTAGGGAAATCACAGTAAAGGGACGGGGCAGTAGGTTCGAAACGAACTTGAGACACCTCGTGGCACATTAAAACATTGTGTCGGAATGGGACGCGAACTCGGGGTGAGGTGTTTAGACGGTAATGTATCTGGACAGTGAGGTGCCCATGCATGACTCACGTACCGCCCTCCAAGCTTCAGTTCTGGCATTACCTCTCTCGTACTTGCGATCTCTGTCCTCCACATAGTCTTAATTTTCCGACAAGGTTTAAAAACACCGTACATCCTGCAGCAGATCAAAAGGTACACACTTCCTGTACTAAGTGAAAAGCCACATTTTGCATTCTAAAGAACTACAGTCCTTCTTACGACGTATAGGAGCAGGTAAGTAAACGCTCTTAGTATTACTCTTTACGAAGATATTTCTATGACTACCTCAAGAGATACAAGCTGGAAAGCATTGACAATTAACTACTTTGTTAACGGTATAATGAATTATTTGTGTATTAGTGTGATGTCATATGTAAACATAGCTGTACTGTTGATGCCGATATACATGTGTGAGGTACTGCACTGGGAAAAACTGTGATAACATCTGCATTTTAAAAGTTATCAAACGTTCTACTGCCACTGTGTTCCATCACCAGACTGATATCCCTATGAATAAATCTCAACACCCATAAAATGGCCGTTTGGTGTGGCCTAGCGGTTCTAGGCGCTTCAGTCTGGAACTGTGCGGCCTCTACGGTCGCAGGTTCGAATCCTGCCTCGGGCATGGATGTTTGTGACGTCCTTAGGTTAGTTGGGTTTAAGTAGCTCTAAGTTCTAGGGGACTGATGATAAGTCCCATAGTGCTCAGAGCCATTCGAACCATTTGAACCATAAAATGTGTGTTAATAATGTAATGCCTATGACACGTTAAATGTCGTTGGGTGACGAAATGCTTGGTAGGCTTAACAATATCCAAATTTCGGTAGACATTGTGGCTTCTTTCATGAATTAAAACGAAACTGAATGGAAAAATCTACTGAAATACACTGCAGGAATGTATTTCACATTTAATGTTAAACTACGGCAATTTGTCTAAAGCCCCTGCGAACATTGCTACAAAAAAATAGTTGTTATACAGTATAAGCCCAGCCAGGTATTTCCAGTTGGCCACTACGATCAATTCAGAAGACTGCATCTCTACATCCATAAGACAACGCAACACATAAATTTCAACAGTATTTGTCTATTCAGTACTGTTGTGCCTAACGAAAACACTGTAAAGATGAAAACAGTTCGTCTATTGCCCAACAAGCAAAGCAAGTACACTGTATGAGCAAAAGTATTCGGACAACTGGCTGAAAATGACTTACAAGTTCGTGGTGCCCTCCATCGGTAATGCTGGAATTCAGTAAGTTGTTGGCCCACCTTCAGCCTTGACGACAGCTTCCACTCTCGTAGACATACGTTCACTACAGTGCTGGAAGGTTTCTTGGTGAACGGTAGCCCATTCTTCACGAAGTGCTGCACTGAGAGGAGATATCGATGTCGGTCAGTGAGGCCTGGCACGAACTTGGCATTCCAAAACATCCCAAAGGTGTTCTATATGATTCAGGTAAGAACTCTGTGCAGGCCAGTCCATTACCGGGATGTTATTCTCGTGTAATCACTGCGCCACAGGCCGTGCATTATGAACAGGTGCTCGATCGTGTTGAAAGGTGCAATCGAGATCCCCGAATTGCTCTTCAACAGTGGGAAGAGGGAAGTCCCTAAAACATCAATTTACGCCTGTGCTGTGATAGCGCCACGCAAAAAAGGAAGGGGTGCAAGGCCCCTCCATGAAAAATACGACCACACCATAACACCACCGCCACCGAATTTTGCTGTTGCCAGGTGACGTTCACAGGGAATTCCCCGTACCCACACCCTACCATTCTGCTGTCTCGCGATGTCTGATGACTGCTGAGGTTGCTGGTATGGAGTACCTAGCAGTAGGTAGTAGCACACTGCACCCGAAAAAGTATGGTTTTGGGGGTGTCCGGATACTTTTGATCACATAGTGTAACTGTGGAGATCTTGCTAACTGCGACAGATAATTTTTTCTTCCTTCTTTTCTTTCGCTTCATTTACTTTGTAGATTTATCTTTAAGGGTCCAGAATACCTTTTTGTTTTGTTGTATAGTAGGAAACATGACAGTCCATTGCTTTAGTTTTATTGATACATGAATTTCTTTTAATTAAAAATGTAAAGATGGAATTTATGTTTGATCTTCTGTTTAATGGGTTTGTGAAATGCTTCAAATGAAGCTGCTGTGTGAATTGCATTGCTAGAGCGATATCGATAATGACAATCGAACAGAGACAGTCAGCAGCGTACATTGTCGTGTATGTTGCGTAATCGGGCTTGACAGAAACACAAGAAAATGTAAGGACGCATTCTTATTTTTCGGTCACGGTTAACAGTATATTTCGGCGTGGAAAGTTCTGAAAAGAAAGTTAGACTGAGAAAGTTAGACTGAGAAATTCTGAGATTGAGCTTCGTTGAGAACTATAAACAACAGTAACAATGCACACGCGAATAGGGATTGTCGTTGCTAAAATCGTACGGTCAGTGACAATTATTGAACTACATGAAATAAAATCGTCATAACTTCTGAACGGGCGTTCAAACTGCACGGTTGGCCTCGGAGCATGATGGGAATTAGTATGCCCATATGCATGCTCATTCATCTTGTTGACGCAGAGCCCATTTTCATTTGGGGGGGTTCGTCAATAACCAAATTTGCGCATTTGGGGGATTGAGAATCCGCATTTCGTGATCGTGAAGTCTCTTCACTTCCGACGGGTGACTGTGTTGTGTGCAGTGTCTAGTCATGGAATAAACGGTGTGATATTCTTTGATGTAACGGTGACTATTGAAGGTTTTTTAAAATGATTTCATCCCTGTTATCCAAAGTGACCCTGATTTCGACAAGATGTTCGTGCAAGACAGAGCTCGACCGCATCGAAGCAGGAGAATGATGTCCTGGAGGTGCACTTTGGGGATCCCATTCTGACTGTGGGGTACCCAGACGCAACCGGCATTAGCCTCGACTGACCGCCATATTCTCCGGATCTGAACACATGCGACTCCTTTTCTTAGGGCTATATTAAGGACAAGGTGTACAGCAATAAATCCAAAACCACTGCTTAGCTGAAAACAGCCACTGAGGAGCTCATTGACAGCATTGCTGTACCGGCACTTCAGCGGATCAGGCAAGATTTCGCTATTCGTCCTAGCCAGATTACCGCCAATGATAGCAGGCGTATCAATCATGTCATAACCCAAATCTGAATATCTGTAGTGACGTTTACGTGTTGAATATAGTGTGTTCACGCCGTAGTTTTTAGCTAGTTTACGTTTTCTAATTTAGTTCAATAATTATTAACCTGTAACTGAGTTGCATAAATTAATGTACTTGTTTGAGACTCGGCGAACGCCCGCAAACATTAAAGCCTTACATGTTTTCGTGGAGAATTTCAAACTGTTTGTGAGGTATGGTGTTGTTTTTGTGGGAACTATAATTTCGCGATCGTGACTGGTGAATGCTTATAGACTGTAGTTTCGCAAACGGCGAGAGAAGGTGATTTTTAGACTTTTTTAAACGTATATACCGTTCACTGAAAACGCAGTCATGTATGTAGGAAACGTTATCGTCGCTCACATACGAAGCTGGATCTGAGCAATAACCATTACGTCTGACTAGCTAGTGACAAACGTACGGTAAAATGAGTATTATCGCCTGGAGATTGGCACTCTAAGCAAGAGCATGTGTTCACTGCAACTATACAACTCTTGGAACGTCATTAAATACGCCGCAAGCAGTGATGAACTACTGTCGATGCTTCATCAACCACCGTGCGGAGCGGCGGGAGAACGTTGTGTGTCACAACGAACGGGGATCTTTTGCTTGACCGCCTGGATCACGAGGGTGGTGGAAACTTCTATAAAAAAAACCTCACTGTCAAGGTGTGCTGGCCGCTGATGAGATGCGTGGCTGTTGAGGTGGAACAGTCATTCGCGGGCAACGTCTGGGAACCAGCCGCACCTTTGTTGTATAAGGTGTAGCTAAGCACGCGGGGCTCTATATGAGTGGAATTTTATATCCATATCAGTTATGTCATGGGGATGAATCCTTCGAAATTTTACCGTCCTCCGCCAAGCTGAAAGGTTGTATTACTGAAAGGTACCAACACCCAGTTTAACAAAAGCGCTCGGATATCCTCCTGATTCAGTCAACGGAAGACACGCTGTTTGTCAGAATGTGCTTACGATAGTTAAAAGAAAACAGAACAGTTTCCATGAAGTTTCACCATTCTACACACAAAACGTTTTGGAGGGCTGTGCTACAACCTTAAAATTGTTAAGCACTTGCAACATGGGACCCTGCTGGTCAAAACGTCTACCTTCTAACAAGTGAAGAATCTTCAGAAGGCTCAATGCCTCGGGGAGTATGCAATTGAAACTGAACTGCACAATACCTTGAACTACAGCAAAGGTGTTGTGACTTCCAGGAGTCTCGCTGACATTCCATGAGGAGAACTGAAAGCTTAGTTGCTCCGAGAAGGTATTGTTGACGTGCAAAACATTAGGAAAAGAGTCGATGGCGATCGTATCAAATCAGTCTCTTTTACATTTACATTAAACAGCACCAACCTTCCAAAGCATGTCAAGGCAGGTTTCCTTCGCCTATGCATACGGCCTTAGTTCCGAAACAAAATGTGCTGCTTAACTGGCAGCACTTTAGGCATACTACGCTTGATTGTAAGGGAGAAGCCATTTGTTGCAAATGTGGTAAATTCACCCACGAAAGAGTTGGTTGTTCCTCTCCTCCGAAGTGTGAATCTGCTCTGGGAATAATTCTGTCTGGAGTAGGGACTACAATGTCTTCCTTGAATAAGGGAAGATGTAGTAAATAAAAACGACAAAGCGCATACCGTATACTGAATCCAGAATGATATACAAGGCCAGGCAGTCGCCCATGTTTCCCTCGTCATTTGCTTCCATTCTCAAACCGCCTGTTCAGAAAACTCACTCCGCTACGCAAACAGAGGTTGCTAGTGTCGGCACTAGTATCTGCGTTTGCCTACACACGTGTGCTGCTGCAGTTACTTCAAATCCCGTCCCTCCCCCAATAACTTCAGAAAAGGCCTTGGATGTGGACGCTGTGGAATCCCAGCCTCCAAAGATCCTGTCTTGTGGACCATCCAGCACTGTCATTAACACTTCCCTGACTGTGGCTCCGAAGCCGCCTCAGACAAAAAAAATCAAAGTTGAAGACGAAAAATGTCCCACAAACAGAGACAGGCAGTGCACAGTCCGATCATGTTGACGCCATCCTCTCTGACGTCTCACTCGAATCTTCATCAGAGGCGATGGATCTTGATATCTGACTGAGGCAACCATGTCTCGCCAAGACTAAGCCTCCACCCATTGCTGAGTCCCCTCCATGGGAGGAAGTCAGGATAAAAATGCTACCTCCGTGATAGATGGCTCCCCACCTACAGTGGAACATTATTGCGTTCAGGTCACATGTGAAGGAATTGAAACTCCTACCGCACGAACACCTGCTGTGCTTGTGTTTGCAGGAAACGCATTCAATGTCCCCGTACTGTTGGGCTATATGCTTTTTGCATGGATGACCTGAGTGGAGAAAGGGCCAAGGGAGGGTTACTATGTTGGTCAACAACGTGCACCACTCCTCTGATCTTCCTCGGACTACTGACCTGCAAGCAATTGCAGTTGAAATTCATGTAAGTCTCCGGATCACTGTTGGGTCATTGAATCTACCTCCGTGAGATGCAGTTGAGTCTCAGGCTGTTAAAGTTCTTATGGAACAACGCCCACGACCATTACTCTTACTGGTAGACTTTAATGCCCGTCATGTATTGTGCGACTCGGTCTCTTCTTGCCCTCAGATTTTGCAGAGCCTCCGGACGTCCCCTACCTATTCAGTCTCAACACAAGTACTATTCATTTGTGTGCCCACCGTTCTCAGCCATCGACCCGTCTTTCTGTCCTCCAGCGCTCGCAGACTTTGTTCAGTGTGAAGTCATTGTCGACCTTCATTCCAGTGACTTATTTCCACTCCGTATTCACCTGCTGGGCGGAATAGTAACTGAAGAGAAGCCACCAAAATGTATGGTCAGCTTGACGCTGTTTAGCCAACAGGCTGAGATTGAACACCGCTACAGTGTTCGGGAATGTGTGGACAACATTACACGAATGATGTATCGTGCCGCTGATTTATCTGTTCATAAATCCTCTGGTCATCTTAGGAGACAACCTGTACCATTGTGCACCAGTGAGTGTCGCTCATCAATCCATAACAGGCATACGGCTATTCGACGGTTTAGGTGCCGCCCAACAGCAGAGAACCTCATAGCGTTTAGGGTTGCGAGAGCCAAGGCTCGACGCATAATCAAGAAGAGCAAGGAAAGGTTGTGGCAAGCTCCCCTGGACTCCATCAACCGCTGCACTTGTTGTGCAAAAATATGGGAAGCCATCAGGAGGATTTCTGGTAAACACAGCCGTTTATCAATAGCAGCAGTCCTGAAAGAGGGATGTCTCAAACGACTCCCTCATGCACACTCATACGATGACAGAGCATTTTTCAAAAATGCCGGTCAGGTTCTGGCGTTTCACCACTACCGCACGACTGTAGAGAGGGGCAAGCTGAACTTCAGATGTTATAATTCTAAGTCTCACGACTACCCTTTCTCCAAGTGGGAGCTGGAATTCACGGCCGGCCGGAGTGGCCGAGCGGTTCTAGGCGCCGGAACCGCGCGACCGCTACGGTCGCAGGTTCGAATCCTGCCTCGGGCATGGATGTGTGTGATGTCCTTAGGTTAGTTAGGTTTAAGTAGTTCTCAGTTCTAGGGGAATGAAAACCTCAGCAGTTAAGTCCCATAGTGCTCAGAGCCATTTGAACCATTTTTTGAATTGACGCTAAGACTCGTGATACTGCAACCGGTCACGACCAAATCTGTATGCTTCGACATCAGCTTTCAGTCTCAAAGTAGATCTTCCTCGAATGTTTTAATTTGATATGGCATTCAGGTCACTTACCTATCTCGTGGAAATAGGCAATTTTGATACCTCTCCTAAGACCAGGAAGGGACCACATATCTCCCAGTAGTTAGTGGAGTATCGCCTTAACGAGATCTGTATGAGAGACCCTGGAGCTAATGGTTAACAACCGACTGCTCTTTTCAGTTTAACAGCCGTATACTTTAGGATATAACAACAGTTGCTGTCACGCTTTCGTATGAATGAGCTGCACAATGAGGGGATTCACGATATCCAGTTTCATGGCACTATACGTTAAGCTCGTTGACTCGAAAAAAGCGTATGGGGCCTGAAGATGGCAAAATGAATTGCCGAAACTGGTTGCGTTTGAAATAAAATTATATATCATAAAGTTTACGGCTGTTGGTGAAGTTCACTGAATTGAAAAGTAAGTATCAGCAGACGTCCGCTGGCCGTAATGGACCGACAGAGACCGTCTACTCTGGTTGTTAGAGACCGGGCAACTCTTTAGCCGCTCTCGGTGCAGATTCCGGAAATTTCAGTCCACTGTCGACAACCTGACCCTACCAGAGACGGCTGTTCAGCAGACATTCGTACGTAAACATCGCTGTCTCAGCTTGTTCTTTCTTATGAGAAGGAATATGACACTACTTGGAGACTCAGTATTCTCGTGAAACTCCATCAATGGCGCTTTTGTGGCCACCTCAAAAGAATTTGAGATAAAATCATAATATAGTTGGAACCACCAAAATTTAATATTCACGAAATCGGAATCAAAGTAGCACCATGTCGGAATGGTGTCCCTCAGTGTTTTAAGTGACATAGCCGTCTACCATAAGGAGTCCCGTAAAGTGCTCGTTTTTGTGGATGATTCTGCTGTTTTCTGTTCCTCCGCCAGCTGCAACAGCAGTTTGTCAGTGGCAGCTCACTGTGCCGAGGTTAGAGGAGTGGGCTGTAAAGACGGGTTTTCGGTGTTCTGTACGTGTGCTCATATTAATCGTTCTCGTCGTATTTTTAATTCATCTGACTTGCTTGTGAGGGATACCGGTCTGCACTGAAAAGACTCAGTGAGGTGTCTGGGTCTCATTTTTGATTCCAAACTGTCTTAATTACCATGCCTGAAGCACCTGGAGGCAAGGGCCCAGAAGACGCTGAACTTTCTGTGAAATGTCTTAGCGACAGGGCGAGTGAACAGGGTGCGTCTGCTCCAGCTTTCGTTCGATCGTGGCTGGACTACGGGTGCACAGTGTATGGGTCAGCGAGGCTGACGCTGCTCACCATGATGGGATCAGGCTGGTCACAGCAGGCACTTACAGGATCAGCCCCATACCCAATGTCTGTGCTGAAGCTGGTGATCTTCCACTTACCATCTGACGGAAGCTTCTCATGGTGCGTTCACGTGTGTCAGCTCCTCGCTACTCCCACTTCCCCAGCACACCATGCTGTTGCTCGACCAGTTGTGAACTCCTCTTTATGAATCGTCCACGAGCAGTGATCTCATTTGGGATCCATGCAATGTGAGTACTGGAGTCCTTCGGTCTGGGGCACACACACAGTTTTAAATCCGGGCTTCTGACCGACTGGCACCCTTTGTATTGCAGAGGACCAGAGTAATTTTAGATTTAGTGCAGTATAGGAACGACTGCACTCCTGCTTCTGTTTTTAAAGCGATATTTTCTGACAGTTTAAATGAACAGCACAACCATGTAGCTCTATTTGTGGGTGGGTCCAAACAGGGAGACTCCATTAGTTCCCAAGACCGTGTCCTCAAGGTCCGACTGCCTCGCGACTTTATCATGTTCATTGCTGGGTTATATGAGATCTTGCGGACACTGGAGCAGATCAGACGTTGTTCGAGTATTAAATTCCTTGTCTGTTCCGATTATCTTAGTGCCCTTCACTCTCTACAACGCAGCTGATAAAATAGCCCAGAATGGCCTGTCCAGGACGCCCTCCTCCAACTGCAACGGCTGGTGAAGGAGGTGTTTATCAACTGGGTGCCAGGGCACACGGGTATTGCGGTTAATGAAAGGCCACATATAGCAGCCAAGGAGCCATTTCACGACCCTCAGCTCGGTATGCCGTCATCCTGCATGCTATCGCCTCGCTGTATAGAGTCTTCCGTCGATGGCAAAACGACTGGCTGAAAATGATGTAAGTAAACTCTGTCTAGTTAAGTCCATAACGCATCCCTGGTGAACCTCCTTCCAGCCACGTCGATGGGACGAGGTCCATACTATTCTTCGCATAGGCCACAGCCCTACGACGTATGGCCTTTTGCTCCAGCGAGAGGACCCTACAGTGTGTGGAGCTTGTGACGTACAGATTACTATGTGTCATACTTTATTAGACTGTGTCTTAATTTCCGACCAGAGGGTAGCGGCAGATTTTCTGAGTGACTTGCCAATGAATGTGTTTGTAGTTTTAAAGTTTTGTTAATTGTCCAACATTTTTCATATTATTTTAAGGAGATGCTATTAACTTCACGGTAAATGATAATAGCCAAACATTTGCACGATAAACATTTATTCTAATCCTTGACCACGGTTTCGGTATATCTAAATATACATTCATCAGAAGCAAAAATACAGTAAAATCACATCCTGCAGTGGCGATACATAAAACAATCGTGCCAAAGGCGTCATCAGTAGTTCTGATTTTTGTGTATTTTTGCTTCTGATGACGGTATATTTACATATACCGAACCCTGGTCAAGGATTTCAATAAATCTTTATCCTGCAACTGTTTGGCTGTTATCATTTACCGTGAAGATTTTCAACCGTTGCTGTTCTGCTTCAGCCAGGTTTAAAATTTTGAGATGGTATTAACATGTTGAGAGGGTGAGGGGCTCACTCATGTTTTTTGTATGTCGTCAGTCGGTCACCTTTGCCCGTGCCGTTGTTATAGTTCCTCCGTCGTTTTAATTGGTTTTCTATCCCTGGAATAGAACATTTCACGCTTTCTCCGTTGTCTTAAGGCCAGTGACATAGAGTGATTATGCGGCTCAACGCGAATGACGTGACTGTGAGTGAAACAGTATCATTTCGTAGAGTTCCTCCTTACTACGTGCAAAAATTTTAGCGATTTTATCCACATTTGTTTGTTTTAAAGAGTGTAAGGGCACTGACAACAGCGCTGTTGAGCGTCTATAAGTTCCAAACACACTCACATAAATAAATGTAATTTCAAAAAAATGGTTCAAATGGCTTTGAGCACTATGGGACTCAACATCTGAGGTCATGAGTCCCCTAGAACTTAGAATTACTTAAACCTAGCTAACCTAAGGACATCACACACATCCATGCCCGAGGCAGGATTCGAACCTGCGAGCGTAGCGGTCACGCGGTTCCAGACTGAAGTGCCTAGAACCGCACGGTCATACCGGCCGGCTGTGTAATTTCAGGTAACTCTGTTTTCAGTCCGTGTTGACAGTGTTGATTCCACCATTAACAGTAACCATTACGATTGTCTACTACCATAACTCTCTTTTTTTTTATAGTAGCGGCTGTTGCACGTCTTTTACGTAACTTTTAGAGGCGTGTGTTGCAATACATGACGTGTTCTGTGCGTTTATTATACAGATATACGTGTTTTATTGTTGTGGTATGCGGCAGCCCTCTTAATACCTGGAGTCAGCTATTACATTCCGACCGACAACCAACAACAGCAAGTCTGTTTGGCAGTTATTGGTGCCCGTTAGGTGGAAGTTTTGAATTTGACATTTGTCAGCTACGTATACCGCGTTTCCATTTAGTAGGACGTCATTACTGCATCCTCATGACCAAGTAGGAGTTTCTTTGGCTCTTCATTTATAATTGAAGTAAATCACAGTCTGTTTCGTCATTTTTGACGAAATTAGTAGTGAGGCGTTTTCGGTGTTTTGTGCTCTTTTGGAGTTTAACAAACCCTGACTTGGTTATGGGTTAGTCTCAGCTTAAATAGTCTAATTAACTTTTATCGTAATGGTTTGGAATGAACTGTATTTTAGTTAACAGGCATATCTTGGTGTCTTCTACATACCGCATACACATCGAACCTGTCCTCCTACGGGTCACATTATGCTCTAATATTTCTCTTTCAGAGGCCATCTGCATTGTATGGTAGAGCATCAACTTGATTCTCCCCATCTGGGGTGGGGCTTTGTTTACGACTTTCCCGGAAGTCGCCATTACATCGTACAGTTACGTGATGGTGGTGTTGTGTTCGTGTCGTGAGTTCTTGCGTGACGGATATGCGGTATTTTCCACGAACCCACTACGGTGCACGTGTTTTCCGTGCCAATCCCTTTTGCATTCCTGTGGCTGTAATACTGCTTCTCTGCTGTGATCATTTGTTTCTCTTACATTCTGGAAGCTGTGGCCAATGAGAACTGGACACATGTCATATGGAATGTTTTATTCGTATTAGTCTTAAAGTATTTAATGTTTCTCCTGTATCACGTACTGCAACGTGCAGCTTACAGTGGTACATTAAGCAATGACGTCTTGACCGGAATGAAATTTTCTTCCAAAACAGACACTAGTAACAAATCTTACATATTCAAACAGATTAGTGCGATTTTCCGGAAAAAGACGATATCTGATCTCAGACGCAAGAGAATCAAACACAGATAGTCTAAGCCATCTGTACTAGACTAGGGAGAAAAATAACGTAAGAGAGCGAAGACCGTGGTGTCCCTGTGCAGGTAGATGCGGAGTGCAGACCCAGTCATATGGTCTTCCAAAACACTTCCGCTCTTCCCAGCATAAGTCTCTGCCACACTAACCGTAATCTGTGATGACGTCACTATAGATTTTTTCTGGCGGACACGTCGGACACGGAGTTTCTGTACCATGGGTTGGAATTGGTCTGGTAGTCGCCGCTAGTAGTAGCGCTCATTGGCTGTTATTAAGTCTTTACGTAAATGGCTAATGACTTCGTGTGTAAAGGAATGACGTCTGATACGGATGGTTGGAGGTCGCAGTCTGTAATGTCCCTCGCAGTTCCTTTCTCACGCATGTGAAGATGAAGTCAGAGTACACCGGGTGCGATAACAATCATACATATACGCGCACTGTACCAAAGTTATCTAAAAAAAAAAAAAAAAACTCGCAAGTAATACGCGGTGTGTCCTCACCCAGACCGACCGACATTTCTCCGCGCAAAATTCAAGTTTTGGACATAGAGGCAAGTTGGGTGGGATCATTTAGATGAAGTTCATACCATAAAACACTCGTTCGTCAACACTTCACAAGTGTGAAACTAAAACGTCTTACAGTGAAACTGCCACCTGTAGTTCAGTAATTCTGTACATTTTCAGAAATTCTATAATTTTCAAGACAATCAACGTAAGCTCCTGTGAAATAATTGATATATTATTTGCTTATTCTTCGTTACAGGTGAATAAATAGACAAAATGCGTTTGACAGCGTTATTCATGTGACGTTATTCTAAAACTGAAAGCTGTTTGGGGCAAATTGACTACCGTCCCTAAAGCAGCTAATGGGTTTAAAAAGTCGGGGACAGACTTTGGTGTCTTGATGAGCACGATTTTTCTGTGGGAGAAACTATGAACTCGGCTCTTGTCACGTGCAGATCGTGAAAGTGAAACCACAGAACCTCTAAATCAATCACCTATTGAAAATCAGATAGGGCAAAATGAAGAACAAGACCCTCAAGAGCTGTAGAAGATGATGTTGATCGTTCACGAAGGAGGCGAGGTGGAAGAAGAACATTTAAAATCACTTCCAAAGAAGGAATAACGCAGTGTTCTAGATGTGATAAACCTACGCTGACTCAACACATGCTGGGGTGGGGAATGCTCAAACATTCAAATAGGAAATTTTATTAATAAAAAACACTGATCTAGGGTCGTATTAATTTTAAACACAGTAATCCTGTCATTAAATACTATACAATATTTATTAATGTATCATTGATTATAGTAGTGTCTTATACTTTCTAGGAATAAACATGTATTACACTTTTATCATTATCAGTTGTCATTGAAAAACAATTGTGAGTGAATAAAAATACAGTTGAACACAGGTTTTACGTACAAAGGTAAAGAAACTATTTTCATAAAGTGAGTTTATTAACAACGATTCACCGCCAACACCTTCATCTGGTCCAGGTCTCCCATACCACACCCTATATTCTGAAGAATACGTTACCTCTGCTTTCTTTTCCTGGTTTGATTTAACGCCAGCGACTGTTGCACAAAATATCAATTTCAATGTAAGGAGACTTATTGGTAATGAAGAAAGGGCATTAGAAAAAATTACCATTCACGCCTTGTTTACGGCAATTGTCAAGTTTACTTGCATGATACCTAGTTCACAACATGACAATGTTGTGATTTTTAAACCTTTAAAACTGCCTCACTACAATATTCCGTACATAGTATAGTTCATGATTTTGCTACTAGTCATTGAGATCATGTTTGCCTGTATCTCAATCAGACTGCTTGACAACATATTTTACTTTCAACAAAAGCGACTTCGAGAAGAATCGAGTTTCCTCAGAAACACATGCCACACAAACACTGATCGCTCCGTATCACAACAGTTTGGAAGTTACATGTTAATTCGAAACTTTCGTTTTTAACGAATATTTCCAGCTTCGTAGCGTGCGGACCCGCGGTCTAGGGGTACGGTAGCTCAGCGTGTTCGGTCAGAGGGTTAGCAGCCCTCTGTAATAAAAAAAAACTGAGTTCATCGATCAACAACGAACCTAAACGGCTGTCTTACGACGTCCGCCCCAAACAGATGCAACGATCAAAAGCGATCAAAACGAGATTTAAAAAAAAAAAAAAGGGGGGGGGTAGCGTCTTTGATTCATAATCAAAACGTCTTCGGTCCCGGGTTCCATCCCCGCCGCTGCCTAAATTTTGATAAATAATCAGCATTGGCGGCCGAAGACTTCTGGCATAAGAAGTCAGCCTCATTCTGCCAACGGCTTTGTCAAAGAGGGCGGAGGCATCCTTGGTATACTTGGAATAAGTGTACCATAAGGCTGTTTAGCCAAAAGTACTGTTGTCTCTGCTATACTCCATGTCTTCCACGTCAAAATATTTGCATCTGGAAACGCTTCAATGCCACCATAATCTGCATGATTGCCCCATACAACAGCAAGCGTGAGCCATGTAGTACCTCCAAAAACTGCTTGTACATCACATGTAAGGTTGAAATGGAGTCCACGAAAAACATTTGGACCTCCAATCAATTGTTGTTTATTAAACTGTCCAGCCAAATCAATATCAGTAGCCTTCAAACTGCGATACACAGGAACGCTGCACCGCCAGCGACGACGCCATGCACGTCGCATAGGCATCGCTGTGGCACCTTAACACAAGTGAACGTAGCAAGCCACCGCCCAGCGAGACACCCAGAGCTATGCGTCCGCACTTGTCCTAGGGGTGGGAAATTGCCCCTAAAGGCTGAAGAATCAGCAATGATCAACGACATGAGGATGCAGAAGGCAATGGCAACCACTGCATTAAAGACACGTAACGTGTATCCACAGGACATGTGGCCTGTAATTGAAGAAGTATCATGATGATCTCTCCATTGGCCAAAGATTCCGGAGTAGTCCCCCATTCGGATCTCCGGGAGGGGACTGCCAAGGGGGAGGTTACCATGAGAAAAAGATTGAATAATCAACGAAAGGATAACGTTCTACGAGTTGGGGCGTGGAATGTCAGAAGCTTGAACGTGGTAGGGAAGCTAGAAAATCTGAAAAGGGAAATGCAAAGGCTCAATCTAGATACAGTAGGGGTCAGTGAAGTGAAGTGGAAGGAAGACAAGGATTTCTGGTCAGATGAGTATCGGGTAATATCAACAGCAGCAGAAAATGGTATAACACGTGTAGGATTCGTTATGAATAGGAAGGTAGGGCAGAGGGTGTTACTGTGAACAGTTCAGTGACCGGGTTGTTCTAATCAGAATCGACAGCAGACCAACACCGACAACGATAGTTCAGGTATACATGCCGATGTCGCAAGCTGAAGATGAACAGATAGAGAAAGTGTATGAGGATATTGAAAGGGTAATGCAGTATGTAAAGGGGGACGAAAATCTAATAGTCATTGGCGACTGGAATGCAGTTGTAGGGCAAGGAGTAGAAGAAAAGGTTACAGGAGAATATGGGCTTGGGACAAGGAATGAAAGAGGGGAAAGACTAATTGAGTTCTGTAACATGTTTCAGCTAGTAATAGCGAATACCCTGTTCAAGAATCACAAGAGGAGGAGGTATACTTGGAAAAGGCCGGGAGATACGGGAAGATTTCAATTAGATTACATTATGGTCAGACAGAGATTCCGAAATCAGATAGTGGATTGTAAGGCGTACCCAGGAGCAGATATAGACTCAGATCACAATATAGTAGTGATGAAGAGTAGGCTGAAGTTTAAGACATTAGTCAGGAAGAATCAATACGCAAAGAAGTGGGATGCGGAAGTACTAAGGAATGACGATATACGTTTGAAGTTCTCTAACGCTATAGATAAAGCAATAAGGAATAGCACAGTAGGCAGTATAGCTGAAGAGGAATGGACATCTCTAAAAAGGGCCATCACAGAGGTTGGGAAGAAATACATAGGTACAAAGAAGGTAGCTGCAAGAAACCATGGGTAACAGAAGAAATACTTCAGTTGATTGATGGAAGGACGAAGAACAAATATGTTCCGGGAAAATCAGGAATACAAAAAATGCTTCGAATGGCTCTGAGCACTATGGGACTCAACTGCTGAGGTCATTAGTCCCCTAGAACTTAGAACAAGTTAAACCTAACTAACCTAAGGACAACACAAACATCCATGCCCGAGGCAGGATTCGAACCTGCGACCGTAGCGGTCTTGCGGTTCCAGACTGCAGCGCCGTTAACCGCACGGCCACTTCGGCCGGCTCAGGATACAGAAATACCAGTCGCTGAGGAATGAAATAAATAGGAAGTGCAGGGAAGCTAAGACGAAATGGCTGCAGGAAAAATGTGAAGACATCGAAAAAGATATGATTGTCGGAAGGACAGACTCAGCATACAGGAAAGTCAAAACAACCTTTGGTGATATTAAAAGCAACGGTGGTAACATTAAGAGTGCAACGGGAATTCCAGTGTTAAATGCAGAGGAGAGAGCAGATAGGTGGAAAGAATACTTTGAAAGCCTCTATGAGGATGAAGATTTGCCTGATGTGATAGAAGAAGAAACAGGAGTCGATTTAGAAGAGGTAGGGAATCCAGGATTAGAATCGGAATTTAAAAGAGCTTTGGAGGACTTACGGTCATATAAGGCAGAAGGGATAGATAACATTCCATCAGAATTTCTAAAATCATTGGGGGAAGTGGCAACAAAACGACTATTCACGTTGGTGTGTAGAATATATGAGTCTGGCGACATACCATCTGACTTTCGGAAAAGCATCATCCACACAATTCCGAAGACGGCAAGAGCTGACAAGTGCGAGAATTATCGCACAATCAGCTTAACAGCTCATGCATCGAAGCTGCTTACAAGAATAATATGCAGAAGAATGGAAAAGAAAATTGAGAATGCTCTAGGTGACGATCAGTTTGGCTTTTGGAAAAGTAAAGGGACGAGAGAGGCAATTCTGACGTTACGGCTAATAATGGAAGCAAGGCTAAAGAAAAATCAAGACACTTTCATAGGATTTGTCGACCTGGAAAAGCGTTCGACAATATAAAATGGTGCAAGCTTTTCGAGATTCTGAAAAAAGTAGGGGTAAGCTTTAGGGAGAGACGGGTCATATACAATATGTACAACAACCAAGAGGGAATAATAAGAATGGACGATCAAGAACGAAATGCTCGTATTAAGAAGGGTGTAAGACAAGACTGTAGCATTTCGCCCCTACTCTTCAATCTGTACATCGAGGAAGCAATGATGGAAATAAAAGAAAGGTTCAGGAGTGGAATTAAAATACAAGGTCAAAGGAATATCAATGATACGATTCGCTGATGACATTGCTATCCTGACTGAAAGTGAAGAAGAATGAAATGATCTGCTGAACGGAATGAACAGTCTAATGAGTACACAGTATGGTTTGAGAGTAAATCGGAGAAAGACGAAGGTAATGAGAAGTAGTAGAAATGAGAACAGCGAGAAACTTAACATCAGGATTGATGGTCACGAAGTCAATGAAGTTAAGGAATTCTGCTACCCAGGCAGTAAAATAACCAATGACGGACGGAGCAAGGAGGACATCAAAAGCAGACTCGCTATGGCAAAAAAGGCATTTCTGGCCAAGAAAAGTCTACTAATATCAAATACTGGCCTTAATTTGAGGAAGAAATTTCTGAGGATGTACGTCTGGAGTAAAGCATTGTATGGTAGTGAAACATGGACTGTGGGAAAACCGGAAGAGAAGAGAATCGAAGCATTTGAGATGTGGTGCTATAGACGAATGTTGAAAATTAGGTGGACTGATAAGGTAAGGAATGAGGAGGTTCTATGCAGAATCGGAGAGGAAAGGAATATGTGGAAAACACTGATAAGGAGAAGGGACAGGATGATAGGACATCTGCTAAGGCATGAGGGAATGACTTCCATGGTACTAGAGGGAGCTGTAGAGGGCAAAAACTGTAGAGGAAGACAGAGATTGGAATACGTCAAGCAAATAATTGAGGACGTAGGTTGCAAGTGCTACTCTGAGATGAAGAGGTTAGCACAGGAAAGAAATTCGTGGCGGGCCGCATCAAACCAGTCAGTAGACTGATGACCAAAGAAAAAAAGAGCTAAGTTATTAGCGTTGGGTGGATGACCTAGGCTTGATCCTCGGTACTACCAAGTATATTTTTCTTGATGGGTGCATTCAGCCTCGTGAGGCCAACTGAGGAGCTACGCGATCGATTAGTAACGGTTTCAAGGTGAACAAACCGGATGTGACCGGGAGAGTAGTCTGCTGACGACATTCTAAATGGTTCAAATGGCTCTGAGCACTATGGGACTTAACAGCTGTGGTCATCAGTCCCCTAGAACTTAGAACTACTTAAACCTATCTAACCTAAGGACACCACACACATCCATGCCCGAGGCATGCATTCAATGACGCCATTGGCAGAGGACGACACGGCGGACGGACGGATCCGATTAGCCCATCTAGGGCCACAGCGTGGAGCTTTACCCTCCCTTCTCAAATATATTTTACTAGTAGTAAATCGAGACCGTTGAGTTTGATATTATTCGAGGTTATGTGTTGTATTCAGCTTCGACTGATCGAAATAAGCTCTTTAAGGTAACATGCGTACGAACGCCTGTACAGTTTACACGGCTCTAAGTAAAAAACGTGAACTCTCAGTAGGTTAAAATTGTAGGTCACTTGGGGTGTTTACTACTAAACGTATGTTAATCACATTGGTTCTCATACTGACTTTCTTGCAACTTATTTTGTGCAGATCAGTACTTATATGTCGATCCTTGCTTGGCATGTATTCACTGACTAACTTGCTCAGATGCCTGAAAAAAGTACATACCAACAATATGCCTGTCTCAAAATGGTTCAAATGGCTCTGAGCACTATGGGACTCAACTGCTGTGGTCATCAGTCCCCTAGAACTTAGAACTACTTAAACCTAACTAACCTAAGGACATCACACACAGCCATGCCCGAGGCAGGATTCGAACCTGCGACCGTAGCAGTCGCACGGTTCCGGACTGCGCGCCTAGAACCGCGAGACCACCGCGGCCGGCCGCCTGTCTCAAAAGCCGACTACCGTCACATCATTGAAGACACAAGTTTTTATTTGAGAATTATCTATATTTGATAAAATTAACGCTACTTTTTTGTGATTAATCAGTATGTATTATTCTACCTGTTCGTAGTTCATTAGTGTTTGATCTGCATTCCTGCAAATATTATCCTGAAACACCCCAAAAATTTCCAGAGATTTCGTTCAAATAGATTTTTTTGTGCGTAAAGTCCACAAGTCAGAAAATTTAATTCGCAGCTGTATTTAATCTATGACTCATCTCTGTTGTTTACATTTGTATAACCTTCTTGGTTTACCTGTTACTCATCTTCTCTCTCTTTTTCCTTTTTCTTCCTTGTTTTTCTGGTCTCTTTAGTTGCCTCAAAGACCAAATTTGCAGCCTCGGCCACTCTCGTGGAATCAATTGCTGCCAATGTTTCTCTCACATAGAACCCAGAACATAACCCATTATTAAAGCAAATTACAGAATCTAACATACGTGGTCTCGCAGTTTTGAGTGCAACAAACACTTGTTGTAGCAGGCGGTTCCTTATCAGATGGCTGAAACTTTCGATACACTTTGCGTCTTCCAGTGTAAGCATCATGACAACAGTTTACCCTCACTTAACTCCCGGTATGTGGGCTTAATTGTTCCTAACAATGCAAACACCAAGGAGTAATGGTGGACAAGGCCTTCATCAGTTTTAAATTCAAAATGGTTCAAATGGCTCTGAGCACTATGGGACTTAACAGCTGTGGTCATCAGTCCCCTAGAACTTAGAACAACTTAAACCTAACCAACCTAAGGACATCACACACATTCATGCCCGAGGCAGGATTCGAACCTGCGACCATAGCAGCTGCGGCCGGCCAGTTTGAAGTGCACTTAACAAAACCCGTGATGTAGTGTGTCATCTGTAGAAGCTTTGTATGGTACATCTCCGACGGGAGTCTAAAGACGACAAGCCATGGGCGAAAGCAGCGAAAACACTTTCCAATGACCAGTTCAATTCTCTTAGCTAACAGGTTGTTCAAAACACTTTAAACTTCGATTTAAGATGAAAAATTAAAAAATTGTTATTTTGAAAGCGTATTCACAAGCAAGTGACCTTAAGCATCCAATTTGCATGCCCACACACGCATTTTCACATCTTTGGGAAGTCGGTTTGACTATTAGCCAATGCAAAGACGTCACGTGTTTGAAGCCACAAGGTGCTCCGCGCTCGATGTACTTCTGAATTTTATGTTCTGCCTCTGGTCTTTGTGGATTATGGTGCCGTATTTCATGGAGTGTAGTCTTCATTTTTGCCTTGGGCCGAATAGGACTATAAAAAAGCGATAGTACACAATGATTGAACATAATTAACATTTGCTGACGAACGGAAACAAGACTGGATGTCCAGTCCAACTTGCGTTCATTGTATTCATTCTTCTGCATTAGTGCGGATTAAATTCACCTATCCACGTTCGTGCTACGGATGCGGAGCGTGCGAGGTTCGTTGTTCTCCTCTGACACACCAAGGCAGAACACTGAGTCTGACATTGTCCGTCCACCCTGTCCTTTGCAAATGACCCTGGGCACAAGAGACATTCACACGGTAGTTCCGTGTTTCTCGATGCGACGCTGTTAGAGATTTGTAGTGAGTGTACCATGGGCCCTCTGTGCTGCAAAATAACACAACTGGCCTTTAAAATTGCTACACCAAGAAGAAATGCAGATGATAAACGGGTTTTCATTGGACAAATATATTATCCAAGAACTGACATAAGATTACATTTTCACTCAATTTGGGTGCATAGATCCTAAGAAATCAGTACCCAGAACAACCACCTCTGGCCGTAATAACAGCCTTGGTACGCCTGGGCACTGAGTCAAACAGAGCCTGGATGGCGTGTACAGGAACAGCTGCCCATGCAGCTTCAACACGATACCACAGTTCATCAAGAGCAGTGACTGGCGCATTGTGATGGGCCAGTTTCTCGGCCACCATTGACCAGACGTTTCCAACTGGTGAGACATCTGGAGAATGTGCTGGCCAGGACAGCAGTCGAACATCTTCTGTATCCAGAAAGGCCCGTACAGGACCTGCAGCATTCGCTTGTGCATTATCCTGCTGAAATGTAAGGTTTCGCAGGGTCGAATGAAGGGTAGAGCCGCGGGTAGTAACACATCTTAAATGTAACGTCCACTGTTCAAAGTGCCGTCAATGTGAACAAGAGGTGACAGAGACGTGTAAGAAATGGCACCCCATACCATCACGCCGGGTGATACGCCAGTATGGCAATGACGAAAACACGTTTCCAGTGTGCGTTCACCGCGATGTCTCCAAACACGGATGCGACCATCATGATGCTGTAAACAGAACCTGGATTCATCCGAAAAAAATGACGTTTTGCCATTCGTGCACCATTGTTCGTCGTTGAGTACACCATCGCAGGCGCTCCTGTGTGTGATGCAGCGTCAAGGGTAACCGCAGCCATGGTCTCCGAGCTGATAGTCCATGCTGCTGCAAACGTCGTCGAACTGTTCGTGAAGATGGTTATTGTCTTGCAAACGTCCCCATCTGTTGACTCTGGGATCGAGACGTGACTGCACGATACGCTACAGCCATGCGGATACGATGCCTGTCATCTCGACTGCTAGTGATACGAGGCCGTTGCGATCCAGCACGGCGTTCCGTATTACCGTCCTGAACCCGTCAATTCCATATCCTGCTAACAGTCATTGGATCTCGACCAACGCGAGCAGCAATGTCGCGATACGATAAACCGCAATCGCGATATGCTACAATCCGAGCTTTATCATAGTCGGAAACGAGATGATACGCATTTCTCCTCCTTACACGAGGCATCACAACACAGTTTCACCAGGCAACGCCGGTCAACTGCTGTTTGTGTATGAGAAATCGGTTAGAAACTTTCCGCCTGTCAGCACGTTGTAGGTGTTGCCACCGACGCCAACTTTGTGTGAATGCTCTGAAAAGCTAACCATTTGCACATCACAGCATCTTCTTCCTGACGGTTAAATTTCGCGTCTGTAGCACGTCATCTTCGTGGTGTAGCAATTTTAATGGCTTGTAGTGTAACAGTCTCAATTCAATAATGGATGATAATGACTTTTTAATGGACGATTTACGTAGCATACAAAGCTGTAAAATGTTAACAAATGTTCAACTAAAATGTTGCACGTAACCCGTTCTAGTTCGTATAATCATGAAAATAAACTTCCTGCATAAACCACTTCTCTCTGCCTTGTTCGCAGAGTCGTGATTCATTAACATAATAACATAACGTAAGACATTACCTGTGCTGCCCTTGTACATAGGCCCTCTCGTTCGACTCCCTAAACTCGCCCGGTCCCGTGAAGCACTTCGCCCGGCGCGCACTCTTAGTGTGGACGAAGATCGCACGAAGTGCTTCCTCTGCATAACATAATACCAAAGTTATTAAAGAAAACCGGCTACGAAAGGAATTTGAATACAGTGAGTGAAAACTCACAGTTAATAAGACCACTACTATAAGTGTCAATGAAATTTGAATTATTTGTAATACGCACATTAACAAACCACCCTTTTTCCAGCGGCTTCGACCGCGTATGCGTTTGACACATATACTGAACACACCCCCTCTTCCTCTTTCTCTCTGTGTCCATCTCTTCCTCCCTCTGCCTGTCTATCTCATCCTCCCACCTCTGTCTCTCTCCTCCTTCGTACTCCGTCTCTTCACACCCTTCGTCCCCCACCCCTCTCCTGTCCATTGCCACCACTTCGTCTTGTGATCTTATTTCCCCTTCCTCTGACTACATGCTCCTCCTACCTCAAGCATCTCACCTTCCTCCTCTGTCCATTTCCTTTTCCCTGTCCCTCTGTCCATCCCCTCCCTCATCCGTCTCAATTTGTTCCCACACATATCCATCAGTGTGTGTACCACATGAAATACTTTTCAATAAGGCTGCTTATCAGGTGTTTGAAAAGTGTTTTTTCTACAGGCTACCGTTAAAAGCAGGTCGCTGAAGTAGGCCAATACTATTTTATCATAACATGCCAGGGCCCAGAAAAACCATTTCTTGCCCCTGACACATAGCCTGCACTGCAAAGCAGGTTGATTTGGCAAGCCAGTATTTTATCTACACAAGATGGCTGTTACGCAAGACAGGCTGTATGTTAGGGTCTGGAAACCTACATTTCTGCCCGTGTCTCTGCTGCTATTCGAGCTAGGAGCTATAAACACCCACAGTGCTGACACAAAGGATGCTGTTTTTGTGTAAAATTTGGTTGAAATAGATCTAGGATTTGGGAGGAGATCCCAGCTGTACATATGTTGTGTGTGTGTGTGGAAACATTTCTGCAACTCACTCCACCATGACATCATACATCAGCACATCAGCTAATACTTACTCAATAATGAAGTGAGGTATGTAAGTGCAAATATAGTGGCTCCCAGTGCCCAGAAATTTTAAAACTGGATTAGTCTGGCGTCGAATTGAAGTTGTTTCGAGATTCTACAATGAAGATCTCGGTTGAGATCATTTTAGTTCTTTGCTGTGGTGCATATTAAACAAATGATTACTTCAGGAGTACATGTAAATCTCTGGATAGTTTATTTGCATGTACTTCCCATTCCAGATTGCGGTAGTATTCATTGTTGTTGTTGTTGTGGTCTTCAGTCCTGAGACTGGTTTGATGCAGCTCTCTATGCTACTCTATCCTGTGCAAGCTTCTTCATCTCCCAGTACCTACTGCAACCTACATCCTTCTGAATCTGCTTAGTGTATTCATCTCTTGGTCTCCCCCTACGATTTTTACCCTCCACGCTGCCCTCCAGTACTAAATTGGTGATCCCTTGATGCCTCAGAACATGTCCTACCAACCGATCCCTTCTTCTGGTCAAGTTGTGCCACAAACTCCTCTTCTCCCCAATCATATTCAGTACCTCCTCATTAGTTATGTGATCTACCCATCTAATCTTCAGCATTCTTCTGTAGCACCACATTTCGAAAGCTTCTATTCTCTTCTTGTCCAAACTATTTACCGTCCATGTTTCACTTCCATACATGGCTACACTCCATACAAATACTTTCAGAAATGACTTCCTGACACTTAAATCTATACTCGATGTTAACAAATTTCTCTTCTTCAGAAACGATTTCCTTGCCATTGCCAGTCTACATTTTATATCCTCTCTACTTCGACCATCATCAGTTATTTTACTCCCTAAATAGCAAAACTCCTTTACTACTTTAAGTGCCTCATTTCCTAATCTAATTCCCTCAGCATAACCCGATTTAATTTGACTGCATTCCATTATCCTCGTTTTGCTTTTGTTGATGTTCATCTTATATCCTCCCTTCAAGACACCATCCATTCCGTTCAACTGCTCTTCCAAGTCCTTTGCTGTCTCTGACAGAATTACAATGTCATCGGCGAACCTCAAAGTTTTTATTTCTTCTCCATGTATTTAATACCTTCTCCGAATTTTTATTTTGTTTCCTTTACTGCCTGCTCAATATACAGATTGAATAACATCGGGGAGAGGCTACAACCCTGTCTTACTCCCTTCCCAACCACTGCTTCCCTTTCATGTCCCTCGACTCTTATAACTGCCATCTGTTTTCTGTACAAATTGTAAATAGCCTTTCGCTCCCTGTATTTTACCCCTGCCACCTTGTAGTATTCATACATGTGGCGAAATGGAACTGTTAGACCACTCATTTTGCTGGTAATGGAAACTGATTACAGGGGTAATTGTTACCTTTATCATTCATGCTGTATATTCCAAGTTATGATCCTTTCATGAATCCTCTAACACTCGTTGCTTTGTTTAAGGACATGTTCTGAGAATACGTTCTTACGATTACTCTTGTGAAATTAACTTTTGTATCCAGCTCTCTGTTGGCCTTTGTAGGCTTCTGATTGAATTTCGTTCATTTCGTAGCAATGTATAAAAATATATTGCGCCACGTTAGCTGGCGTTTCATATTAATGAAAGAGCCGATCAAAAAGTTTCCGTTCAAAACCTATGCAGTCCAGAGTCGATTTGACAAATCAGCGTGAGCACTGAAGCAATCATCCTACCGACGCACCAAGCTGAAGATACGCGTTTGGTGAAACGCCGTGTCCTGCTGCGTAAAGAAGTTCGTAACTGCCTGTTGCACGTTTACGTCCGACAGGAATCTTCGACTCCTGAAGACTTTGTCTAAGAGACTGAAGGCGTGGTAACCGCATGGGACGAGATCAGTACTTTAGAGTGAGCGCTCGTGTATCTCCTACTTGAGTACGCATAACTTCTGCGTTTCGACATGGGGACGAACGTTATCATGCAGCAGAACCCTCGTTGCACACCATTCAACAACGGTGGTTTTCGACAGACGCTGCCCCCTTTACTTTCTTCATCCTCCGATGGATGTCTACCGATATCTGTCCTCCGGCAGTTAACAGAAGAATTACAGCACGTTGGTTCTGTTTGGATGCTTTGGTAATAATTTCCCCGTAGTTCACGTGAGTAGAAAAAACAGGAATGCTTCACTAATCCCTTGCCTACATGTCAGCACTTATATGCCCACATCAGAGTCGCAACCGTTGCATATAAGCTGCAGAAATCGTCTCGAACGGAAACTTTTTGATGGCTCCTTATATTACTTGACGATGCCAGCTGCGACACTCAAATATTCCAATGCCTCATAGGCAATGTACTGAATTAAGACTCCAGTAGTACACCATTAGCGATAAGTAGATTTTCTTTATAAAAAATCAGGATTCAGCTGCAGGAAGTTAGGTCGTCGGCTGCTGTTGTGGGCGAGTGGTACTTCTCAAACTTACAGCAGATTGATCTATCACCTTATTCAAATATATGTTCTTGTATACAGGACAGCAAGTGGCTTAGTTATACTAACCTCGTTCTTAACTTGTATGCTGATCTTAATAGTCTATTTTTCAAAGCCTAGACCAAACGACTAAAAATATGAGGAAATATCCTCGTGTGCCGTGCTAGACATTACAAGCAGAAAGCAAACATTATTCAAATCTTGGTCATTTTCTTGACGAGTCATCACATATTGCCCAAGGTTTAAATGACCGTTATGCAACTCTTAGGTCATGTAAGGATGTGTGTGTCTGTGTGTGTGACTTTCTGTTGACCATACGGGTAACTGCATTTACACTTTCATTCTGGGTCCTACCCTGTACCTTAAAAGTTGAAAGTTCTTCTTTTCACTGTTCGTGGCAGTAATTCAGTTCTTACCACTATGCAAAACTTGGAAGTTCAAACACTTCTTTCTTTGGCTGGTGGCACCTCACTTATTAGAACAGTGTAATATATTTTCGCCAGCATTAAAAATATTTCCCTTTCTGGGGCCAAGACGAACCAGAAATAAAGCAGTAAATTTAGACAAAATACGAACTGCAGAAATGAAATGTTAGAACGGAATGAGAGTACTCAAGTGCAAACTAGAAAAAAGCAAATCTTTTCGTCCAAATAGGGAAGAAATTCCAAATTATTTTGAAATAATTAACGCAGCACGTCATCAAGAATGACTGACATTCCAGTAGCAATTCACACTCTCATTGATCCACTTACGGACTGAAAATTCTAAGCTATAACCGCTTTAATTAGGATGTAAGAAATAACTTTGCTGCCACATATAGTCAGTATTAATGGCACTTTGATTCCACATGATAGCAAAATGACGTAAAGTGCCGACGAAAACGTATCATTCTGCCAAGACAGGTAAGAGGGAGAGGCCCTTCGTACAGACAGAGCTGAGAAAAGGACAGCTAACAGTTTTGCTACATCATTGTGACGTCACGCCAAACGGCCCACAGCTAGAGAGTATATTTGCTTTGAGGCTACAAACTGCCGAAAGTGCTGTTATTACTCTTTCATCAAGCAAAGTTTGGAACCACGTGGACTGTTTGTGAACTTAATGTCGGTTGAGATTCACGTCAAGCCAAATGTAGATTATAAGGCAGGAAATATTACTGGAATCACTTCTGATACTGTTGATATAGCAACCAACGCACATGCAATCATAATTCAGATTATTTTTGCTCCTTCCACAAGGTTTGTACACGTATCACCTTTGTAGAAACTGAATGCGTAAAGCTTGTTTAATGTAGTAAGGAAATTAGCAGTAGGTGTAGAAGCTGATCGCTTCCCGATTGTTCCACTTGCAGCAGATTATAACGCCATCAACAAAAAATTTGTTACACTTTTTGCAAATCCATCAGGAGACAGATCTGTGTCCCATTTCCTACAGTAACACGTCACTGTTTTTTCTCTATGACACTGTTCATATTTATAAGGGCATACGAAACAACTGGATAAATTTGAAGAACGAAAGGCAGATATTTTACTATCCAGATTCTGATATGTTACAGTAAGCTATGCATCTTATACTGCAGTTAGGGAATTATATGGTACAGAAAACCAAAACGAGTTAAATTATACACTCCTGGAAATGGAAAAAAGAACACATTGACACCGGTGTGTCAGACCCACCATACTTGCTCCGGACACTGCGAGAGGGCTGTACAAGCAATGATCACACGAACGGCACAGCGGACACACCAGGAACCGCGGTGTTGGCCGTCGAATGGCGCTAGCTGCGCAGCATTTGTGCACCACCGCCGTCAGTGTCAGCCAGTTTGCCGTGGCATACGGAGCTCCATCGCAGTCTTTAACACTGGTAGCATGCCGCGACAGCGTGGACGTGAACCGTATGTGCAGTTGACGGACTTTGAGCGAGGGCGTATAGTGGGCACGCGGGAGGCCGGGTGAACGTACCGCCGAATTGCTCAACACGTGGGGCGTGAGGTCTCCACAGTACATCGATGTTGTCGCCAGTGGTCGGCGGAAGGTGCACGTGCCCGTCGACCTGGGACCGGACCGCAGCGACGCACGGATGCACGCCAAGACCGTAGGATCCTACGCAGTGCCGTAGGGGACCGCACCGCCACTTCCCAGCAAATTAGGGACACTGTTGCCCCTAGGATATCGGCGAGGACCATTCGCAACCGTCTCCATGAAGCTGGGCTACGGTCCCGCACACCGTTAGGCCGTCTTCCGCTCACGCCCCAACATCGTGCAGCCCGCCACCAGTGGTGTCGCGACAGGCGTGAATGGAGGGACGAATGGAGACGTGTCGTCTTCAGCGATGAGAGTCGCTTCTGCCTTGGTGCCAATGATGGTCGTATGCGTGTTTGGCGCCGTGCGGGTGAGCGCCACAATCAGGACTGCATACGACCGAGGCACACAGGGCCAACACCCGGCATCATGGTGTGGGGAGCGATCTCCTACACTGGCCGTACACCACTGGTGATCGTCGAGGGGACACTGAATAGTGCACGGTACATCCAAACCGTCATCGAACCCATCGTTCTACCATTCCTAGACCGGCAAGGGAACTTGCTGTTCCAACAGGACAATGCACGTCCGCATGTATCCCGTGCCACCCAACGTGCTCTAGAAGGTGTAAGTCAACTACCCTGGCCAGCAAGATCTCCGGATCTGTCCCCCATTGAGCATGTTTGGGACTGGATGAAGCGTCGTCTCACGCGGTCTGCACGTCCAGCACGAACGCTGGTCCAACTGAGGCGCCAGGTGGAAATGGCATGGCAAGCCGTTCCACAGGACTGCATCCAGCATCTCTACGATCGTCTCCATGGGAGAATAGCAGCCTGCATTGCTGCGAAAGGTGGATATACACTGTACTAGTGCCGACATTGTGCATGCTCTGTTGCCTGTGTCTATGTGCCTGTGGTTCTGTCAGTGTGATCATGTGATGTATCTGACCCCAGGAATGTGTCAATAAAGTTTCCCCTTCCTGGGACAATGAATTCACGGTGTTCTTATTTCAATTTCCAGGAGTGTACATGAATAATGTTAGTGAAAGCTCTGTAGCCTTCATGTTTAGAAAGGAAAATGTAAAACAAGCTACTCAAGTTTCACTTTATTGTATTGAATGGTGTTTTATTTCGTGGCAAACCTTTACGGTCAGCAATATTCTGAGCTCAATAACGGTACGATTACACCAATCTGCGGTGTCAGTTTCCGAACTCTGAGTAGGCTTTCGCTCATGTGTGTCGGATATCTAACTCCGCCATCCCCGCACTTAAAGACCGTCATGCTGACAGTACAAAATCATTCGTAAGGTACTGTAACGGTCATTCAGTGAGCACTAGTCGGAAAGACGACTTGAGCTTGGGAAAAACTCCCTTAAGCATTGTACATAAGGGTGTGGCCTATTTAGCAGTTTGTTTCAACAGGCTACCAGCAGAACTCAGTTGTGTCATAAACTTCAAGTATCCAAATCCATGTCGAAACATTCGTAACACATTCCTTCAAGGGGTTGTGTTCAGTAAGTATTGCAACACATTTTTTTCTGAAAGCAGGTTTGTTTCATTCAGGGTTCTAGTATACCGTATTATTCCCCACTCTTTTGGCTACAAAACTCTGCTTTTCAGCATAATCTCCGTTCAATGCGACGGTCTTGCACCACCTTACTTGGAGGTCCTACACGCCTACGTGGTACCACTGTACTGGTAAAAGTCAGAACCAATGTCTTACTTTATCAATAACCTCCTCACCATCTACGTACCACTTGTCGCGGAATGCATCCTTCATTGGGCCAATTAGATAGGTGTGGGACCTAGTCCGTAGGATGGATGAGAACGAACACTCCAGTAAGTTCTTGTGAACACTCTCACTGCACAGACTTGTATGAGGTCTTGCTTTGTGGAGAAAGAGAAGTTCGTTTGCATTTTTGTGGCGACCAACACGGTGAATTTTTTTCTTCAGTTTCCCGAGAGCAGCACTATACACTTCCGAGGTGATCGTTGCTTTATGGTTCAAATGGCTCTAAGCACTATGGGAACTTGACATCTGAGGTCACCAGTCCCCTAGAACTTAGAACTACTTAAACCTAACTAACCTAAGGACACCACACACATCACTGCCCGAGGCAGGATTCGAACCTGCGACCGTAGCAGCTGCGCGGTTCCACAATGAAGCGCCTAGAACGGCTCGGTCACAGAGGCCGGCGATGGTTGCTCTAAGGGGGGGGGGGGGGGGCACATGGAACAAAATAACCTCTTTAGAGTCCCAGAAGACCATCGCCATTACTTTTCCAGCTGAGGGTGCGAAATTGATCTCTTTCTTCCAAGGGGAAGTGATGCGCGCCACACTTTGGACTGCCGTTTTGTTTCCGGTTAGAAGTGATGAACCCATTTTTAATCGCCGGTGGCGATGTTCGCCAGAAATGGTCACGCTCAGCCTTGTAATGCACAAGTAATTTCGCATATATGGTATTTCGTTTCTCTTCGTGGTGGTGTGTTAGGCAGTGAGAAACCCAGCGAGCGCCCACCTGTGAGTACCCCAGCTGGAGGAAGACTGTGTTAGCACTACCAACAAAGACGTCCATTTGAGGAACGAGGTATTTAATTCTGATCCATCAGTTACTTGAGTGGGAGTGTCTGCACATTCCAACACTGCAAGAGTTGTAACAGTGTGAGGCTGGCCGTCGCGCGGGAGATCAGACAGATTTGGGCAACCATGTTCCGCTAATGACAGACGTCTCGCCCAATGCTCGCCGTGCTTTTTTTTTTCACTGCCCGATCTCCGTATACATTCTGCAAGCTCCTATGAATATCTGAGATGCACTTGTTTTCCACCAAAACAATAACAGCTATCTGCTTGGAGCAGCTATCTGCTTACAGACGCTATTTTCAATGCTACATTTAGCCACACCACAATGTCCCACATTAAATTCCACGATTTTTCAACTGAAATCGGCGGAGAAAAAAAATTGTGGCGTTACTTACATATTTTGTGCAGGAGCACATCACAGAAGTTGAGAACTTTCCTCTATCATTTGTTACTGGTACTTACTCGCACACTCTCTCACAAAGATTTTGTATTTATTAATTTCTGAAGTTTTTGTTTATATATTTTCTGACTAGCACTAATTATATTAAATAATGACTCACTCCAGGACCAGATAGCTTCGGCTCGCTTTGTCTCACCGAGTCTGATAAATAAATAACCGTAGGCAAAGTACGCTGCACCCGTCGGCTGGGGCTCCTCGTCAACAAGAATGCTGCAGGAGCAGTGTAGCCTCGTTTAGCAGCTCTTACTGTGAATTTTGTGTGAGCCATTCAGAGCCTGGTACGTCCCTCCACTTTTTTCTTTGTTTTCAGTACAGCTTAAAATGTAGGCTTTAAAAAAATATTACCGGGTAATATGGAGGGAGACAGATTCTCTTCACCTACTTGTCTTGAACTAAACTAATTTCTTTGTCAATAAATAATTGTACGTCTGTGATTCATGGGTTCTGAACCGACGTTTCTCGAACGTTCAGGGGCTGTTGGACCACTATGCCTCTCCACAGGCAACTACAATACATAACTCTGATCATAGACCGCTTTCTCCATTGCTGGTATGATTTTTTTCCTTGGTAGATTGGCTTTGACGTCCCGTCGACAACGAAATCATTAGAGATGGAACATAGGCTTTGATAAGGTTAGGTATGGGGAAGGGAATCGGCCGAGCCCTTTCAAGGGGACCATCTCTCCATTTTCCTGGAGCGATTTACAGAAATCGTGAAAAAGCTAAGTCTGGATGGCCGGACGCGTGTTTGAAGCGTCGTCCTCCCGAATGCGAGACCAGCGTGCTAACCACTGTTCCAACTTATTCGGTTTTCACTTTTAGACAGGTGCAGAGTCGTTATTGGGAGCATCGTGGCGGTGGATCGTAGTAACGTAAGCTGCGTATTATACGAAGAAAAATAGTTATCGGATTTCATGGCAAGTAATTTAGATTACATGGTTCGACTTACGAAACATCAAAAGGTGTACGCAATGACACGCGGATGGCACACAGTCGACACGTCACCAAATCAATCACTTTCCAACGTCATTAAAAATTGAAAAGTGAAAATAGGCACTACATATTATTAGCAAAGGATACTGGTAAAATTTCGAATAAATAAAAAACATAGCTCTTATTAATTAGTTCCAAAATTAATGACAAAATTACAAGGAGCAAGAAAATGGCGTGTCTACATTCTGCAAGACGTGAGGCAAGAGAGTGACAGGAAGGAGGCTGTACTCCTAACTTTGTTTTAAAACAGGGGATAAGCGAAAAGACAGATACAGCAGTACAACGATATGAGTTATGTAGAGCCTCAAAACGATCAGATCGCTGATCTTACTATACAAATTTATTTATTACAAAGCCAGTAGTAAGGGATCATTATGCTACCTAAATAGATGAGTCGCAATTAGAATGTTAGGCACCACAAACGGTCGGATGCTTATTCAGTTTGCGTTTCCCCTCAGATGTGGGAGAAAGAGAACCGCCGCATCCGGAATTCCAGCCACATCTGCGGCCTCGACGAGTCGGGGCGGGTAGGGTAAGGGAGGGGGTTGGGAGAGCTTGGAGGGAGAGAAGATGTAGGAGGGCTGCTGCTATTTGCCTGCTTTCCGTGTTTGCACGGCAGAATCCTTTCCCGTTGCTCCTTCTGTACCGCAAGGTCTTTTAATTTTCCACCTGCTTCTCGCCCAGAACCGAGGGCAAATTAAGGCGTGCAACAGCGAACGGATCGGCGAACATCAAGGGAAGGGTTCCGCTGCCTCAAGATATTTCCTAGACTTGTGAAACTCGGCCAGAAGGAAGAAACTAACCACATTCATGGAAAATGAATTTCAAGCGAAGCATGTTCTTATTTTTATCTGCTATTGGACACCGTTGTTTTACGCGTACAACTTCCAAAATTTAAGCATGATTTTTGATCTAGCGTCCTACTGTCACAATTATCTTTGCCTTACTTTTGTCGTATCAGAGAACTCGGAGAGAGAATTGATTCTTTTAAGTATTTCAGGGAGTAGCTTGCAATGCGTACCAAGCAGCAGATACAAGTTCAGGTTACAATTTAGTAATGATTGAAACGTCCCCTTTGAAAAATTATACACGACTGTCCTCAAACTGATACACAATATTTTTTTTGCGCAACGCAATCTGACTTTCAAAAAATCCCTACAAAAGAATGGCCCTGACTAACATTAACCTATACGTTTCACAAATCACTTACCTCACAAAAATATTCGCTACTCAAGCTACTTCAATACAGCGAGCGCCACTACTGCCAGCTAAATAAATGATTCAAACTAAGGAAGGCACTAACTACTGATAGGCATAGTTAACAAATGAAAGGTTTTAATAGAGAACAAACACTGTATTTACCTTAATAGTCATATTATATATAGCAGTTCATGACAGTCTTACAAATTTCAAAACTCCGCCTTGTCTCTCCCCACATCCATCACTGCTGGCGGCTCACCTCCAACTGCGCAACGCTACGCGCTGTTCACAGCCAGCTGCCTAACACAACAATGGCGAGTATTACAACAATGCAAAGCAGCCACAGACTGCACACAGCACAGCCAGTGATTTTCATACAGAGGTGGCGTTACCAATAAAAAAAGCTAAACAGCCTACTTATATAGCCCCCATGCTCCCCACAAAAAATTTTACAAATTGTTTTGGGCACTGGGCAATACATATTTGTTAAAATTTTTCATAATCGTAATTACAATAACAAAGAAATCAAATGCACACACTTATTGATACAATGTTGGTCAAAAGCTAAAATTTTCTCACAGTCCATAAAGATAGTTCTAATCATTCATCATAATAGTAATTACAGTTTTTTTTTACAAAGTCTCATTAGTAAAAGAAATTGCACACAGAAGTAGTGGATTTCCATGCAGTCTTGAAGAAGTAGTGTTGTCCTTCCAACGGAAAGACAGTGCTGACTCTTGACATGCTGACAGGTAATGGGCCACAACAGAGCAAACCCACAGCAGAGTCATTCGACGTTTTGAAGAATATTGGTAGGCAGGTCATCGCAGAGTAGACCCACTGTAGTCCTGGTAGAGATTACGGTATTGGTGGGCCATCAGAGGTGTAGACCCACTGTAGTTCTGGTAGAGATTGTGGTATTGGTGGGCCACCAGAGGTGCAGACCCACTGCAGTCCTGGTAGAAATAATGGTACTGGTGAGTCAGTAAAGGTGTAGACCCACTGTAGTCCTTGTAGAGACGGTCAGCAGCCATCTGTTGCAACTGTGTAGGTGCACAATCACCATCGAAGAGTCTTGCGGACAATATAGCAAGTCCATAAACCACCACTTGTGCACTCACAAAGTTTTTTTTAATTGTCTTTAGAACCAGCAATGCTGTTATCCAGTCCCTTGCTGAATTATTAACACATGTGCAAACACTAACAGTCCCTACTTCTCACATATTGTCCATATACCATGACCAACAGAAATGTGTGCAGTGAAATGGAACTTACAAGTTACTTAATTTGATGACCTGGTGTCAATTACAATTTTATAACATAGGAATACAATAACAAAGGTACAAAATACATCATTAAAGAACATAACAATACAGATAACTCTGTAGTAGTACAGGCCTTACAAAAGAATAGAAATAAACAGATACATCAGTGTTACAGGAATTATGACATAAGTACATACATAAAGATCAGAATAACTTTCGAAACATCAACTTCACACATGAGTATTAAAACAAAACAGAATAAATAATGTCTAAACACCTTTATGAAGAAAATAACATAGTATTTGAAAAATTCTACAACATAAATCTTATTAGCTAAACACATAAAGACAGGAAAAACACAAATACACAAGGGAACACAAACACATAGTGGGATAACACAAGGAAACGACAGGGTTTCTTTCACTGCAGTATTTTGCAAACAAAACTTTCTTTACTTCTCGGAGATCTCCCTTCATTCGTCATTATTCCCAAAAAGTCCTATCTATACCTGCTTTCTGTATTCTATTCATATTTCTTTCAAAATAATTATGTCTCAGTGTACAATACTCATTTTGGCCCAAATATTTTTCATATAACTTCTCAATGCATTTTTTCCCTATTGTCCATAGTCAGTTTCTTATATAGTCTACCCCCTCTTAAGCTAACTTAAATCTACTGAGCTCAGATGCTGAACTAAGGGACGAGGCAATGCAGCAGCACAAAACAATTAACACAAACACCAATGATCTAAAATACAAATGGCGAAGAAAGCAGCATAAATTACAACTAATATAAGGCAATGAGCAGCAAACAAGAAAAATAAATCAGTAGTAGACTGGCTTAACAGAGTAATACAAAGTTAAATTTAGTAGCACTATGCCTGGCAAGCAGAAGCAGAAAATGAAATATCTTATACCTAAACATGACATAGCTCAAGCAGAAAAAATAGTACACTAAAGATAACAACGCAGACAAGGGAAATGTCTATTCACATCTTAATGTCTAAGTAATTAAAGTGGTGCACCACAAAAACTAATTCTACAAAAATTACCAAGTACTCGAAAAGAAAATTATATATGCAGTTACTGTTATTAGTCCCTTCTTATTGTTCTTTCCATTCCAAGAGCTCCTTTTTTTTAAGAATGTGGATTACAATATTATTATTTAATAGATCTGTTGACAGAAAGTGTTCACATTAGCAAATTCATTTTATTTTATAAAAGCAATGCTGCAACACAGCTGGAAACTAGATATCAAATGAAATAAGCAACTATGAAAAGCAAAGCATAAAAATATCATTCAATAGTCATGTGACATTTCATAAGTTAGTAGAAATTCTCTCAACTCTCGTAGAAGGACACTTGTCCTAATCAGGTGTGCAGTTGTACGAATATATCCCATCAATTCATAAGCATTTCAGTAAGTAGCACAAAATACGAGTAATCATATGTTTCCAAGTAATGAGCGTGTCGTATTTGCGATGCTTTCTACAAAGGAATGTCAATAGCGAGGTTAATGGCCTCTTTTTTTTTTTACCTAATGGCTGTACTCCAGGTGGCTGGCACAGGTGGCCGCTCAAGACGCATTACGTCAAGTTCACTTACCTTTCTTACCGAAATATTTACGACAACAATTTCCGCTACAGTGCAGTCTCGTATAAAAATATTTAACAGGTCAAGAATTTGCGTTACAAATCTGTAGAAACAAAATCCTATTGATATAACAGTGTCCAAAAAGTTTTCGTCGGCATTGTAATACATTCACGCATTTACATACATTTCATAACTCTTAAAGTACGATTCTTGGTTTCCAACAACCTGTTTCACAAACCAGAGTGAGTCCCTAACCACTACTCATTATTCCTTACCTTATACGTCGACACTTCTTCAATATTTTATGATAACAGATATGTAGCATACTCAAATAACTCATATAGCATCAGCTTATTGACCATAAACATACCCCAGCAGCATAATACACATCGTCGTCGTAAAAATATCATAACACCTCAGTCAACTCTCAAAATCGTCGTAGCTTCCTCCAATAATTTCAAAACCAAAAAAAAAAAAAAATTCTCTGCTCATGTCAAAAGTTTCATTTGCCTCAAACGTACTTTAAAAATCATGATCCCATACCAAATATATCATTCAAAGCTCTCATAGTATCACAATGGTTCCAAAAAAATATGAACAGTTCACAAAGGACAGACAAAATACAATTTCATAAGTGTGAAGTTATCCAACTCTGTAATTACGTAAACATCTGTCACTGATGTAGTAAAAAAAAATGTTTATCTCTCAGATAGCTGTCTAATTTGTGTGGTAGAGAAATATGGTACCGATGTGTAAAGTTGTATAAGCAAATACCATATTAGCTAGGGCTCCTTGTGCTTGCCAAACACATGGTACACAAAGTAAGCGTGTACCCCCCTGAGGATTAATGTAATTATAACCTCAGGTGTTACAGATTGCAACAATGGAATGAAATGTATCACAGAAAACCTTTGTATCATTGTAATTCAAAAGTCTTTAAAAATTTATGTTTTAAGTACAAAATTATTCACCAAAATACGTGTCCTCTAGCGCTAAACTGTGCGTCTTATTGTAAGATAAACTCTGTGGAAGTGTCGTAGTTATCGTCCTCCGAAAGCTAAGTTCTGCAGAAGTCAATGTACTTACCTCATGATAAACAAAAGTGGAATGCTTTGCATATAGATATCTTAGTTATTACGCTTATTGCCGTGATGAAGAAAGTACCAAGCTGTAACGTATTGCTGTGCTACGGAAAAGGCTGTCTCATTGTTGTTATACCACAAAAGTTACTACTAAAACATGTTTTACTTTCCAGAATAATACAGAAAAACTGTGCAGATATAAAACAGAAACACCGCAATAGCAACATTGTAAATTGTCACTCATTAGTAGCGTCGTGATATAATCGTGTAGCTGTCAAAGCTAAGTCATCTTTAATCCCACAGAAAGTACTTCAAATACAGGATGTATTTTCAAGCAAACCAAAATGTTGCATTAAGATCTCATTAGCAGTACCTGTATATGCTCGAAGTATGTGAGCCTTATAGTCGTTACGTAATCGTGCAACTAACAAGCAAGAATGTACAAATACAACACTGTGTCGTCTGTTCACTATAACAATGCATTCGTAATTTCTGTTTAAATAAGTTCTCTTGGTTCTTGATTGGATATTTAACTTCAAACATTGTTGCATGGTAACAGTTTCTAAGTCTGACAATGCATACTAGAAATGTGAAGTGAAAAGTTTTATGCCAATGACAAAGTTAAAAAGCAGATTATCTTTCAATAAACGGTTTTACATGTGAAATGTGTAAACCTTTACTCTTCCTAGTATGCAGACTTTCAACTGAAAAGCAATTGTCATGTTTTATACGTCGGTAAGGAATGCTAAATCATTTCTCAAGGTTAGCGTCTGTGTTATTTTTCTCTGAGCCAGCCGGCGCACGCGGCTCCCTGCGGTGCGAGTCATTGTCGTTCCCTTGTTGGCGCGCGTCGTTATTGGGATTAGGAGACCTAGCTTCTACAAATTCACGTTGTCGAAAGTACCCTGCTCTGTTTGATTCCCGCCAGTTCTGATGCAATTCAGGTCTGTCGTTACGATCATATCGTCTGTCGTCATGTCGGTAGTTCCTGTAGTTTCTTTCTTCTCGGTTAAGTGGTGGAGAATTTCTCCCTGAATTATCACTGCACGGTGGACCGTTGCGTCTAAAGTTATTCTGTCTCCCGTAATAATAATTGTTTTGGTTCCCATATTGTCTGTTTCTCTGATTGTCTCTGTGATAGTCATTATCGCGGAGAGGTGATCTTTCCCTGTAATTATTACTACTCTGCCAACGGTTGTCATACGGGTGGTGTCTGTTTCGGTCACGATTTGTGTTGTGAGAATAGCCTTGTCGCATCCAGTTATTATTTCTTTCATCGCGGAATTGTGACGGATGTGACCTGTAATTGTTGTATTCCTGTTTTCGCGTCCCGCGAGTGTCAGTGTCAGTTTACAATTCTTGTAGGAGTTCCTGAAAAGCTTCAATGTCGTCTTTGCAACGTCCTGCTAAAATAATATGTCGTAAATGTTCAGGTAATTTGATTAAGCAAATGCGGATGAGTTCTGAAGGGCTGTATGGGTTTGAAAGATATTGATTCTTGTGCAACATGTCTTCAAAATATTTCACAAGACTGGAGAATTCAGATTCTTCGAAATGTTTCATCATTATGATGCTATGTTTTACTCGGTCTTGTGTAGCTTGAGACCAATATGCTGAGAGGAAGGCATGATAAAATTCTCCTTCACTGTGACAATCGTGAATGACCGATCGCATTCTTACAGCTGGTTCATTCTCTAAGTAGCCACACATAAATTCTAATCTGTGTTCTAACGACCAGTTGGGAGGAAAACAATGAGAGAATTGATGGAGCCACGCTTGTGGATGAATGTCGTTGGCAAAATTCTTAAATGTTTTGAATTTACGTGTTGTAATGAACAGCTTATAGTCAAAGTCATCATGTCGTCGAGTCGCATGTCGGTCATTGTTACGTCGTTTCGGCGGTTCCATTTCAAAATTCGGTGCACCTTGCCAATTTCTTTCATTGTTTCCGAACTGCCCTGTGTTATTATTTTGTGGCTTTTCCGTATTTCTATGTCCCTCTTCCCGTATTGGGGCGCGAGTGTCCTCTGAAATACATAATTCTTGTATTACCTGTGTCAGCTGATCTTGTACTTCGCGGATTTCTCTTTGGTGTTGCGTATTAATTTGATTCAGATTTTGTTTCAGTTTCCTAATTTGTTCGCACTCTTTTGTCTCATTAAAGACTACCAGTTTTGGGTCATTCAGATTATCATCTACCTTCGTAGATAAATTCTTTAGCTGATCCGAAAGTTCAACTACTTTCTCTGATAATGAACTAATTTCCTCCATGTGTCTTTCTGAACAAATTTTCAGAGTATCTACTGTGTCCTTTAAGTTTTCCTGAGTTTTTGCAAGTTGCGTAACCGAATCGGTAGATGCAACTGAGTCAAATTTAGCTTGCAAGGTCTCATGATTTTCATGAACAATAGTTTGCAGTTCTTTTATGGCTGCTTCGTGATTCTGCAATGCTTTTTCATGCCGCGAAAAAATAGATTGAAAATGGTCACAAATTTGAGTTTTTACGTCATTACAGACTTTTTGACATTTCGATTCGATGTTATGTAACTCAGTAGTTAAATCTTCACGTGTTTGTTCAAGCGTGGTGTCTAACTTTTGAAGATTCTGTTCCATTGTGTCTAACATTTTAAGATTTTGTGCCACTGTGTCTAACTTTTGAAGATTTTGTTCCACTGTGTCTAACTCTTGAAGCTTATGCTGTGTTTGTCTCTGATTCTGTTCCATCGTGTCTAACTTTTGAAGATTTTGTTCCATTGTGTCTAACTTTTGCTGTGTTTGTCTCTGATTTTGTTCCATTGTGTCTAACTTTTGAAGATTTTGTTCCATTGTGTCTAATTTTTGTAGCCTTTGTCCCATTTGTTGCATTAACTGTAATAACAATGCACTGGTGTCTGAAACATGTTCCTCAGTGCTTTTCGGCAGTGAAGTTGCACCGGCAACATTCACATTTTGACAAGCAGAAAATGTTTCTTGACTCATTTGAGAAAACGGTGAGAACCCAAAATCTGAGTCTACAGTATTTGCAATATTGTGTTCTGTCATTCCCGATTCCTGAGGCGAGCTGTTGCCGACCGATCGATCGATAATGCTTCCCTGTTCACTACCCGTTTCACTGTCTACACCATTATTTGACGCCCGCTCCAATTCCCTATGCACAGTTACCAAATTACTACTTTGAATGTCTGTTAATTCATTACACAGCGGTGCTGGTAAGCTATACTCGTCGTCACTATTATTTCTCAGTTTACTTTGGAGCCTAGTGTTACGTTTTTCACACGCCATTATTGTCACAATATTTCACACGATAACACAGAAAAGCACAATTTGAAGAGCAAAAATAAGAGAACACATTAACATAGCACTGAAAATAATACCTAGTTAATTGCAAGCGCAGCTGCGAAATACTTGGTGCAAATTTACATGCATGCCACAACTGTTTTACTGTACAACAATGAAAAACTACAACTACAAAGGAAATTCTCTCTATGATTACGCGCTAGCAATAAACAAAATCTACACTAATTACACAAACTACAAGAAAAAATCAGAAGATTCCAGTGAGGTATCCTCGGCTAAGGGTCGACATATGAAACGTCCCCTTAGAACAATTATACACGACTGTGCTTAAACTGACACACTGTATTTTTGTTGCGCAACGCAATCTGACTTTCAAAAAATCCCTACAAAAGAATGGCCCTGACTAACATTAACCTATACGTTTCACAAATCACTTACCTCACAAAAATCTTCGCTACTCAAGCTACTGCAATACAGCGAGCGCCACTACTGCCAGCTAAATAAAAGATTCAAACTAAGGAAGGCACTAACTACTGATAGGCATAGTTAACAAATGAAAGGTTTTAATAGAGAACAAACACTGTATTTACCTTAATAGTCATATTATATATAGCAGTTCATGACAGTCTTACAAATTTCAAAACTCCGCCATGTCTCTCCCCACATCCATCACTGCTGGCGGCTCACCTCCAACTGCGCAACGCTACGCGCTGTTCACAGCCAACTGCCTAACACTACAATGGCGGGTATTACAACAATGCAAAGCAGCCACAGACTGCACACAGCACAGCCAGTGATTTTCATACAGAGGTGGCGTTACCAATAAAAAAACCTAAACAGCCTACTTACATGATGATGGGTAATCCAAGTTTAAAAGTACGGAAGAATCAGCGTGGAAACATACTGAAGTACTGAGGTTCGAGGATGTGCGTTTCTAGGTCACTACGAGTAAGGCTGTAGATACTGTGATACTGAATACCACAGTAGGCACTTCAGTTGAGGAGGAATGGACATCTCTTAAAAGGACAATGACGCAAGTTCAGCAGAGAAATATAGGTATAAAGTTGGAAAGCACAGATATGATTCCGTCCGAATTTCTAAAATGATTAGGTAAAATCGAATAATAAGCCAAATTTATCACGGACAAGAGCGAAAAGTAATGGAAAACCTAATACGAAGTGTTCTAATAGGGCCGGTATATGATCTGCAAGCAGTCTTTCGCCAGTACTGTTCAATCGGCGCCTTGAAGAAGCAATGATAGAAATAGAAGAACGCTTCAGGAATTAGTTCAAAATTCAGTACAGAGTGATAACATCTGTAACACGATTCTCTGTTGACAATTCTATCCTCAGTGAAAGTGAACAATAATAGAAGGATTTGTTGAATGGAATGAACAATCTAATGATCACACACTAGATGCTGAGAGTAAGAAAGAAGTAGTGAAGTTGAGCAAGAGTGAGATTATCATCAAAGTTCGTGACCACTAAGTAGACGAAGGGATTGTGCTTCTTTGGAAGAAATACAAAGATGACGGCCGAAGCAAGGAGAACATAGAAAACAGATTAGCACATGCAAAGAGGACAAAATAAGTCTAGCATCTAATATTGGCCTAATTTGGGGCACAGAATGTTGAAGTGACTGGGAGAAAACCGAAATAGAAGAAAATCGAAGTATTTGGAATGTGGTGCTATAGAACGATGTTAAAATATTAGATGGAGTTAAATAAGTTGGAGATTCTCTGCAAAACGGCGAGGAGATAAACATGTAGGTAATCCTGACAATAAGAAGTGGCAGGATGATAGGACATGCAATATGACATCAAGGAATAATATTATTTTCATCATGGCAGAGACAACAGCAACCGTTAGGAATTGCCTCGAATTAAAATAAAATGTTAGTGCAACTGTGAGCCGTTTTTCATTCGAGACGGATCAAGGAATAACTTCCGTGGTACTTAAATAATTGTATTGGTACAGAAGAACTACTCGTTACTTGCCGCATCAGTTCAGTCAGAAGACTGACGAAAACGAAAATCTTTCGAAGAATACTTTACATGCATAAAATCTACAATATATTAACTATATTCGACATTCCGACTTTAGTGGCGATGCTGCAATGAAGAATCGCCGGTATAAACGGTTAACGTCAACGTCAAGTTACCTGTCATGTGACTCGCAAGGGAATCGTAGTTACATGTCATCATCCATTTTGTCCAGATGATGATGGTGGATTCACTGCTTGGGCAGAAATGAAAGTGACAGAAGCGGGAGCTCCAGATGGTATAGTGTTTGTAAACATTAGCATTTTTTGCGTGTGTTGGTCTAGGTGTAAGAAAATGATGTTGGCATGGTTTCCAAGCAACGCTTGAAGCAGAGAAAGAATACAGAACGGTTGTCCGAGGGTTAGGGTGTCGAGACTCTATCTGAAAATTTCTTGGCTTTCCTCGAAAAGTGGTAAGTGGTTGAATACTACCAAAAAGTCACCACTATCCTCCTATTGTTTCTAATTTTTTGAAATTTTGCCCAAAAATCATGGTCTTAGGATTTTTTTTTCTTATTTTAGTGTAAGGAACCTGTCCCCGAAGGTTCTTAAAGTGTTTTTGAAACACCCTGTACAGGTGAAACTGAAACGTCTGTAAAGAACGCGTTAAGGGAAATGAACGCCTCTCGTTGCTAAATAAAAGTGTGAAATCTGCTGTAGCGGAACATCAGGAGAATTGTGGCCGAGACATCGACTTAAAGAAAGTACCTGTGCTGACCGAGGAAACCAACGTTTATAGAAGGAAGGTCCGATAACTGATATTTCCAAGAACGAATGTAACTTCAGTAGAAAGAAGGGATGGTGGTTATCGCTGAAACGACCGGTTTTTGACTATATGGTTTGTCTCCACATAAGTTTAACCCTACTATTAAAACAACTCAAAACAACTGGTTTCTGAAATAACGGACTTTTTGCTGTTTTCATCCGTGTTATTTCCTGTAATAAACGTATAAATCTAACAAAGAAAAATTTGCACTCTCTTAGTACCTGCGATAAAACTGTGCCTTAAATTGCCTCAGGGATTAAACGTTTTGCATAAACAAACTTGTATAAGAAGAACAAGCACAAAATATATCTTCAGCGGCATAATTATAATCTGAATGGTTATTTATTTAGCGCATAGGGAAATATGGTAATATTCATTATTTTAGTTCAGTCACACATCGTGTTCCTTAAATCCCTTTATGAAAGAGATCTGTCATTGAACTGCATCAAGTTATACGGTAACAGGAAAAAGCATCAGTGATGGTTACTTCCACAGAGTATACTACCAACCAATTTTGACTAAATCTAGTGAGCTCATATTGGTAACTGCTTGATTATTGTATAGTCCCATGAGGACTGGTCAGTATTGAGAGATATGACAGGAACGATCATTAGAAACGAAAACGTCTAGTAAACATAGGCTCTAAAATGCATGCCGGAAAATGTATGAGCAGTTCTCCATGTCAGATAATGTGAAATAACTCTCTTCTATTGCAAGCTCTATTATTCCCACAATTTGTGAGGATGTAATATATTTTCAAGTAAACATTGGGTGTAAAACGCGTACATTAAAAGCTATGACCACTTGTTCACCAGAAGAGATGCATTGTACAATAGCAAAGATGAACATGTGCTCGTAGCTGTTAAGGTATGCACTTCAGAGTCCATGTTTAAGCAACATTTTTTATTTTTTTGGTCTTTATTACATCCTCCCAAAATATGGAGACTGCAGCGTCCATCCCGTCCGACTGCAACATCGGCAGCCCCATTACAGAACAGAGATACGAAAAGCCTTCATCACAACGAGTGAAACCAAAGCAGATGAAGAACGATGACTGAAGAGAACAGTTGAGTGCGACAGAAGTGCAACTCTTCCACAAATTTCTGCAGATTTGAGTGCTGAGCCATCAACAACAGTCAGCGTGCGAATCATCAACGAATAATCATCGATATGGGCTTTCGGAGCCGGAGACTCACTCGTAAGCCCTTGATGACTGCAGGACACTAAGCTTTACTCCTCGCCTGGGTCCGTCAACACTGACATTGGTCTGTTAACGACTGAAAATCTGTTGAGTGTTCGGACGAGTCTCTTCTCAAATTGTATTGAGCAGATGGACGTGTACGGGTATAGAGACAACATCATGAATCCGTGAACCCTACACACCGGCAGGGGACAGTTAAAGCAGGTGCAGGCTCTGTAATGGTGTGGGGCGTGTGCAGCCGGAGTGATATGGGACCCGTGATACGTCTAGATGCAGCTCTGAGAGGTGACACGTAAGTGAGCATCCTGTCTGATCACCTGCATCCATTCACGTCCATTGTGCATTCCGACGGACTTGAGCAATTCCAGCAGGACAGAGCGGTCACCTCACACGTCCAGAGTTGCTACAGAGTGGCTCTAGCAACACTTCTGCTGGCCACCAGACTCCCCAGACACGAACATTATTGTGCATATCTGGGATGCCTTGCAACGTGTTGTTCAGAAGATATCGTTACCCCAGCCTTGCAGGATTCATGGTGTCAATTCGTCCAGACAGTCTATTCGTCGTTCAGACATTAGTCTAGTCTAGTCCATGCGACATCGTGTTGCGGTACTTCTGCATTTCTCGAACTTTACGTTTATTTCTTTCTTGAAAAATGCTAGTTTTCATTCTTATGACCCTTTTCTGCCGTTTGAAAATTAGGTTGTGATTTTGTACAATCGTTCCCCAGAAAATAATTACAATCCCAAGAACGAGCGGTTTGTAACTAAAAGCTATTGATTGTTACACACAAATGTCAGGAGTCTAAGGAGCGTTTCGCACTGAGACGATACGATACGCAATAGGACTAGTTGCAATGTAGACATAACTCTTATTTCCCAATAGAATGATACGATATGCAATCTGACAAAGCAACACACAAAACTTTTACATGCTATTTCTCCGACGGAGGAGCTACTCAATACAATAAATGTTCTCGTCAAGCACACCGTCTCGACCACTAAAGAGCACACAGCGTGGTTAGAATTTGTATCAGCAACACAGCCTCCACTAGAGCCAAAAATACTGCCGCCATCCACCCACGAGGAACAGGAACAAACATCCGCGAGTAGGTACGAAGTTCTGCTGCCTGGAGGACCGTGCTTCACCGGGTTGCCCCACAGCTGACCACGCCAACCAGCAGCTCTCCTTCCTACTCCCCGTTCCTGTAGCTGTCTTGTTGTATTTCTTTGGTGGCTCTCCATAGACCGACTCAAGTTTCTGGCAAAGGTTTCTTCCGCTCGAGTGTGGAAGCGTTGTCGAAAGACCGTGACGCTTCAGGCGACCTCTGGACCCAGTGACTACCAGCCATCAGACGTCCACATTGTAGAGGCCAAGAATCAACATCCTGTGATTCACGGCATATTATGGCACACAGGACTTGTACACTACTGGCCTTTAAAATTGCTACACCAAGAAGAAATGCAGATGATAAACGGGTCGTCATTGGACAAATATATTATATTAGCACTGACATGTGATTACAATTTCACGCAATTTGGGTGCATAGATCCTGAGAGAGCTGTACCCAGAACAGCCACCTCTGGCCGTAATAACGGCCTTGATACGACTGGGCATTTAGTCAGAGCTTGGATGGCGCGTACAGGTACAGCTAGCTGTCCATGCAGCTTCAACACGATACCACAGTTCATCAAGAGTAGTGACTGGCATATTGTGACGAGCCAGTTGCTCGGCCACCATTGACCAAACGTTTTCACTGGTGAGAGATCTAGAAATTGTGTGGCCAGGGCAGCAGTCGAACATTTTCTGTACCCAGAAAGGCCCGTACAGGACCTGCAATACACGGTCGTCCATTATCCTGCTGAAATTTACGGTTTCTCAGGGATGGAATGAAGGATAGAGCCACGGGTCGTAAAACATCTGAAATGTAACGTCCACTGTTCAAAGTGCCGTCAATGCGAACAAGAGGTTCCCCATACCATCACGCCGGGTGTTACGCCAGTATGTCGATGACGAACACTCGCTTCCAATGTGAGTTTACCGTGATATCGACAAACACGGATGCGACCATCAAGATGCTGTAAACAGATCCTGGATTCATCCGAAAAAAATGACGATTTGCCATTCGTGCACCCAGGTTCGTCGTTGAGTACACCATAGCAGGCGCTCCTGTCTGTGATACAGCGACAAGGGTAACCGCAGCAATTTTCTCAGAGCTGATAGTCCATGCTGCTGCAAACGTCGTCGAACTGTTCGTGCAGATTGTTTTTGTCTTGCGAATGTCCCCATCTGTTGACTCAGGGATCGAGACGTGGCTGCACGATCCGTTACAGCCATGCGGATAAGATGCCTGTCATCTCGACTGCTAGTGGTACGAGACCATTGGGATCCAGCACGGCGTTCCGTATTACCCTCCTGAACCCACCGATTCCATTTTCTGCTAACAGTCATTGAATCTCGACCTGCGCGAGCAGCAATGTCGCGATACGATAAACCGCAATCGCGATAGGCTATAATCCGACCTTTATCAAAGACGGAAACGTGATGGTACGCATTTCTCCTCCTTACACGGGGCATCGCAACAACTTTTCACCAGGCAACGCCGGTCAACTGCTGTTTGTGTATGAGAAACCGGTTGGAAACTTTCCTCATGTCAGCACATTGTAGGTGTCGCCACCGGCGCCATCCTTGTGTGAATGCTCTGAAAAGCTAGTCATTTGCATATCACAGCCTCTTCTTCCTGTCGGTTAAATTTCGCCTCTGTAGCACGTCATATTCCTGGTGTAGCAATTTTATTGGCCAGCAGTGTAACATAGCTGCAGAAAGTCTTTTTTTTTTCAATTTAGACATCGACCTCAACAACAATAGATATTGTCATATAAGGATGGTTCCCACGAATAATGTTATTCTGCGGGTCTTAATAAATAGAAGCAATGTACTGAACAGACTTAAACAATTCGCTACCACAAAAATTACTCATTAAAGTGCAGCTAATGTGTTATTTGTACGCAAAATACTCTCCTGGAAAATGAAATAAGAACACCGTGAATTCATTGTCCCAGGAAGGGGAAACTTTATTGACACATTCCTGGGGTCAGATACATCACATGATCACACTGACAGAACCACAGGCACATAGACACAGGCAACAGAGCATGCACAATGTCGGCACTAGTACAGTGTATATCCACCTTTCGCAGCAATGCAGGCTGCTATTCTTCCATGGAGACGATCGTAGAGATGCTGGATGTGGTTCTGTGGAACGGCTTGCCATGCCATTTCCACCTGGCGCCTCAGTTGGACCAGCGTTCGTGCTGGACGTGCAGACCGCGTGAGACGACGCTTCATCCAGTCCCAAACATGCTCAATGGGGGACAGATCGGGAGATCTTGCTGGCCAGGGTAGTTGACTTACACCTTCTAGAGCACGTTGGGTGGCACGGGATACATGCGGACGTGCATTGTCCTGTTGGAACAGCAAGTTCCCTTGCCGGTCTAGGAATGGTAGAACGATGGGTTCGATGACGGTTTGGATGTACCGTGCACTATTCAGTGTCCCCTCGACGATCACCAGTGGTGTACGGCCAGTGTAGGAGATCGCTCCCCACACCATGATGCCGGGTGTTGGCCCTGTGTGCCTCGGTCGTATGCAGTCCTGATTGTGGCGCTCACCTGCACGGCGCCAAACACGCATACGACCATCATTGGCACCAAGGCAGAAGCGACTCTCATCGCTGAAGACGACACGTCTCCATTCGTCCCTCCATTCACGCCTGTCGCGACACCACTGGAGGCGGGCTGCACGATGTTGGGGCGTGAGCGGAAGACGGCCTAACGGTGTGCGGGACCGTAGCCCAGCTTCATGGAGACGGTTGCGAATGGTCCTCACCGATACCCCAGGAGCAACAGTGTCCCTAATTTGCTGGGAAGTGGCGGTGCAGTCCCCTACGGCACTGCGTAGGATCCTACGGTCTTGGCGTGCATCCGTGCGTCGCTGCGGTCCTGTCCCAGGTCGACGGGCACGTGCACCTTCCGCCGACCACTGGCGACAACATCGATGTACTGTGGAGACCTCACGCCCCAAGTGTTGAGCAATTCGGCGGTACGTCCACCCGGCCTCCCGCATGCCCACTTTACGCCCTCGCTCAAAGTCCGTCAACTGCACATACGGTTCACGTCCACGCTGTCGCGGCATGCTACCAGTGTTAAAGACTGCGATGGAGCTCCGTATGCCACGGCAAACTGGCTGACACTGACGGCGGCGGTGCACAAATGCTGCGCAGCTAGCGCCATTCGACGGCCAACACCGCGGTTCCTGGAGTGTCCGCTATGCCGTGCGTGTGATCATTGCTTGTACAGCCCTCTCGCAGTGTCCGGAGCAAGTATGGTGGGTCTGACACACCGGTGTCAATGTGTTCTTTTTTCCATTTCCAGGAGTGTAATACTGGAAATGGAAGAGACTGAAGTCAAAAATGCTAAGGGAAGTATTTGGCGAAAACAATTTCCATGAAGGAAGAATACAGTCAGTGACAGAAGTCCTTCATTGTGTAGGACCTCATTTTACCTCACGTAGCCCGCATCTCGTGGTCGTGCGGTAGCGTTCTCGCTTCCCACGCCCGGGTTCCCGGGTTCTATTCCCGGCGGGGTCAGGGATTTTCTCTGACTCGTGATGGCTGGGTGTTGTGTGCTGTCCTTAGGTTAGTTAGGTTTAAGTAGTTCTAAGTTCAAGGGACTTATGACCACAGCAGTTGAGTCCCATAGTGCTCAGAGCCATGTGAACCTCACGTAGTACGGTAACTCGACCTGGCACAGTATCAAGTAGCCGGTGAAAGTCCTCTGTAGAAATACTGAGCCTTGCTGCCACATAACTGCGCAAGTATTGCCTGTGCAGGATTTTGTGCACGAATTGACCTGTTGATTATGTCCCATAAATGTTCGATAGGATTCATGTTGGGCAACCTGGGTGGCGAAATCCCTCGCCTGATCTATCCTGAACCTTCTTCAAATCAATCACGAACAAATGTGGCCCTATGACATGAGGCATTGTCATCCATCAAAATTCCATCGTTGTTTGCAAACACGCAGCCGAATGTAACCACCTCCAGTCAATGGTTGCTTCAGCTGGACGAAAGGTCCTCGTTCATTGCATGTAAACACAGGTCACACCGTTATGGAAACACCACCGCCTTGCACAGGGAGTCGTTGACAACTGTGGTCCATGGCTTCGTGGGTTCTGCGCAACACTCGAACCCTACTGTCAGCAGTTACTAACTGAAACTAGAACTCATCTGACCAAACCGTGGTACTCCTGTCATATAGGGTCCAACCGATATGGTCACGAGCCCAGGAGATGCGCTGCAGGCGATTTCATGCTGCAGCAAAGATACTCGCATCGCTCGTCTGCTGCCAAAGTCCATTAATGCCAATTTTCGCCGCACTGTCATAATTCATACAGTCTTCGGACGACCCACATTGATTTTTGCGGTTATTTCACACAGTGTTGCATGCCTGTTAGGATTTAAAACCCTGTGCTCTCGGTCGTTAAGTAAAGTCCGTCGGCCACTGTATTGTCCGTGGTAAGAGGTAATGCCTGAAGTCTGGTATTCTCGACACACTCTTGACACTGTGAATCTCGGAATATTGGATTACCTAACTGTTTCCGAAATGGAATGTCCTGTGTGTCTAGTTCCAACTACCATTCCCCGTTAAAAGTCTGCCAATATCACGACGGAAACCTTTTCACATGAATGACGTGAGTACAAATGACAGCTCCGTCAATGCACTGATCTTTTATTCCTTATGCATGCAATACTACCACTATTTTTACCTTTGAGCCTTTTCTTTCACCTTATTGCGTAATCCACTATTGCAAAAAAACATAACATTGCAAATGTGCAAAAAATGCTTTCAAATAAATTTAAACACAGTCTATTCAAAAATTTGATTACGATTTGGGAATACAAAATATCGGAGTATACCGTAAATACCGTCGAAAGTGACCATACAGGGAATATCCGCAGAAATTGATGGACCAAACGACGTTTACTACATCAAAGAATATTCCAAAAATCTATTTATGAACCTCCATTCTCATTTTGATAGCTTTAAGTAAGATTGGTACATGTTATGTAAGCGTAGTGCGCTTAACATGGTGCATATAGCAACCGAAAAGCATTTTGCAGAGTTTTAAACTAATAGAATAACAAATCCTTGTTCGGTAACCTGGTAAACGTAAAGTGCTATAGGGGTTACATATGTTCTCCTAGAATATGAGGAACGGTTAGCAAACTACACCCAAGAGTACGTGCACTGTTTCAGATTTGTTATTATGCAAGAAACAAAAGGCAAAGTTAACATTCCTGAATGCTCTCGGTTACAAGGAGTGTTGCAAATTATGTACACATGCACTATGTCCAATATTGTTTAGATTCTTGTATCTGCGGGCAAAGTCGATTGTCCCATCCGCTGAACCGTGGTTAATGTGCCGTTGTTAGCGAAAGTAAGACGAGTTTTCGAGAAATAATACAGACAACTTACATATGTAACACAGTAGAACGCAATTTTGGAGTCCACTGTGCCTTGCACTAAATGGGGACAGATACTGGACAACAGTCGTCTTTGGGCGGCAAGTGTAATATAGTGCGTGTGCCTGTACGTGTGTGTGTGTGTGTGTGTGTGTGTGTGTGTGTGTGTGTGTGTACATGCATGCGCCAACTCCTCTTCCTTGTCGCTCACCTTGGCGCCACCTGCCCCTAAATTTAGACAACCCGGGCGTGTGATTCACGAAGACAATATCAGGATGGTATGATGCTAAACCGAGCGAGGTGGCGCAATGGTTAGCACACTGGACTCGCATTCTGGAGGATGACGGTTCAATCCCGCGTCCGCTCATCCTGATTTAGGTTTTCCGTGATTTCCCTAAATCGCTCCAGGCAGATGCCGGGATGGTTCCTTTGAAAGGGCACGGCCGACTTCCTTCACTGTCCTTCCCTAATCCGATGAGACCGATGACCTCGCTGTCTGGTCTCCTCCCTCACAACAACCCAACCAAACTATGACGCTAATCTTATAAACCGGGGTCAGAAACTCCATACACACAGTACTGTGTTGGAATCAACGTTCAGTTGTTGTACCTTTCCACCATGATTTTAATGGCTACTGTATTATATATAAAGTTTGCCATTGCTTGTTAAGGTGTCATGGATTTTAAAATGGATTTGCTGATAACAGACATACGTCCACTCTGTTCTTCCTGCTGTAGACCAAGCTGTATCAGTAACTTCACTCTTTAACTCCTCATGTCTCCAATTTTTGGTAACGAACAAAAAATAACGGTTGGACCAACCGGGACAGACCGACCGCCCTGTAGACCTCAGCCAACACGTCATTATGCAGTGTGAATGGGCTCAGAGTCAGCACACCGCACTTCCACGTTTTCGGGTTTGTTGACCTCAAAACCACTATCAATAGGTCGAGTAGTTCCTCAGTTGGCCTCACGAGGCTGAATACACACTGTTCCAGTTCTCTCACGAAGGAAAACTCCCAGACAACACCGGGAATCGAGTTCCGATTCCCCGCGTGGCAGTCAGCCACGCTAACCATTCAGTCACGGAGGCGGAAATTATTTGATAAATTCGTCACTCTCACCACTTAATAAATAATATATTAAACAATGACTCCTGCTTTACACCGCGAAGATGCATTATACGACGACTGTTATGTTTAGGACGAGCGACTATTAATGGGTTATTCACGACCTGTGTTTGAAACTAAAAGGTCGGCGGTCGCACATACGTTCTGTGGACAAGGAAACACGAACGATATCAAGCTGCCTAAAGGCGGTAGTCCCTTCTCCGTAATATTGTCTCTAAATAAAGAAAGGACATGTGTCCTTCTAACCCCGGCAAAATAGGTGATTGGCGGGAGCAGGACTATCTGCCCCTGATATTGCAAATGTGGTAGCGTTTTGGTATTACGAGTATTATACATCGAAACTCCGAAAACCTTTACTTCTCAGAAACGGAACTCTTTTCACATCATACGATCAAATCTTTCAAAACTGTTGTTCTCCACCTGACTTCCGGAAAACAGGACGTGGTTTTCACCATATTTTTTTCTGTCTACCGTACCGTCCCCTGATGTAGGAGATACCCTGAGACGAGTCTTTCATTGCTTCCAAACAGTTTGAAGTTGAACATATCTACGCAAACTACAACTGTTACAGCTTCCACTGGGATGCAAAAGCATAAAACGATCAACATTAAAAGTAAACAGAAATAACCGGTGTCGGAATATGATTAATTACTTGTTGTAATTACCTACAAACAAGAAAATTACCCTCGTACCAGACTAAACAGAAATTAAATTAGCGTATAATTGGCGGGAACTAGCGCTCCAAGTTATCTACACAGCGCAACGAAATGAAAGCTAACAGAGCAGCCAGTGCGAAATACGTTATCAGAGAGCAAGAATGAATGTGTAGTGTTGAGTCAACTACGGCAGCAGGACTCACACATTATGCACCTTACGCTACGTGCAGTGGCGTTACACAGAGAACAATAACACCCACAAAATCGATGGAAGTTGTTTTTGATGTACAAAGACCGCAGAACTACAATATCGTAAAATGAGTGCTAAATTTACAAAATACTCGAATTTATATGCAACTAACATTGCAAGCGAGGGGTGAAGACGTATGAAAAAGGAATCTTACTATTCGGCGCCTTTCCTCAAATGTCTTGATCGAATTTGTGAAGTTCGATCCCACTCTGCTCCAGCAAGTTTCATTTAACGACCGATGAAAGTAGGTCACTTTTCTTTGTGGTTTCTGGTCCACACACACACACACACACACACACACACACACACACAGAGAGAGAGAGAGAGAGAGAGAGAGAGAGAGAGAGAGAGAGAGAGAGAAAGAGATAGAGACCGGGAGCGAAATGCGCTTTTCATTTTTGAATGGAGTAACGGACGACGCTGACGCACAAGTAATCGAAATTACTCTCCGAACCCTGCTTCGGACGAAGAGTTTTAGGCAAAAACAAAAAATTAATTTGTTTCCATACACTGATTCCAATTAAAGGTTTTGGGCAGCATAGCGGAACTGGAAATTCTCTCCCACATATTCCATGTTGAGAGCCCCGTTTTGCTCATTCTCTGACTGCTGAGGTTTAATGGAAAAGACTGAAGCTCTAAAAACAGGACGTTCTGCTCTTATGAGTTGGAAAAAAAGAAGTGGAAAAACTTACTTCTTGCATATTTACTCAATTACACAGCAATGTCGTTGGCCTGCATAGTGACAGTGTACTAGAAGAAAGTCTAGCAAATAAGGACGCTTTCACCAATGAGATTATACACTCCTGGAAATTGAAATAAGAACACCGTGAATTCATTGTCCCAGGAAGGGGAAACATTATTGACACATTCCTGGGCTCAGATACATCACATGATCACACTGACAGAACTACAGGCACATAGACACAGGCAACAGAGCATGCACAATGTCGGCACTAGTACAGTGTATATCCAACTTTCGCAGCAATGCAGGCTGCTATTCTCCCATGGAGACGATCGTAGAGATGCTGGATGTAGTCCTGTGGAACGGCTTGCCATGCCATTTCCACCTGGCGCCTCAGTTGGACCAGCGTTCGTGCTGGACGTGCAGACCGCGTGAGACGACGCTTCATCCAGTCCCAAACATGCTCAATTGGGGACAGATCCGGAGATCTTGCTGGCCAGGGTAGTTGACGTACACCTTTTAGAGCACGTTGGGTGGCACGGGATACATGCGGACGTGCATTGTCCTGTTGGAACAGCAAGTTCCCTTGCCGGTCAAGGAATGGTAGAACGATGGGTTCGATGACGGTTTGGATGTACCGTGCACTATTCAGTGTCCCCTCGACGATCACCAGTGGTGTACGGCCAGTGTAGGAGATCGCTCCCCACACCATGATGCCGGGTGTTGGCCCTGTGTGCCTCGGTCGTATGCAGTCCTGATTGTGGCGCTCACCTGCACGGCGCCAAACACGCATACGACCATCATTGGCACTAAGGCAGAAGCGACTCTCATCGCTGAAGACGACACGTCTCCATTCGTCCCTCCATTCACGCCTGTCGCGACACCACTGGAGGCGGGCTGCACGATGTTGGGGCGTGAGCGGAAGACGGCCTAACGGTGTGCGGGACCGTAGCCCAGCTTCATGGAGACGGTTGCGAATGGTCCTCGCCGATACCCCAGGAGCAACAGTGTCCCTAATTTGCTGGGAAGTGGCGGTGCGGTCCCCTACGGCACTGCGTAGGATCCTACGGTCTTGGCGTGCATCCGTGCGTCGCTGCGGTCCGGTCCCAGGTCAACGGGCACGTGCACCTTCCGCCAACCACTGGCGACAACATCGATGTACTGTGGAGACCTCACGCCCTACGTGTTGAGCAATTCGGCGGTACGTCCACCCGGCCTCCCGCATGCCCACTATACGCCCTCGCTCAAAGTCCGTCAACTGCACATACGGTTCACGTCCATGCTGTCGCGGCATGCTACCAGTGTTAAAGACTGCGATGGAGCTCCGTATGCCACGGCAAACTGGCTGACACTGACGGCGGCGGTGCACAAATGCTGCGCAGCTAGCGCCATTCGACGGCCAACACCGCGGTTCCTGGTGTGTCCGCTGTGCCATGCGTGTGATCATTGCTTGTACAGCCCTCTCGCAGTGTCCGGAGCAAGTATGGTGGGTCTGACACACCGGTGTCAATGTGTTCTTTTTTCCATTTCCAGGAGTGTATTTTCAGGAGGTAGTGTCCCATAGCTCTTATGCTGGGTGTCCCAAAACAGCACTGACAACGATTAGATTCTGTACAGAAAGAGAAACTGATCGGTTCTGAAGAAGAAATCCATATCCGTAAGTGCCCGGTTTGGGCGCTGGTGAGCGTGGAAGTCTGAAAACTAACGGCTGTCACAGTTTGTTCCGATTCACTTTGGTGACTGAAAGGGGATGGTATGCAACCCTTCAGCCATCTGCGTAATGCGGATGGACGACATCAGCCTTATAACATTCATGAGCATGCGCTACATTCCTCCACAAAACCTTTGTGCGCATCCTATTGCGGAACCCGTGTGGCCTGCTATTGCAGTAACTTTGTTGACAGCAGTGTGACATGTACACAATTGCGAAAACGATAGACGTGGTGCCTGAATGCGGCAAATCGGATTCCAATGGGAGAGCTGCTGCAAGATTGTATGAGGAGCTTTTTCCAAACAGACGTACCTAACGGCGTCCCACGTTCGCGACTATCGAGGGACGCGTAAGATAAGCCGGAAAGGTGCACGTATAAATTTTCTATCTCAAGCGGGTCCTTCGTACAATAAAGTAGTAGCGCTTTGTGCTTGATACTTGCGAATACTATCCTCAGTCTTCTCCTTGTCCTCTGGTAGGTGCCGAAACGTGATGCGGATCATCGGCTTGAACACTACAGTTAGAGCAGGGCTTGCTGACAATGCTCGAAAAGAGCTTATCCATCAGCACTCGGCAAGTGGCACAGGCGCTGCACCCGGACGGAAGTGTCATGTGGCGTGTTGTCCATGAACATAGCCTTTAGCCAGATCATCTGCAAAAAAGTCCTTGAATTAGGGGAGGAGGTCTATCCACGAGAGGTACAGTGTGCGCCATGATTTTTACAACAATGCATACTCTGGCCACAATTTCACAGCTTGGTGCTATACACGGATGAATGCATGTTTACTAGCGATGGCATATTGAACTTGACAACATGCAGGCATGAGTAGATGAAAACCTATGTACGTAGGGAATTCAAAATTAAAATCTGGGTCGGAATAATTGGTGACCTTGTCACTGAGTCATATCCACCGCTAAACGGAATAACAGGAGCATCATATCTCACATTTGTTAGAGACGCTTTGCTCAACCTATTGGATGTATTGCCTCTAAATGTTCAGGTGGACATATAGCTGCAACACGTCGGAGCTCCAGCTCACTTTGACGTCGATGTGCAAAATTATGTCAACGTCGCATGTTCCAGTCGAAGGACCGGTATTCCATTGTCAGCACGGTCGCCAGATCTACATCTACATCTACATACATACTCCGCAATCCACCATACGGTGCGTGGCGGAGGTTACCTCGTACCACAACTAGCATCTTCTCTCCCTGTTCCACTACCAAACAGAACGAGGGAAAAATGACTGCCTATATGCCTCTGTACGAACCCTAATCTCTCTTATCTTTGTGGTCTTTCCGAAACATCTCGACTATATTCTGTGGGGTATGAAGACTATGGTGTATGGCACACCTGTAACGTCAGGGGAGAACCTTATTGCTCGACTTCACAGTGCGACTGAAACACTTGAAACACAACGGAACGCACTGGCTCATTTGCGTGAGGCTCGTCACCGCCAATGTATGCTCTACATACCACAACCCCTTTTTAACGTTAATGCAAAATAATTTAACTTTCTATTAGTCTTGGTTGTCCCCATAATTTGCTTAAAGGTATTTAATAATACTCGAAGCACTGAAAGCTAATTTTATTGACTATTGGTTGTGGTTGTTATTGTAACTTTCTGGAATATACCGGAGATTAATAAATTTAAATTCTTTTTTATGAGAGCTGTCACAAAGCTGTAATCATCAGATCGAACAACTCAAACTTTGGCATGATAGTGTGTGCTATTCCATATCTACATATTAACATTTATCGCCAACGATGGTTCACTTAACGGGGCCCTTGATTGTACAAGAGTGAACTTGGGCTGTTCGGCAAAGTTCCATATGGAAAGAATGTCTGAAAATGACTTTCAGTCAACGGTTTCTTCAGCCGACTCCAGTTGACGGGTGTCACCCCCGGGATGACTTGGCTGGGCGTATTTTCGTCGGTCGAAAAAATCAATTGGAATGCCGGATGCCTCATTCAATCTCGGCAGCCACCGAACCTCGTCAGGAGATTTCGGTAGTCTGCCTCTGTTACAGAGAATAGTCTGGTATGATAGGTCCAGGACTGTGCCACACACATTGGCCTTGGTGTAACTTAAACCGTTGGCTGTATTTAATCTCCACCGACGAACAAGCTAGATGCGAGAGAATCCACCTCCCGCTCGAAAACACGATTATCTTCAAGGCGGGCCGCTCTGCTTCAAACCACTTCAGTCTCTCTGACTGTAAGGCCCACCTACATAGGAAGAAACGACCATTGCACACTACTGGCCATTACAATTGCTACACCAAGAAGAAATGCAGATGATAAACGGGTATTCATAGAACAAATACATTATACTAGAACTGACATGTGATTACATTTTCACGCAATTTGGGTGCATAGATCCTGAGAAATCAGTACCCAGAACAACCACCTCTGGCCGTAATAACGGCCTTGATACGCCTGGGCATTTAGTCAAATAGAGCTTCAACGGCGTGTACAGGTACGCGTGGTTCTTGACTGAAGCGCCTAGAAACGCTCGGCCACCGCGGCCGGCGTGGCGTGGAACTTATTTGCGAATTATGTAGTACTCATGTGGGAAGGGTACTCCAAAAGTAAGATTCGATCGATCACGAAATGGAAACCGCAGTTGAAATCCGAGGAAGTCTTGCACAGATGTGTTGGTCAGAGTCTCTAAGACGCCTGTCGGTCACGACACGTCGCGGTTTTCAGTTCCGACCATACACTGAGCATGCAAAGCACAATGGTGTCTCGCGCGAGGTATGAGTGCCTGCTCCGAGGTTTCGACTGATTTCGTGCAACTCTCATGCATTTCGTTCTTCATGACAATTATCGGCCGCCCAACGCAGGTGAAAAGAGGACGCTCCTGCGCCATTTCCGATGTCAAGTGTTTGATCACTCACCAAACATAGCATACTTGGCTCCCTTTGAGGTTCATCTCTGCTCACATGTATCGCTGGCTATGAAGAAAACATTTTTTGCACAGAAAACGGACTGCAGACCAGCGTAGAGAGGTGGCGGAAAGCATAGGCGGCTGCTTTCTCTGACGAGGGTATTGTAGAGTTAGCACAACGCTACAACAGATGTCTTAGTCGGAGTGGCGACTATGTAGATAAGCAGATGGAAGGTTTAGCAAACTGTTCCATACAATACATTTTAATTTTCATCGTGGTTTCCATTTAGCGACCGATCGGACCTTACTTTCCCAATAGCATTCGTAGATGTAGATGATGGTACTTGACCGTGTCAGTTCACATATTTTAATTGCTTGTTTAGCTCGTTCCTCTCGGGGTCATAGAGGTAAACTCGACAGTCATCTATGGTGGGTAGCCAGCTGGAGAAGTATTTGGATTGGATCCACGTGGCCCATCTGCGACAATTCCGCTGTTGCCTCGGCCATACGGGCTTTCTGAGTGGGTGTGACAAGACGTGGAATGCAGTCGGTGGCGACTTCAATCAATCTTGAAACGTCGTTGGAAAAAGATCCATGAGTAATTTTCACTTTGTTCACAATCTACCCGATAATGATAGGCCCGTCTTCCAGCAGAAGGCCTCCACTTTAATTTTGCGATTTCCAGCGATTTAGAGCGGAGTCGGCGAATCCGTTCTTCAGCACGCTAGAAGCGAATACGCCGACTAACTACTGTGTCATATGGTTGTGCATTGTTGTCGTACGCTACAACCAACCGAAATTACTGAAGCGATATTCCCTTCATAATACAGAAAATACAGAGGGAAAAATTGGCCGCAGCAAAAAGTAATGAATGTAGTGTAATGCAATTTCGGGAATACATTTGTCTAAGTAACATATTTGATTGATCAACATTACAAGATCACAGGTTAGTGTACGTGCGAGGTAAACCATAGCAAAAGTGAAATATTGGCACATTAATAACCAGTGTAAACGTCAGAATGTTGAATTCAAGCATACAAACGTGTTTGCATTGTGTTGTACATGTGCCGATGTCAGTTTGTGGAACGGAGCTCCATGCCTTTGGCACCTGTTCACATAATACAGGTACGGTTAATGCTGGCTGTGGATGATGCCCCATTTGTGCTCGATTTGAGACAGATCTGGTGATTGAGCAGGCCAAGTTAACATGTCGACACTCTGTAGAGTATTTTGGGTTACAACTGCTGTTGCCCAGTTGGAAAATACTCCATGGAATGCTGTTCATGAGTGGCAGAACAACTGGTTGACTCACCAGACTGACGTACGGATTTGCAGTCAGTGTGCGAGCGATAACCGCCAGAGTGCTCCTGCTGTCATACGAAATCCCACCCCAGACCATAGCTCCAGATGTAGGTCCAATGTGTCAAGCACGCAGACAGGCTGGTTGCAGCCCCTCAATTGAACATCTTCTGATCAACACATGGCCATCACTGGCACTGTGGTGGAACCATCTTTCATCACGAAACATAACACTCCACCATCCTGCCCTTGCGTGAGTTCTCGTTCGGCATCATTGAAGTTACAAACGGCGGTGGCTTCGGGTCCGTGGAGGCACGCTACAGGGCGTCTGGCTCGGAGCTGTCCCTGAAGTAACCGATTTGTGACTGTTCGTTTGGTCACTGTGGTGCCAACTGCTGCAGTACGGTGCGCCAGAGCGATACGCCGATCGCAACGACGGTCTCGCCTCTCGGTAGTATCACGTGACCGTCCAGAGCCCGTCATCTTGCGACGATACATTCCCGTGAACACGTCTGCCAGCAGTCATGTATAGCGACTACATTCCTGCCAAGTCTTTCTGTAATATCGTAGAAGGGACATCCAGCTTCTCGTGGACCTATTACACGACCTTGGCGTGTTTGTCGTCTTGCAGGCATTCTTGACTAATACCTACAATCTCAAAGATAACTGCCGCTCACGACCGTTACGTCATGTATTTAAAGCAAATCTGATCTGCATCTTCCTAATGGCGCTACTAACACCACTCTAGTGACTGGCAAGAAATTTCAATAGACGTCATCTTTCAGATGTAGAAACGTGCCTACCAACTTTATGTTGCACAACTTCTTCTTATCCTCACGATTTTTTTCCGTCAATTTAGTGCATGAAACTCCATTTTCTCAGTAGCCTGCACTGTGTTGTTTTGGCTCCACTGTCAATGTGTTATAATACTCCATCGCAAGAATTTGAAAGTATATGTGAACTATAGACGTGTACTTGCCAACAAAATAATTATTATGTACCTTCATTTTGTCAGGTTGACAAACGAAACATTATGTTGATCCTATCGTTGGAGGCATTGACTATTTATTTAACCTGCAAATTTCTTTATTCATCTTAGTCTCTATGTCTGTCGTGATTACTGTCCTCCGTGTTGGTGAAAGTATGGCTGAACTAAACAGACTATTTCTTTCACTTGCAAATTTATTTATTCCACGACAATGTGAATTCACGGGAAACGATGATCGTTTCCCAACTATATCTGGTGTACTGTGGGATGCATCTCGGCCACACGATAGCATGTTATGCACGGTGCTTCCGTCATTATGGTACAAACTATCAAGAGTGATGCAGGGTAATTGTAGCAAAATGTCCACTAAACAGGGCTGTGAAGTGCTTATCTTCAGAGCTATGAGCACTTGTTCATCTTTGGTCCTAGCTCGTAAGATATACATTTTAGAGATCACTTTTACTAGAAAACTTTTTATTGGTTTACTCCATACTATCTCCCCCCAAAAATGAAAAGCAAAGAGCTTGCTGCAGAAGAGGTTGTCTCAGAACGATTTTCGTCTGTAATTTCGTCGCTTCCGGACCACGGTCCGTTACCTCAAACTGATACATTTTCTCTTCTCCGTCATTCCTAAAAATGTACAATGTCATCACGGAATTCGCCATTATATTAATTCATGTGAACTGAAGACTGTGCGTAAACAAACCTTTATTTGTTACTTTTCATTTGATCCTAAATACGGAAGGTAATAAATGTCATTAATATTTGGTTTTTTTACGTCTTGCAGCAGTAGCACCGGAACGATGTGTTGTAATGTGGCAGAAAAGATCTAGAGGAGCATTTCTTGTAGTACAGGTTCTACCATGCTGAATGATGTTGGGTGTACTGCTATTGGCGGCGCACGACTCAAAGTTCTACTGTACAGCTATTACATCTTCTTCATATCTTCAAACTTATGAAGAACTTCTGCCCGTCTGCCGGTAGACCATCACTTCTGGTGGGAAGGACACGGCAAAGAATCCAACTCCATAGATTTGGCCTTTACAATTCGATTAACGTAGAGGAGGGCATTAGTGAGCAGAAGACTGTGTGTAGGAATATTAATGAAGGTATGGATAATTCGTTTTAGTCGAGGAAGAGTGACGGAATAAAAATAAGAGGCTGTCTGGTAGTCATCTCTGAGGATGAATATATGGATAAAATTCAGATGCGTTGTATATGTCTCATAAAGACTCTCTTGAGTGCGAGTTTACTAAAGACAAAATACACTTACAGCTTCCGACGCCTCACATGTTGTCTACCATGCAGCCACAATATTGGCTGCTAATGGCAACAGGAGGCGAGACTGGAGATATCCAATGGTGAATACAGTATGGGACTACGGAGCACGGATGAACTGCTTAGTTGACAAGTAATTGACGGCAGTGGTACAGTGCTGATACAAAGCAGAGTAATGGCAACGATAAACAAAGAGAACGTTGCATTTTTTGTACAACAAGAGTTGCCGAAACTGACTTTTCATCTCAAAGGAAACCAAGGAGTTTCGCAGAGTGAGAAAGTCGTGACGGATGAAATATTTGTGTTTGTGTAAGACGAGACAGTGGAGTTTGTGGTGTCGTATAAGCTCAAGTATGCGGACAATGTACACAAGGATTACAATGATGACGATATGTGCTTAACAGGTGAATGTGATATTGAAACAGGTGTCGAGGCAAGCAGTTCATCATCCTTTCTGGACAGGAAGCCACAAATCCCGTCTCCAGTGAAATATAGCACAGGACAGTGTCCGAGGAGTCAATTATTTGCTGGATGTATTCCAGTCTCTTTCTTCCCGTACAGTTTTTACCCTCTAAGCCCTTTAGTACCACGGAAGTTATTCCCTGATGTCTTAACGGGTGCCCTGTCATCTTGCCCTCATTATTTTCAGTCTTTTCCATATGCTCCTTTGCTTTCCGCTTCTGTACAGAGCCTCCACACTCCTTACTTTATCATACCAACAAATTTTCAACATTCGTCTGTAGCACCACACTTCAAATACTTCGATTCTCTTGCGTTTGGGTTTTCCGAAGTCTATGTTTCAGCACCCTACAACGCTGTGCTCGAAACGAACATTCTCAGAAGTTTATTCCTCAAATTAAGACCTCTGTTTGATACCAGTAGACTACTATAGGTTCTGAATGCCCATTTTGACAGTTTCGTAGTCATCAGTCCTAATGTTAAGTTTTTCTGTGTTCCCTTTCGGTTACTCCTCATTACTTTCGTCTTTCCTCGATTCACTCTCAATCCAATCACTCTCTTCAGCGGATCATGTAATTCTCCTTAACGTTCACTGAAAATAGCAATGTTATCGGCGAATAGTATCACTGACAACCTTTTACCTTGAACTTCAGTTCCACTCCTGAAGCTTTCTTTTATTTTCATCTCTGCTTGTTCGATGTATATATTGAACAGTAGGGATGAAAGACTAAAGACTACATTACCGTCTTACAAACTTTTTAATCCCTTCACTTCGTTCTTAATTTCCACTATTATTATTCTGGTACCGTGCGACGAGAATTTGAATCCCCACCAGACGTCATGGACGTCGAAGACCCCTAGAGGTCTCTGCACCATCGTGCCGTAAGCTGTGGCGGCGCGCTCCTCCTGGCCCGCATTTAGAGTGAGGGCGCCACAGTGGAACACGTGGTTGCAGCGGCCAATAGCGGCGTCCAAGATAGCGTACTTAAGCGCCTGCCTCTCGCTGAGCCTGCTCTCGCCGTATTCACCGCCACCTTAAGCAGCACCGCCTCCTTCCCCTTACCCAATGTGGCTTCCGGCCTTCCTTCTCCGCCGACGACCAACTCCTTAACCTTACCAATTTTCTTTCCCTCCAACTTAACTCCCGTCGCTACGCTATCTTTGTTTCCCTTGATATCCAGAACGCCTATGACGGGCTCCTCTTCAAACTCCAGACCTATGCTCTCCCCATCAACTTCGTCCGTCTCGTTGCTTCCTTCCTCTCTCATCGTCCCTCCTATGTGACTATCCACAATTCAAACTCCCGTACTTTCTATTCCTCTGCCGGCGTGCCCCAAGGTTCTGGCCTTTCCCCTCTCCTCTATCTCCTGTACACTGCTGATATGCCCAAACCTCCCCCTCCTGTTCATCTTCTCCAATTCGCTGATGACACCGCCTTCCTAGCCCTTTATCCTACCCTTCAACGGTCCCAACGTACCCTCCAAACCCACCTTGACCAATTCACCACTTGGTGCAACCAGTGGTTCCTCCGTGTTAATCCCTCCAAGACCCCGGCGATCATCATAGGCCGCACCACCTGCTCCTTCCGCCTCCATGACTTCTACTTCACCAGTTATGGCCGTCCTATCCACCTCACTCCTACCCCCAAATACCTTGGCCTTACACTCGACCGCCACCTCACCTGGACTCCCCATCTACTTACCATCCAAAACAAAGCTCACAACCGCCTCCGCCTCCTGAAACTCCTGTCTGGCTGGATGTAGGGTCTGCATCCTTCCACCATCCTTCACACCTACAAATCCTTGATCCGCCCCATCCTCTGTTATGCCAATGTCGCTTGGATTTCCGTCCCTCCCCAGTTCTACAAATCCCTCCAAATCCTTGATCGCCATGCGCTCCGCCTCGCCTTCCACATCCGCCTTCTGTCCCCCACGCGCATCCTTTACGACCTTGTCCCCTTCCTCCACCTTCTCCTTTTCCTTGAACACATCCGCACACTATATACTGTCCGCCACCTTGATCACCCTCACCCCATGGTGTCTCCCTTCCTCTCCACCCCCAACCAGTTGCCGCGCCTTTACCGTTGTGCCCCACCCTCTCTCCATCTCCACACCCTCCATCTCCTTTCCCAACACAACTTCCACTGTCTACCCCTCCCGGATGATGAGCTTTGCCCTCACATCTACCTACCAACTCTAACCCCATCTTCCTGCCTCCTCCTCAGGGCTCCCTCTCCTCCCCCTCCCTCCTCCTGAGCGGCTTCCCCCTCCTAATCCACCTCCATCTCTTGTGCCTCCTTTCAGTGCCTCTGCACTCCCTCCTGCCCTGACTTCCCTCTTCCTCTCCCGCCCCACGTGTCTCCTGCCTCTTCGTGAACCCACTGATGCCCCTCCTCTCTTCATCCCGCCGCTTCCCCTGCTGCTCCATGCTCCCCTCCTTTTCCATCCTCTCTGCCCTTTCCCTCGGCAGGTCCCGCCTGGCAGTTTTATTCTTCATCATGTGTGCTCCACGTGGGCTTTTGAGTGTGTTGTTCCGGAGTTTTTTTACTACTGTGGCCGACTTTTAACGTGTGCATGTCCATTCAGTGTCTTCTCTGACTTTTGAAGACTCGCCAACTGTGTTTTTTAACTTTCTGGTGACTTTTAACTGTCCTCCATGAACGTCTCCGTGTTAGTCTATTTTTTACCTCCATTTTCTCCCATTATTCTGTTTTAAGTTCCCCTTTCTCGCCTTATGTATGTAACATTTTATTCTTATTTTAAGTTGTTATGTCACTCGGCTGAAGAGCGGCAGATTGTGCCGCTGTCAGCCCTCCCCTGCCCATATGGGCAGGGAAATAAAATCACAGTAAAGAAAAAAAAAAGAAGCTGAGCCTGTGATCCTTGAGCATCATGCACTCCGCCTCGCCTTCCGTATACGCCTCCCATCAGCCACGTGGATCCTCTATGACCTCATTCCTTTCCCCCATCTGTTCCTATTCGTCAGACATATCTGCATAATCTACACCTCCCGCCACCTTGATCCCCCTCACCCCCTGGTTGCTCCCCTCCTCTCCTCTTCCATCCCCGCCCCCTGCCACGTCTTCACTGTTGGGTCCCCCCTACCCTCCATCTCTACACCCTTCATCTCCTTTCCCAAGGTGGCTTCCATCAACTCCCCCTCCCGGATGATGCCCTCTATCCCTCCATTTATCCCTCCTATCAACTCTGATCCTCACCCCCCATCCTTTCCTCCGTCTTTTCCCTTGGCTCCCTCTTCCTCCCCCCTTCCATCCTGTGTTTTCTCCCCACCTAACCTCTCCCTACCTCCCTTCTCCCCCTCCAAGTCCTTTTGTATTCCCCTCCTCTGCCTTCCCCACTCCCTGGCACGTCTGCTCAGCACCCCCCACCCCTCTTATGGGTCCTCATCCTCCACTGGCTCCTTTTCCCGCTCCCCCCCTTCACTTTTCCTCTCCTTCCCCCTTTTTTATTTCCCCATCATCTGTCCAGTTTCCCCCCACATGCTCTCGGCTGTGGTATGTCATATTTGTGCCAACTTTTTAGTGCAGTGTTTAAGTGAGTGTTCAGTGTTGTGCGTCTTTCCAAAGTGTTGCGAACAGAAATCATGATGTCGCTCGGTGTGAATTTTATATCTCTTGTGAACAGAAACCATACTGTCGCTGTGTTTTTTAATTGTCTGTCTATTATTTTTCTGCTTCCTGTGTATTTTATTAGCTTCATCACCCCTTTGTTTTCTGTTTTAAGTTCCAGAATTTTCCGCCATTTTACCTTTAAGTCACCGATTTTATCGCCAACTGTTATTTTTTATTATCTTCATCTTTTTAAAACAAATTCTGTAGGCTGAAGAGCGGCGTAATAAGCTGTTGCCAGCCCGCCTCCTTCAGGGGGAATAGAAACTCAATAAAGCAAAAAAAAAAAAAAAAAAAAAAAAAAAGCTGAGCCGGCCAGTCTAACCTTGCGTACGTCTCAGGACATATCGCCTCGCCTTAGACAGGGTATTTACTTTCGTGTTTTGTTTAGTTAGGTTTTCTTGACTCTGTTGTCGTAAGGTCCTTAGTTGGTCGTGTCCGTCCTCTTCCGTTGTGTTGTTGTTCGCGGGCCGCTCCGCGGGCCCCGCCGCATTTTCCGTAGTTTCCACCCCGCGACTGTTCCGGTTGCCGTTACAACAATTACCCCTGTTGGTTCCTGTATATGTTGTATTTTACCTGCCTCTGCCTATAGCTTACCACAATTTTCGTCAGAATTTCCAACATATTTCACATTTTCTAACACTTTTTCAGGGTCGATAAAAACTATGAACGTGTTTTGACTTTCCTTTAGTCCTGCTTCTATTATCAATCGAAACGTCAGAACTGCCTCTCTGGTTCTTTACCTTTGTTAAATCCAAACTGATCGTCATCGAATAAATCGTAAATTTTCTTTTCCAGTCTTCTGTAAATTATTCTTGTCAGCAACTTGGATACCTGACCTGTTAAGCTAATTGTGCGATAATTCTCGCACTTGTTAGCTACTGCAATCTTCCGAATTGTGTGGATAATACTGTTTCGAAAGCAAGATTGTATATCCCCAGACTAATATATTCTACACACCAACTTGAATAGTGTCTCTGTTGCCACTTCCACTTATTCGATCTTACACTTTCCATAGCTGTTTTAAATTCTGAGACTATTACTTGATCATATTAACAGAATCTTCCGTCGGTTCTTCGTAGAACAACTTTATAATAAATGAAAAGCACCATTTTGCTTTTGTTCTACAATATTACTTTTATTGTAAACCGGTTTTCGACTTACAAGGCCATCTTCAGACATTTGTCTGAAGATGGCCTTGTAAGCCGAAAATCGGTTTACAATAAAAGTAATATTGTAGAACAAAAGCAAACTGGTGTTTTCATTTATTAATACTTGATCCCCTATCTCTTCTATATCAACTCCTCCTTCTTATTTGTCACATCAGATAAGCCTTCCCCTCATAGACGCCTTCAGTGTACTTTTCCCACTATCCGCTCTCTCATTTACATTAACTGCTGAATTACCATTTTGCTCTTAATGTTACTACAATTGCTTTTAATTTCACGAAAGTTGTTTTGCCTTTTTTATATGCTGAGTCAGTCCTTCCGATCATCATTTCTTTTTAAATTTCTTCACATTTTTCACGCAGCCGTTTCGTCTTTCTATTTATGTTATTCCTAATTGTCTTGCATTTCTCCATTCCTGAATTTCCGTGAACGTATTTGTACTTCCTTCTTTCATCCATCAACTGAAGTATTTCTTCTGTTACCCACCTTTTTTTTCGCAGTTACTTTCTTTGTACCTACGTTTTTCTTTCCAACTTCTGTTACTGCCATTATCGCAGTATCTATAGCCACAGCGAACTTGAAGCGTATCTCCTCATTCCTTAATACTTCTGTAACCCACTTCATTGCCCACTGATGCTTCCTGACTACTTAAACTTCAGCCTAATCTTTAGCGTTTTAATTTGTTATCTGAATCTATATCTGCTCCTGGGTACGCCTTACAGTCCAGTACTGCCTGACCGTGATATACTCTGAGATCCTCCCGTACCTCACTGCCGTTTCCACGTATACCTCCTCTTGTTGTGATTCTTGATTCGAATATTCTCCATTACTTGCTGAAATCTATTGCAGAACTCAGTCTTCTTCCTTTCCCATTCCCTCTGCTAAGACAATATGTTCCCGTAATTCTTTCTTCTACTCCTTTCCTTACAATCGCATTCCAGTCTCTCTTTACGTACTGAATTACCCGTTCAATGTCCTCGTATTCTTTATCCATCACTGTATCTTCTGGTTGCGACGTTGGCATGTATATCTGAACTAGTATTGTCGGTGTTGATTTGCTGTCGATTCTGATGATTACAACCCCGTCACTGAACTGTTCACAGTAGCTCGCACAGTGCCCTGTCTCCCTGTTCATAAGGAATCCTACCCCCATACTATTTTCTTGCTGTTGTCGAAATTACCCTATACTTGTCTGATCAGAAATCCTTATCTTCTTTCCATTTCATTTCACTGACCCCTACTTCCGATATTCCACGCCCCGACTAGCAGAAGGTTGTCCTTTTGCTGTTTATTCAAAACATTTCTCCGTCTTGGCAGTACCCTCCCTGAGATCCGTATGTGGAACTACTCTGGAATCTTTTTCTAATGGATAGATAAAGACACTTCCTCAATTTACAGGCCACACGTTCTGTGGATACACATTATGTGTTTAATGCAAATGCTTTCCACTGTCATTGTTGATTCTTCCGCCGCTAGGGGCAGTTCCCCAACCCAAGGGAAAGAGCGTGCCCTGAACCTCTGTCCGCTCTTCCGCCCTCTTCGACAAGGCCTTTGATAGGAGGAGGATGATTTCTTATGCCGAAAGTGTTCGGCTGCCAATGCTGTTGATTTTTATTTCAATTCTAAGTTGTGGTGGGGTTCGAACCCGGGGCCAAGGACGATATGATTGCTAATCAAAAACGTTACCTCTAGGCTACGGAACAGATAGTGAACTTAATTACGTACGTGGAAGATCATCCGCAACATAGTAAACAACAATTACGAACAGATTTCGAAGAAGTCTGCAGCAAAATGAACGTGTAGTACATAAGGAAAGCTACGGATAATCAAGGAAAGTTAAAGCGCACTTGTTACAAAAACTGGTGTTCGCACATTTCACGGATTCTCGATCGAATTTATTACGTTATACACATCAAATTGCGCAAGACATAGATTATGGTGTTTTCAAGGAAACCAGTCGATGGTTGCATAGCCTCAAACAGTGCTACAGACATGGAATATGTAAGATAACGAAATTTTAAACAATGTACCAACTTCACGATGTACATTAAATTACGGAATCGATCTGGAAATTTGTAGATAAGATAAACAAACTTATGTCATCGCTCAGTAAGGAGTTTCTTTTCAACTGCGGCCAGAATGAATAAGAAAATGCATTTGAAAAGAGCCGTAAAATTAAAGGTACCAAGAGAGTTGTATCAAGATCAAGTAACATAATCATAGTTATGTTAAATTGGCTGGAAAGTTATTGTACCACGAGAAGTTGTAGGTGCTCTGCTCCCTACGATTCTTTCTAGTGTGCGTGATCTTGCAAGGGTGGCAGGGAATATTTACGTCACAGCAAGCAAGCGTGGCAAAATGGGCGTAAGAGAACTACAAATACGGCATGAGCACTGCTTTTGACCAATAGCTGGTCCAAATAACATTCTTTTCCTTGGTTCCTAGTCTGCGTATAAACATCTTACTATCCCCCCAGAAAAGTGTGACACTGCAGTTAACACCTGGACCCACTGGCGAAAATCAACCTTTGGGTTTTTTTGTGCCTATAAAACGTATTATCCGTATTATCATACCATCTGCAGGAACGCCTTAAAGGATACCAGTTCATTATTAGCCCACGACGGACTGTTTCGCATTCGGCAGCATGCCATCACATTCAGTCAGTTCTTCCCACCCCGTTACTCCAATATGATCCTAAATGTTTTTCTTTATACTCAGATGGACATCCTGCACGGTTTGTAATTCCCAAGGAGTTCGCCTTCGATCTTGAGGGTGCAAACCTTTGTGGTCAGACCGAGCGAGGTGGCGCAGTGGTAAGACACTGGACTCGCATTCGGGAGGACGACGGTTCAATCCCGCGTCCGGCCATCCTGATTTAGGTTTTCCGTGATTTCCCTAAATCACTCCAGGCAAATGCCGGGATGGTTCCTCTGAAAGGGCACGGCCGACTTCCTTCCCCATCCTTCCCTAATCCGATGAGACCGATGACCACGCTGTCTGGTCTCCTTCCCCAAAACCAACCAACCAACCTTTGTGGTCACTCTGGCGCCCTATTTTCATTCGGTGTTCATAGTCATGCTGCAAGTCAATGGTTTGTCTTAAGCGTTTTTCGAATGACGGCGATATCCGTTTTGTGAAGTATAAAAAATACAACCCATAGAAGGTTGATCACCCCACCTCCGGAAGACTCGTTTCCTGTCGCGCTCCTGGAGCACGTGGTGAGTCATTAAAAGCTTTCATTTTTCCTCTCATGATACTTAACGCTAGACTTTCAAATGAGCCTTGCTAAACATCGAACTAGCTATCTCGTACTCAAGGGGTTCCTTGTCAGACTTGTTGCGACATGTCATTTCCTGTCCGCGACTTCGTGTTTGTTGTGTTCACTATTGTGTTCGCAAGGGACTGCTTCACCTTGGAAAGGCTCAAAGACGATCAACGACTCCTTCGCTAATCCGCCTACCGATAGTGGTAGGATCCGACAAGGCTGTTCCCATGGGAGGGTAATTTTCCTGTGGTTCCCGGTGTTTCCCAACACAATGGAGAGAAGCTTGAAAATGGATACATTTTGCCTGGAATACCCGAAAGGGAAATAAGTTTCGGGAACTCGCAAAGTAGGGAGACGGCGGGCAGTCTACTGCGTTGACGCAGTGAGCCGACTACGGCGGAGGTGGTATTTTGATGGTGTATTTTAGAAGTCCAGTAAAGGTGATTCTTCTTCACAAACTGAGATTTGATGTTAGGAAGAACTCTGCTTACAGCTGGTTAAATTGTTGTTTATTAAAACACGACTGGTTTCGTGGCTTTGAGTCGCATCATGAGGAGAACAACGTTAAAAGATCATACGCATACCCATCGCTCCTAGCAAAAACTTACTATTGTTCTTGCGGACCGCTTTTGTCTTGCCGGTGCACTGAGCTACCCTGTTGTCATTCGGATGTAGGCAAATTTTGTAGAATGCGACAGTTCTACTTTACCTTTCGCTCGTCGTAGTATTGGCGATATTCTCTGAATAGTCGGTTTTGACTAGGAGCGATGGTTATGCCTATGATCTTTGAACGTTGTTCATCTGATGATACGGCTTAAAGCCATGAAACCGGCCATGCTTTAATAAACAACAATTTTACCAGCTATGAGAGGAGTTCATCCTAACATCTTGGCTTCCAACAGCTGCAGTTGTCCTGGATATAAAACAGTTTGTGAATCTGAGATTTATATTGCAGTACGGAAACTGGAAATTTGTGGTAAGATCGTGTGGGGCCAAACTGCTGAGATCGTCGGTTAGACTAAGAGTATTTAGTCTGAATTAAACTAGCATACGCTAAGGACAACACACACACACCTATTCCCGAGGGAGGACTCGAACCTCTGACGGAGGTAGCCGCGCGGACCGTGACCCTCAGACCGCGCGGCTACCCAGCACGGCCTTGCTATACGAAAAATTGATAGAATCAGAAGGTGCGTTCCAGTGTGTGAGCGTCTGCTTTCTTGGGTTGAGTCATTCCAGTTTTTTAATGACTTTTGTCGTTTAGCTATTGTTTGCAAAAGATCAGCAGGTGGTGGCATAACAGCTAAAACTAGGAATCGCAGGCATTTGATTGTAGGGGAACGGTGACAATTAGAAATTAAAATTGTAGGGCAGCCATTACCCCCAAGAAAATTTTTTTTTATTTTTACGTCTTTTACTCGACCATCGCGAGCATCTTCAAGAATTATGTAGCCCAGTACCACACTTCACAAATATCGGTCTCTGTATAGGGTAGCTGCCTTACATGACATGCCGGTTAGCACGAGTTCACTAATCGATAGCGAGTAAGATTAGCTTTGAGAGCCGATTGCGAGGACTGAGGCCGCAGACGGCACGGGAAGATGGATGGGGAAGCACATCGTGACAACAGCAATGGAAGTGTGTGACGAGGTCCCAGCGGAAACAGTGCACAGGGGGTGTGTCCGTTACGTGAGAAGTCTGCAGTATTCGCTGTGTTTGGAACCGCTTGAGGAGTTCCTTATCCACTGGTTCCTACGAGGAATCGAAGGGAATGTAGCACGGACTTTAATGATACGCGGACCTTTAATGAAAACTGTGATGTGGAAGTGAACTGATATCTGGAACTAATACTGCTAGGCCGTTTGGAGGCGTAGTGAAAGTGTGTTCCCTAGCAAGCAAAAAGGCAAAGGTCCAGAGTTCAAGTCTCCGTCCGGCACACAGTTTTAATCTGCCAGGAAGTTTCATATCAGAGCACACTCCGCTGTAGAGTGAAAATCTCATTCTAGAAACATCCCCCAGGCTGTGGCTAAGCCAAGTCGCCGCAATATCCTTTCTCCCAGGGGTGCTAGTTCTGCGAGGTTCGCAGGAAAGCTTCTGTGAAGTATGGAAGGTAGGAGACGAGGTACTGGCGGAATTAAAGCTGTGAGGACGGGGCGTGAGTCGTGCTTGGGTAGCTAAGTCGGTAGAGCACTTGCCCGCGGAAGGCAAAGATCCCGAGTTCGAGTCTCGGTCCGACACACAGTTTTAATCTGCCAGGAAGTTTCAATTCTGAGGATGCTAGTTCGCCGTTACTCTTACGCTTGTGCAGTTTTTGCCAGTTTATTAGGTATTTTACTGGATGGGAACGTCACGTTGTCTTCGGTCGGCATTCATTTTGAAGCGGTACTGCTAGTAAGCTTATATACTTATATCAATATGCAGATGATATCAGAATGCAAAGTAGGTAATGTTCACAATAATCTATGATATGACAAGAAAGTTTCTTTTCTTTTAATCATAAACCTCGGCAAATGGAAAAGGAAATGCGCACTATTGCGTTTTACTTCGATAAGTTCTCCTATGTGTCATGATTCCTCGTCCTATTTATATCTCTTCTAGTGTGTATGAGGGCATGATATGGGAATATAATAGGATGTAGTTAGATTAAGGATTAACGCAAAGATATACATCAGTAGGGTTGTCAAAGCACAGCAAAAGAAAGCTAAGCAAAGAGTTTGTCTCAGAAGCCTGTAGAAAGATCGATTCGGACGAGAGTAGAGGGCGTAGTTTGGCATTCAGCGAATGGAAGACCAGCGGTTTGAATAAGGGACCGTTGTCTCCGGAATGCAGACATATTCCGTTACTAGTGGTAGTGTGGTCGAACTGAAGAGATTTGTTGTAGCTGAGCTCCAGTTGGTATGTGGTAAGAAGTCGAAAAATAAGTTACATTATTGTGGATGTATCATTTAGGGATGATTTGGTTAGTGAAGTGACAAATTTCGATGTAATTATTATTATTGTGGCAGAATAAGATGAGTGAGTGGTAGCGGCAACCGTTTTCGTTCTGGTGCTGACCGTCAGTCTTGCACCTTACAGGACGCGCTTCACAGTGTTAAATGGTGGTATTTACTAAAGCATCTGAAGCGTTTTCTTTGCTAACATAATTTTGTAGAATGGAAGTAAATTTTGAAACACTTTTCCTTGTAGTCGGGTCTTACCCACCAGTTCGTGCCATTTCTGGTACGGCAGAGTAACTGCGGAAAATACATAGGTTTGAAAGCGGTCGACGGCAGCGACATTCAGAAAAAAGTAATAGAAAGCCGGCTAGAATGCTTTTAGTTAATCTTTGGACTAATTCGTGACACTCTTTTTGTAGATTTTGTCGGTGCCACATGTCTGCGTGACTTCCGAAAGAAAGCAGTAACGGTCAGAATATCAGGATTGATGAGTGTTCAACTATGGTCAGCAGGTAGCATGAAGTGCTGTACAGAAATTTTACTTGATAAATTTGGGTGTTGTACTGACTCTCTTTGTGGTTCGTAATAGATGCATTGTGTTGCCGAGGTGTGCGCAAGTCGTAGACAATGTGTTGAAAAGGGTGGCCAGCTAATGACTGTGTCCTAACGCCTATTTAAAGTAATTTGGAACATTTTAAAATTTGCTTTGAGAGAGTTTAGTGTATTTTTGATATTTTCTTTGAGGGAGGTATAGCCATGTGCTTATCAAAGACCCACGTGGTGCCTATGCACATAGTTTTTCACTTACTGTCACCCCTGCCGATATCAGTATCAGAATTATATCGGCATTAGGTCACCTACGTGATAATATTCAAGCGGATTCTGCGTAACAACGGTTCTGGGGTTCTCGCCAAAAGTACATAGTCCACCCCTGTCTGCTCACTTCATTAGCTTAAGTGATAAAATATTTTGTGTTATTAGTCGTAACCGGATCCTCTCCTTTGAACATATGTTTCGTCACTAATTCAAGCTTTCTCAGGGTCAAGAGTTTACATAAATAATGAATTTTGACGCGTCTATGATGCATATCTTTCGTCTGACGTACGCTAGCGTAATTATTTTTAACGGTAGCGAGTGGCTGCTTTCGATGTGCGTATATGTGAGTGTCAATGAATGAGCATATTGTTTCGTTCAAAGAGCGTTTTCTCCTCTTGCCTTCGTGATTGTGACCAAGGGGTAATTGGTGGATACGAAACCGTTTAAGAGAAGTTCATTTACTTGTAATTCCATACAACTATTGTTTACCTTATTCCGAAAAACGATGTAGCTCAGATTCAGAGAGAATGTTGTTTGATGCAATAAAAGAAATTTATTCAAACTAATTATGTGTTGCTCATGACAATTTCTAACCCCCTCTTTATTAACTGGATGATGCAAATTAAATATACCTCCATTAGAGGGAAGAGTAGCGAGGAAGCGAAATGAATTTAAATCAGATAACTAATAAAATTCCGATCGTTCAATTTAGCGTCAGCTTCGTTAATGGTATGTTTTAACCAAGCGGTTGAAACATGTTCTACGCTGAATGCGTTGGACGACCGTGCGACCTGCGTTGGATTTCTTTTCTTGTTAAGTCAAGAGATCATAAATAGTAATTTAATATCGGGCCAATGAGAGTAAATAAACTGTGTCTTGGCACCGCAACCTCAGCATATGGCAAGAGGCAAAATTTTCTCTTAACCATTGCCATAGGATAATCAGAGATAATAATGACGGCACAAACAAATTGCTTCTGTTACCTGTAGGAACCGGCCGGTGAGGCCGAGCGGCTCTAGGCGCTTCAATGTAGAACCACGCGACCGCTACGGTCGAGGTTCGAATCCTGACTCGGGCATGGATGTGTGTGACGTCCTTAGGTTAGTTAGGTTTAAGTAGTTTTAAGTTCTATGGGACTGATGTCCTCAGATGTTAAGTCCCATAGTGCTCTGAGGCATTTGTACCTGTAGGCAAACCGAAAGGAGAATGAATTTCTACACCAGGCCACTACGGTAACCGTGCAGTTTGAGACTAGCAGAGGTATGCTCGGAAGCATCAGTGTGTCAGGGCACGAATTTGCAATTACCTGCTTGTCACTGGGTTTCGTGTACTTACTTTCGTGTGCTGGATAACTGTGTAGGCCTCGCGGTCCTCCTATGCTCTGATAAGTAAGACAGCGGAGCAGATGTACAGACGTGCTCAAAAGTATCCGAACGACCTGAATTGCATTTCGCCTGATTAGAATGGAACCCACATAGCGCAGCTGTCAAGCAGGTCCTCTAATCGCCCCTCGGTACAGTTGTATGACTACTGAAAATGGTTTCAACAAGTCACCTCTAGAAAACACTGTCCTGTATCGCAATAACTCAAGATGTAACGTAATACCAAGGTACTACAAATATCAGGGAACATCTTATCACAGATAAGACGGTTCTTCAGGCTTGTAAGCTCACATTTATTACAATGAATGACATACATGAAATGTTACCACTCTCATTATTACGTCAGATAGGTAGTTCACGCAGTAAGTTCGTCGTATTCATGATTTACTCTTGGAAGGAACACACCGTACTTATTATTTAACACAAAATGACAGTAAAAATTTAAGTCATTCACGAGCAGCTAGTTGAGAATATGTATGAACTTAAAATGACACGACGAACCGTCTCGTTCTGCATATGGATTCAAACCCAGGTCATGCAGACTAAGTAAAGACTTCGTGACTGACGGAAACTAACAGTCATTCCTGACTAGGCATACAGAGAATGACATACCTTGATTTTAGACAGTATCAGTTAGCAAATATCAACTTTAAATTACATAACGTAAACTTTGTTAACGGACGCGAATTCCTACCCAGCATCTATTGTCCTTGTTAACGAACTACGAGGGATGTTAAGTATTGCTTCTTCACAAGTAACTTACTTGAAATGCCGTGCGGTAATGCTTTGTGTTGGACAGGGATACGAACCCAGAACCTAATTGGATTGTCATCGAAGCACAATCAACTGTTACATATCGGATTTTCTAGGCAGTAGCTAGATGTTTTAACTGAAATGACGAGACGTAATATTAATTTTTTTCTTTCCCAGGACTCCAACCTGGCACCTATCGCTGTTATATTCTAGAGAAAACGAACGTTAAAAATGGGTTTGTTACACCAGCAGAGACATGTGAGCATGTTTGAACTAGAAATAATATGACAAAGAGTTCAGTGCTAACTGGGAATCGACCCCCACACATCGTTGTTGACTGCACTCAAAGAGACGTCAGCTACCGAATTTTTCTCCACCAGCAGCTCGCAATAACATCCTTGAATTTACAATGATTTCTCAAACAGTTCTGTGTCTCACTGGGACTCAAAAAACGTCAGATACAGTTAGTGTTGACAAGGAATGAAAATACATTAAAAATCAAAATTATTACCCACCAGAAGATGGGTGTTCTCATGCTAGAGCTTGATAATACATAATGAAAGCCTTAGTGCTGGGCCAGGATTCGAACCCTTTCACGCGCAATATATGGAGGCAGTTTTGAACAAACAACAAATTGCAGTCGAGCTGTATTGTCACGAAGGGATCAAATTCCGCTTTAAGGGCGGTCTGAGTTGCATTCCCAGATCAGAAAGACATACAGAAACATAAAAGATGGAATAAGTGTCCTGTACCCCACATAGCGTTTGTTTCGGCACTAGAAATAAATAACTAGTATAAGAAAGGTTACTGTTGATAGTTTCTATGTGTCGCGACTCCTGACTTTATTGTGGTTCAACCTAACGTGTACTTGGTAGAGAAGGAGTATCATGTTTAACATGAATGTCAGACCACAATGCCATTATACCTTCACTTGGCGTAGCCAGAAGAGAATAGAATCTGTCTCTCCTTATCAAAAGTCACCAGCAGAAGTTGGAATCGAACCCAGACCATAAGTATAAGAACCTAGCATCAATCCAAGAGACCACCAAACTCTCTTCTCTATTACTCATTTCATTATCATAACAATGTTGCGCCACACTGGATGAGCATTCTGACACACAGACTCCCTGTAGTGGTTTGAGCATGTTCAGTACATTCATTTAATTGGTTGACCGAATCGCCATGAACTAGCTGCCTTGGCTACCCAGTGCATACATTCGACTATTTTGTAAACACCGAAATAAAATCACGTAACTGACACCTACACAGAACTGCCAACAGTGTAGAATGCAGAAATTTAAACAGGAAGTGTCCCTTTCGACTTGAGCTACTCTATTGCGCTATCTGTTTGTTAAAAACGTCGTGCAGTGCAAAAGAAAAGCTGTAACTGTGTCTCTCAGAGGTCTAGATCCGGCCATATGCATTATCTCACAGCACTGTGCAATGCGCAAGTTGTGGAGGAATTGTTAAGTTCTGGAGGTGTTGCAGCCTCAGTATGTGTCAGCAAGTAGCTTAACGGTAAGCGTCGCGCACTGTTAAGACGTCGCGAGTTTGGGTACATTTACTGCTACATTTTTTAAAACGCCATACTGCTGTCTGCTGAAGTTATCGATCTAATGGAACTTTGAACATAATTCCCTTCACTTCTCAACCCAAAATAGTCGCATGTGGAAAAAGGGCTAACTTCTGCGACAGTTTGTTCTTTTCACGTTTAATAGATGGTCAGGCTGCAGATGCATCTCGAAACTTTTGTATTATATATGGGGAGAGCGCATCGTGCAAAAATGCGTCAGAAAAGTATTTCCTACATTAGCTGTCGTGTGGCAGTGGCATTTTATTCTTCATAAAACCTTGTTCGACAGCTTTAATTCGGAACAAGTTTTCTACATGCATATAATCAATAAACTGCAAGGGCATTGTCAGACTATTGTAGATAACACAAGAGAATTCGCATATATCGATGATTAATTTCTCACTCATATTAACTGATGTTTTAACAACACTAAAAGAAACCGTACTAAAATTGTCCACTGTATTATAAGAAATGAAATAAAACTACCCACGATAACCTTACGACGAAAGTCTGTTTCAATAAAACTGAGTATCTGTACTCAAGCGTGCCTCTATCGGCACGAATAAGTAAAATACTAATCACTTAGATTTTGATTGGGTCTGTGTCATACTCAAGTGGTATGCAAATGTGGCATTTCATAAATAAAGTTTTGTATTCCTAGAAACCCAAAATTTGTCAGCAGCGGAAAGAGGCGTTACCTGTTGTGCAGCATTGCAAGTTTTTCACCATTACACTATGAGCCGAAAGTATTTTCTTGCGATTTCCTTATCGATGTGTGATCTGACTGCTTGCAGCTCTTTCACAGGAGGGATAAAAACGTCACTCAGCAAGACTGGAACCGCAAACCATAACAGACGCTTTCTCTCACGTCTGCACGTTTCCACAGAGCTAGGGAACAGGCATGCGTCTAGGTCTCCTCTTACGAGACCAGTAGTGGCTAGAACTCGTAAACCGCTATTTAAAGGACTAGATTAGATGCGATTTTCACGTGCAACGACTTTCCTGGGCTGAAAACCGTAAATTTACAATCTTTTGTTACAGCTCAAGCGTTAATAATAACTCAGATTATTCAATGGAAATGACAGGAAAAATCAAGTGAACTTTGAGGCTTAATTCCGTGCACACCAGGAAATAACTCGTCGATCACAGAGTTGCCAAATATACCTTGCCTTGTTGCCAAATCTCAGTTACATTACCAGCGGGAAGAAGACGAACCGATGTGATCCTACAGTGGGCTTGGAAGTGACCATAGCTGACGGCTCAAAGACACGGCTGCTACGGCCTGGAATACGTAATCCGTCTGATTCACATTTCTGTAACTGGGTTTAGGGACTGGAGCGTAGTTATTAATAATGCTCAGAACTGACTGCAAACCAAGCTTCATAAATCAGTAACTCTCATAGTTGATTTTATATATCTTTCGTACGTGTACTCAAAACTAAGAAAATCATTGACGAACATTTCGTGCCTCGCAGATAGTCGAGCACAACAAACAAATAAAAATAAAAAAAGACTGTGTGTGTGCGTGTGAGAGAGGGATAAAAATAAAAAAGTATGAGAGAGAGAGTAAAAAATTGTTGCAAAGAAACTGAATCATGGTGTGTAAAGAAATCTTTCACCTCCATTCAGAAGGAGCAAAGTGTTCATGCATTTAAAGATGAAGCGCATGATGTGAAGTTCAGTGACGGAAATACGAACCCAGTACGCAATCGGATTGTTAACTGAGTAAAATCAAATGTTGCGTATCGGTTTTTCTTACCAGCTGCTAGATGTTTGAATATAAAATGATACAAATTTTTGTGCGTGAGCGACAATCGAACCGCACACCTACCGTCCTTCATCATCCACGACCATAGCTTAAGTAACACTTGCTTACCACACCAACAGTAAGATGTGTGCGTGTTTGACCGGAAATAACCACACCTATTGCGATTGTTGGCAACACATGAACAGACATTAAAAATGCACGTTAATTTTCACTAGCAGACTGGTATGCACGTGATAGGGCTTGAAATGAAATTATGAATATTTTTGTACTGGTTCAGGATTCGTACCCACATACGTAACTTTGAAGGAAAAATTTTCTAATGTAAGTTTAATGGAGACAGTATTTATGTTTACCATGACGTAGAGAAGATTGAAGTCTTGGGAAGAGGAACAAAATGATTGAACTATACTGTTCGAGAGATTCAGATCCTCGGAAGATCAGATACGAATTCGAATCACAGTCCAGCGCCAAATTTTTCAACGTCTCTAGTTCAATCAAGTACAAAAAAAAAAGAGCCCTGTTCCTTTAAATGGCTATCGTTTCATCAAATAAAATAAAATTTTCTGATGGAAGTTTAATGGAGACAGTATTTCTGTTTACCATGACTTCCGCCTATGTCATTTCCCAACGTAAACCGGCTCTGCGCTATTGGTAATGAAGGAACATAATTTTTAATGCGGATTCTGGATTATAACGTCTTTCTCTTGAGGTTACCAGAGGAAATCTGTTTGTGCCTCCTAAATGTAAATGCCTGAACCCACGCATTGCACCTGTGATATTTCGTTCCACCAGACCATTGTGGGCACATTTCCCAGCCCCACGAGTGTGCTGTAATGGATGATGTGCTTAGCTTACAAAATTAGTCACGGTGTAAAAAATGCGAGTCTATTAAATGGTTAAGTAGAAGCAATCTTCTAACGTGGAGATTATGCTATTCTCATGTCAGCAGGATGTAAAGACTCTTCATCATAGCCTCGATGTAAAGCCATTTTGAAATATTCACTAATTCAACAAATTTCTTAGTTCTAGAAAATCCACTGTGAAATGTGAACTTACCGGATAATTCGGTTATTACCGTCATTGTAACTATCATTTTCTTCATACCGTTGCTGAAACATGTGCTTGAAGACTATTTCATGCCTTTTGGTCATTATAGAAGTAGTTGCTCAAGAAGAGGTTCTTTCCCTGTATATGGAGTCCTTTCCAAGTTAATATCAAACATCAGCAATTACTCCCAGATTACATTAAAACTAAAGTAATTGATGATGACGTTACTTGATAACAAAAACGTGCTGCCTTTCTTAATTTACTTGCGCGTAGAAATGGCTGTCGAATACCGACAAACCAAAAGCCAAGGGATCTTACTGCCTTCCGTTATACGTCGCTGTCAGTTCTTCCACGAGAGTTGGTCGACGTGACCTGTTTCAAGTTGTGTATGGCAGAGAATGTTTTAGAAAATCAATTGTTTCCCTTTGCATTAAACAGAAATATTTTCATTGTAAGCTATCCAAGTCCAAAATTTTCGCATTATTAGTTCAGATTTAATATTCACTTCTATAATGTAGGACAGTGTATCACAGTTGCAAAACCCGCATCCGACTCATTGACCTTATACTCTACATCTACATCTACATTCATACTCCGCAAGCCACCCAACGGTGTGTGGCGGAGGGCACTTTACGTGCCACTGTCATTACCTCCCTTTCCTGTTCCAGTCGCGTATGGTTCGCGGGAAGAACGACTGTCTGAAAGCCTCCGTGCGCGCTCTAATCTCTCTAATTTTACATTCGTGATCTCCTCGGGAGGTATAAGTAGGGGGAAGCAATATACTCGATACCTCATCCAGAAACGCACCCTCTCGAAACCTGGCGAGCAAGCTACACCGCGATGCAGAGCGCCTCTCTTGCAGAGTCTGCCACTTGAGTTTATTAAACATCTCCGTAACGCTATCACGGTTACCAAATAACCCTGTGACGAAACGCGCCGCTCTTCTTTGGATCTTCTCTATCTCCTACGTCAACCCGATCTGGTACGGATCCCACACTGATGAGCAATACTCAAGTATAGGTCGAACGAGTGTTTTGTAAGCCACCTCCTTTGTTGCTGGACTACATTTTCTAAGCACTCTCCCAATGAATCTCAACCTGGTACCCGCCTTACCAACAATTAATTTTATATGATCATTCCACTTCAAATCGTTCCGCACGCATACTCCCAGATATCTTACAGAAGTAACTGCTACCAGTGTTTGTTCCGCTATCATATAATCATACAATAAAGGATCCTTCTTTCTGTGTATTCGCAATACATTACATTTGTCTATGTTAAGGGACAGTTGCCACTCCCTGCACCAAGTGCCTATCCGCTGCAGATCTTCCTGCATTTCGCTACAATTTTCTAATGCTCCAACTTCTCTGTATACTACAGCATCATCCGCGAAAAGCCGCATGGAACTTCCGACACTATCTACTAGGTCATTTACATATATTGTGAAAAGCAATGGTCCCATAACACTCCCCTGTGGCACACCAGAGGTTACCTTAACGTCTGTAGACGTCTCTCCATTGATAACAACATGCTGTGTTCTGTTTGCTAAAAAATCTTCAATCCAGCCACACAGCTGGTCTGATATTCCGTAGGCTCTTACTTTGTTTATCAGGCGACAGTGCGGAACTGTATCGAACGACTTCCGGAAGTCAAGAAAAATAGCATCTACCTGGGAGCCTGTATCTAATATTTTCTGGGTCTCATGAACAAATAACGCGAGTTGGGTCTCACACGATCGCTGTTTCCGGAATCCATGTTGATTCCTACATAGTAGATTCTGGGTTTCCAAAAACGACATGATACTCGAGCAAAAAACATGTTCTAAAATTCTACAACAGATCGACGTCAGAGATATAGGTCTATAGTTTTGCGCATCTGCTCGACGACCCTTCTTGAAGACTGGGACTACCTGTGCTCTTTTCCAATCATTTAGAACCCTCCGTTCCTCTAGAGACTTGCGGTACACGGCTGTTAGAAGGGGGGCAAGTTCTTTCGCGTACTCTGTGTAGAATCGAATTGGTATCCCGTCAGGTCCAGTGGACTTTCCTCTGTTGAGTGGTTCCAGTTGCTTTTCTATTCCTTGGACACTTATTTCGATGTGTGCCGTTTTTTCGTTTGTGCGAGGATTTAGAGAAGGAACTGCAGTGCGGTCTTCCTCTATGAAACAGCTTTGGAAAAAGGTGTTTAGTATTTCAGCTTTACGCGTGTCATCCTCTGTTTCAGTGCCATCATCATCCCGGAGTGTCTGGATATGCTGTTTCGAGCCACTTACTGATTTAACGTAAGACCAGAACTTCCTAGGATTTTCTGTCAAGTCTGTACATAGAATTTTACTTTCGAATTCACTGAACGCTTCTCGCATAGCCCTCCTTACGCTAACTTTGACATCGCTTAGCTTCTGTTTGTCTGAGAGGTTTTGGCTGCGTTTAAACTTGGAGTGAAGCTCTCTTTGCTTTCGCAGTAGTTTCCTAACTTTGTTGTTGTACCACGGTGGGTTTTTCCCGTCCCTCACAGTTTTACTCGGCACGTACCTGTCTAAAACGCATTTTACGATTGCCTTGAACTTTTTCCATAAACACTCAACATTGTCAGTGTCGGAACAGAAATTTTCGTTTTGATCTGTTAGGTGGTCTGAAATCTGCCTTCTATTACTCTTGCTAAACAGATAAACCTTCCTCCCTTTTTTTATATTCCTATTAACTTCCATATTCAGGGATGCTACAACGGCCTTATGATCACTGATTCCCTGTTCTGCACTTACAGAGTCGAAAAGTTCGGGTCTGTTTGTTATCAGTAGGTTCAAGATGTTATCTCCACGAGTCGGTTCTCTGTTTAATTGCTCGAGGTAATTTTCGGATAGTGCACTCAGTATAATGTCACTCGATGCTCTGTCCCTACCACCCGTCCTAAACATCTGAGTGTCCCAGTCTATATCTGGTAAATTGAAATCTCCACCTAAGACTATAACATGCTGAGGAAATTTATGCGAAATGTATTCCAAATTTTCTCTCAGTTGTTCTGCCACTAATGCTGCTGATACGGGAGGTCGGTAAAAGGAGCCAATTATTAACCCAGCTCGGTTGTTGAGTGTAACCTCCACCCATAATAATTCACAGGAACTATCCACTTCTACTTCACTACAGGATAAACTACTACTAACAGCGACAAACACTCCACCACCGGTTGCATGCAATCTATCCTTCCTAAACACCGTCTGTACCTCTGTAAAAATTTCGGCAGAATTTATCTCTGGCTTAAGTCAGCTCTCTGTACCTATAACGATTTCAGCTTCGGTGCTTTCTATCAGCGCTTGAAGTTCCGGTACTTTACCAACGCAGCTTCGACAGTTTACAATTACAATACCGATTGCTGCTTGGTCCCCGCATGTCCTGACTTTGCTCCGCACCCTTTGAGGCTGTTGCCCTTTCTGTAATTGCCCGAGGCCATCTAACCTAAAAAACCGCCCAGTCCACGCCACACAACCCCTGCTACCCGTGTAGCCGCTTGCTGCGTGTAGTGGACTCCTGACCTATCCAGCGGAACCCGAAACCCCACCACCCTATGGCGCAAGTCGAGGAATCTGCAGCCCACATGGTCGCAGAACCGTCTCAGCCTCTGATTCAGACCCTCCACTCGGCTCTGTACCAAAGGCCCGCAGTCAGTCCTGTCGACGATGCTGCAGATGGTGAGCTCTGCTTTCATCCCGCTAGCGAGACTGGCAGTCTTCACCAAATCAGATAGCCGTCGGAAGCCAGAGAGGATTTCCTCCGATCCATAGCGACACACATCATTGGTGCCGACATGAGCGACCACCTGCAGATGGGTGCACCCTGTACCCTTCATGGCATCCGGAAGGACCCTTTCCACATCTGGAATGACTCCCCCCGGTATGCACACGGAGTGAACATTGGTTTTCTTCCCCTCTCTTGCTGCCATTTCCCTAAGGGTCCCCATTACGCGCCTGACGTTGGAGCTCCCAACTACCAGTAAGCCCACCCTCTGCGACCGCCCGGATTTTGCAGACTTAGGGGCAACCTCTGGAACAGGACAAGCAGCCATGTCAGGCCGAAGGTCAGTATCAGCCTGAGACAGAACCTGAAACCGGTTCGTCAGACAAACTGGAGAGGCCTTCCGTTCAGCCCTCCGGAATGTCTTTCGCCCCCTGCCACACCTTGAGACTACCTCCCACTCTACAACAGGTGAGGGATCAGCCTCAATGCGGGCAGTATCCCGGGCAACCACAGTCTTAGTCCGATCGGGGGATGCGTGGGACGAGCTGGCCGTCCCCGACAAATCCCCATCCGGACCCCCACAGTGATGCCCATTGGCAACAGCCTCAAGCTGTGTGACCGAAGCCAACACTGCCTGAAGCTGGGAGCGAAGGGATGCCAACTCAGCCTGCATCCGAACACAGCAGTTGCAGTCCCTATCCATGCTAAAAACTGTTTTGCAAAGAACGTCTGAACTAATCTACAGAGAGCGCAAACAAATCGACAAAATTTAAACGGTCATTAAAATACAAGATTGCCTAGTAAATGCAGTAATGCTGCTACCAACGCACTGCTGACACACTGCTCGGCAGCGGAAGGAGACTACGCGATTTTACACTATTCAGGTACTGAAACGCGATGCTACAACTCGCAAATACGATAATACGCCCGAAATTTATGTATCAAACAATGCAAGTACCAAAAACACGCAAAGAAATTAAGAATTAAACTATGTAAGAAATGAGTGAGCTAGGAGTATACGACTTGCTGCTTCAGCTGCTTATCCAACGGCGGCAGGGAGCACACTGACTGATCAACCGACACTGGCCGTTCAAAACAAAAACAAAAGACAAACGACTACGCGAATTTACACTATTCAGGTACCATAAATTCTAGCTCAGAGTGACACCAGTTTAAGTAACCTAATGTAGTGAAGACCGTTTGCCAGTGCTCTTTTTCATCGGAAAATATGCAATTCACTCATTGGGCTCCAGTAGTACACTGTAACAGTAGTTTTTGTGTGTATGCAATGCAGGCGGATTGTGGAATTTAGTGGTTCTCCCTCTTCCACTTCTGTGTACAATATGGCCGACCTAAACGGGCCCTTTATCATTAAAGGCCCTGGGCAGTGCAACATCATACTGACAACAGTAATGCGCTGATACTGACAGCGTTACTGCCCGTTTCAGCTGATTTTGTAATCATTTAAATAGAACCACATGACCTTCCCGTGGGAGAAACTTCGTCCCCCTTTTCCTTGTGTGAAATTTGTCGGTAAGCTTTTTGCCTTCCAACCAGCGAAATGCGGTTGAGTACAGCCAGTAAACGATTTAATACCGTTAAGACGATTTATTTAAGCATTGTCGTAGCTGAGGGAATTCAGTTTCTTCTTAAATCGTCTTATGCAGCAACGTTCACAAGTATCTCAAATTGGAAAAACTCTTTATCCAAGTACGAAAGTTGTAAAACAAACTTTCCACAGTTTGAGTCAGGTCGATCTTTTCGTCTTTTAGCACTGCATAAGTATTTTGGCTAAGAGGTATCACAAGTAGTGTTCCTGTAGCTATGGGAGTTATTGGTTGAAAACGAGTTTAACACCAATGGGTACAGTACTGCTAAATATTCAAAATGATTATTAAACTGAGTTCATCCACAAACTGAGGCGTATTTATAATACTGTAGCTAGACTGTGTATCCTTGTCTTCCTTGAGTGGGCATTACACACACGTATACAATACTATGAATACTTTGAACGCTGTAGCTGACGTTGCTCTTATATAATAATTTTTTGTTAATTTTTCTGGGTGGTCAGCGTGCAATATGTGTTGTAAATACAGTCTTAAACAAAAAAAAATTCCATAAGGTGGACAATACAATCGTGCTGCCATCAGAATTCTATGTCCGGCAATATGCTCGATCTGGCTACGTTGTAGACTGCGTCACTTCCTGGAAGAAGTCTTCTGTGCAGTCTGACTGCATCATTTTCCACTGCGACTGTAGTCTTCAGGTAAAACGCAGGACTAGCTACTACGGCATCTGGCAACCGAGAGCACACGTCTACATAATTTTTATCCACCCGTTCCTCTCGGTGCTGAAGCTATGAGTGTATTTCAAGCGAATCTACAAAATATTTCGCTTTCTGTCACATTGGTAATAGCAGTTTGGTTCAACAATAATTTAGCGAGAGATTTCTTGGCCGACCATCCGCCTCTGAACACCTCATGCGTCTGAGTTCTCTGTGACCCGTTTGCTGCCTACCGGCGGGGGCTGAGGCACTGCGCTGTCTTCTGCCGGCAACGTCTACTCCACTCCACACTCTCGACGATGTGAAATGCTTTAATGTTGTTGAGTGGTGACCCATAAAATCTGTTTACAATTTGTGTTTCAACGGAGGCACAAAATCGTTTTTATTTGGTGAGTATTTTATTACACTAGTATGCAATACATCAATGTGGCACAGATTTAATTTCATTGTGATCCAGTGCGCTATAATTAAAGTGTCATATCCTGTTCTTTTTCCTTTCACAAGAGATTCTTCAAATAATTTATTTTTTTCATGTATTCATATGTGTTAGTCAAGGCACAGAGAGTAAATGCAGTGTAATGTGTTTGGTTCCTTTCTTTGATTCCCTCTGTTAAATGGATGCAAAACCTAGTGTCAATACCTTTCAGAACCTGCTACATAGCTACTCAGGCATATTGCTTGTTTTGAGGTCTATACATTAATTTATGGAGAAGTAAACGCTGTTCAGAAGTGATATTTAAAATATTCAGTTGGATTTAAGGTGACAAAATTGCCCATATTTGTAGCTACCCATAGAAGTGGCTAGAGCCGCTGTTAGTAAATGTCTGCAGACAGTTCCCAACTGCTACTGTGGAAATTTAGCATAGAGACCCTACAGCAATCAAGAGGTTCATTCCCTTCATACTTATCACCCTGGCATGTGAGTCTTATGTGAAGAACTACACTCCTGGAAATGGAAAAAAGAACACATTGACACCGGTGTGTCAGACCCACCATACTTGCTCCGGACACTGCGAGAGGGCTGTACAAGCAATGATCACACGCACGGCACAGCAGACACACCAGGAACCGCGGTGTTGGCCGTCGAATGGCGCTAGCTGCGCAGCATCTGTGCACCGCCGCCGTCAGTGTCAGCCAGTTTGCCGTGGCATACGGAGCTCCATCGCAGTCTTTAACACTGGTAGCATGCCGCGACAGCGTGGACGTGAACCGTATGTGCAGTTGACGGACTTTGAGCGAGGGCGATTAGTGGGCATGCGGGAGGCCGGGTGGACGTACCGCCGAATTGCTCAACACGTGGGGCGTGAGGTCTCCACAGTACATCGATGTTGTCGCCAGTGGTCGGCGGAAGGTGCACGTGTCCGTCGACCTGGGACCGGACCGCAGCGACGCACGGATGCACGCCAAGACCGTAGGATCCTACACAGTGCCGTAGGGGACCGCACCGCCACTTCCCAGCAAATTAGGGACACTGTTGCTCCTGGGGTATCGGCGAGGACCATTCGCAACCGTCTCCATGAAGCTGGGTTACGGTCCCGCACACCGTTAGGCCGTCTTCCGCTCACGCCCCAACATCGTGCAGCCCGCCTCCAGTGGTGTCGCGACAGGCGTGAATGGAGGGACGAATGGAGACGTGTCGTCTTCAGCGATGAGAGTCGCTTCTGCCTTGGTGCCAATGATGGTCGTATGCGTGTTTGGCGCCGTGCAGGTGAGCGCCACAATCAGGACTGCATACGACCGAGGCACACAGGGCCAACACCCGGCATCATGGTGTGGGGAGCGATCTCCTACACTGGCCGTACACCACTGGTGATCGTCGAGGGGACACTGAATAGTGCACGGTACATCCAAACCGTCATCGAACCCATCGTTCTACCATTCCTAGACCGGCAAGGGAACTTGCTGTTCCAACAGGACAATGCACGTCCGCATGTATCCCGTGCCACCCAACGTGCTTTAGAAGGTGTAAGTCAACTACCCTGGCCAGCAAGATCGTATACTCCTAGCTCACTCATTTCTTACATAGTTTAATTCTTAATTTCTTTGAGTGTTTTTGGTACTTGCATTGTTTGATACATAAATTTCGGGCGTATTATAGTATTTGCGAGTTGTAGCATCGCGTTTTAGTACCTGAATAGTGTAAAATCGCGTAGTCTCCTTCCGCTGCCGAGCAGTGTGTCAGCAGTGCGTTAGTAGCAGCATTACTGCATTTACTAGGTAATCTTGTATTTTAATAACCGTTTAAATTTTGTCGATTTGTTTGCGCTCTCTGTAGATTAGTTCAGACGTTCTTTGCAAAACAGTTTTTAGCATGGATAGGGACTGCAACTGCTGTGTTCGGATGCAGGCTGAGTTGGCATCCCTTCGCTCCCAGCTTCAGGCAGTGTTGACTTCGGTCACACAGCTTGAGGCTGTTGCCAATGGGCATCACTGTGGGGGTCCGGATGGGGATTTGTCGGGGACGGCACGCTCGTCCCACGCATCCCCCGATCGGACTAAGACTGTGGTTGCCCGGGATACTGCCCGCATTGAGGCTGATCCCTCACCTGTGGTAGAGTGGGAGGTAGTCTCAAGGTGTGGCAGGGGGCGAAAGACATTCCGGAGGGCTGAACGGAAGGCCTCTCCAGTTTGTCTGACGAACCGGTTTCAGGTTCTGTCTCAGGCTGATACTGATCTTTGGCCTGACATGGCTGCTTGTCCTGTTCCAGAGGTTGCCCCTCAGTCTGCAAGATCCGGGCGGTCGCAGAGGGTGGGCTTACTGGTAGTTGGGAGCTCCAACGTCAGGCGCGTAATGGGGCCCCTTAGAGAAATGGCAGCAAGAGAGGGGAAGAAAACCAATGTGCACTCCGTGTGCATACCGGGGGGAGTCATTCCAGATGTGGAAAGAGTCCTTCCGGATGCCATGAAGGGTACAGGGTGCACCCATCTGCAGGTGGTCGCTCATGTCGGCACCAATGATGTGTGTCGCTATGGATCGGAGGAAATCCTCTCTGGCTTCCGACGGCTATCTGATTTGGTGAAGACTGCCAGTCTCGCTAGCGGGATGAAAGCAGAGCTCACCATCTGCAGCATCGTCGACAGGACTGACTGCGGACCTTTGGTACAGAGCCGAGTGGAGGGTCTGAATCAGAGGCTGAGACGGTTCTGCGACCATGTGGGCTGCAGATTCCTCGACTTGCGCCATAGGGTGGTGGGGTTTCGGGTTCCGCTGGATAGGTCAGGAGTCCACTACACGCAGCAAGCGGCTACACGGGTAGCAGGGGTTGTGTGGCGTGGACTGGGCGGTTTTTTAGGTTAGATGGCCTCGGGCAAGTACAGAAAGGGCAACAGCCTCAAAGGGTGCGGAGCAAAGTCAGGACATGCGGGGACCAAGCGGCAATCGGGATTGTAATTGTAAACTGTCGAAGCTGCGTTGGTAAAGTACCGGAACTTCAAGCGCTGATAGAAAGCACCGAAGCTGAAATCGTTATAGGTACAGAGAGCTGGCTTAAGCCAGAGATAAATTCTGCCGAAATTTTTACGGAGGTACAGACGGTGTTTAGGAAGGATAGATTGCATGCAACCGGTGGTGGAGTGTTTGTCGCTGTTAGTAGTAGTTTATCCTGTAGTGAAGTAGAAGTGGATAGTTCCTGTGAATTATTATGGGTGGAGGTTACACTCAACAACCGAGCTGGGTTAATAATTGGCTCCTTTTACCGACCTCCCGACTCAGCAGCGTTTGTGGCAGAACAACTGAGAGAAAATTGGGAATACATTTCGCATAAATTTCCTCAGCATGTTATAGTCTTAGGTGGAGATTTCAATTTACCAGATATAGACTGGGACACTCAGATGTTTAGGACGGGTGGTAGGGACAGAGCATCGAGTGACATTATACTGAGTGCACTATCCGAAAATTACCTCGAGCAATTAAACAGAGAACCGACTCGTGGAGATAACATCTTGAACCTACTGATAACAAACAGACCCGAACTTTTCGACTCTGTAAGTGCAGAACAGGGAATCAGTGATCATAAGGCCGTTGTAGCATCCCTGAATATGGAAGTTAATAGGAATATAAAAAAAGGGAGGAAGGTTTATCTGTTTAGCAAGAGTAATAGAAGGCAGATTTCAGACCACCTAACAGATCAAAACGAAAATTTCTGTTCCGACACTGACAATGTTGAGTGTTTATGGAAAAAGTTCAAGGCAATCGTAAAATGCGTTTTAGACAGGTACGTGCCGAGTAAAACTGTGAGGGACGGGAAAAACCCACCGTGGTACAACAACAAAGTTAGGAAACTACTGCGAAAGCAAAGAGAGCTTCACTCCAAGTTTAAACGCAGCCAAAATCTCTCAGACAAACAGAAGCTAAGCGATGTCAAAGTTAGCGTAAGGAGGGCTATGCGAGAAGCGTTCAGTGAATTCGAAAGTAAAATTCTATGTACAGATTTGACAGAAAATCATAGGAAGTTCTGGTCTTACGTTAAATCAGTAAGTGGCTCGAAACAGCATATCCAGACACTCCGGGATGATGATGGCATTGAAACAGAGGATGACACGCGTAAAGCTGAAATACTAAACACCTTTTTCCAAAGCTGTTTCACAGAGGAAGATCGCACTGCAGTTCCTTCTCTAAATCCTCGCACAAACGAAAAAATGGCTGACATCGAAATAAGTGTCCAAGGAATAGAAAAGCAACTGGAATCACTCAACAGAGGATAGTCCACTGGACGTGACGGGATACCAATTCGATTCTACACAGAGTACGCGAAAGAACTTGCCCCCCTTCTAACAGCCGTGTACCTCAAGTCTCTAGAGGAACGGAGGGTTCTAAATGATTGGAAAAGAGCACAGGTAGTCCCAGTCTTCAAGAAGGGTCGTCGAGCAGATGCGCAAAACTATAGACCTATATCTCTGACGTCGATCTGTTGTAGAATTTTAGAACATGTTTTTTGCTCGAGTATCATGTTGTTTTTGGAAACCCAGAATCTACTATGTAGGAATCAACATGGATTCCGGAAACAGCGATCGTGTGAGACCCAACTCGCGTTATTTGTTCATGAGACCCAGAAAATATTAGATACAGGCTCCCAGGTAGATGCTATTTTTCTTGACTTCCGGAAGGCGTTCGATACAGTTCCGCACTGTCGCCTGATAAACAAAGTAAGAGCCTACGGAATATCAGACCAGCTGTGTGGCTGGATTGAAGATTTTTTAGCAAACAGAACACAGCATGTTGTTATCAATGGAGAGACGTCTACAGACGTTAAGGTAACCTCTGGCGTGCCACAGGGGAGTGTTATGGAACCATTGCTTCTCACAATATATATAAATGACCTAGTAGATAGTGTCGGAAGTTCCATGCGGCTTTTCGCGGATGATGCTGTAGTATACAGAGAAGTTGGAGCATTAGAAAATTGTAGCGAAATGCAGGAAGATCTGCAGCGGATAGGCACTTGGTGCGGGAGTGGCAACTGTCCATTAACATAGACAAATGTAATGTATTGCGAATACATAGAAAGAAGGATCCTTTATTGTATGATTATATGATAGCGGAACAAACACTGGTAGCAGTTACTTCTGTAAAATATCTGGGAGTATGCGTGCGGAACGATTTGAAGTGGAATGATCATATAAAATTAATTGTTGGTAAGGCGGGTACCAGGTTGAGATTCATTGGGAGAGTGCTTAGAAAATGTAGTCCAGCAACAAAGGAGGTGGCTTACAAAACACTCGTTCGACCTATACTTGAGTATTGCTCATCAGTGTGGGATCCGTACCAGATCGGGTTGACGGAGGAGATAGAGAAGATCCAAAGAAGAGCGGCGCGTTTCGTCACAGGGTTATTTGGTAACCGTGATAGCGTTACGGAGATGTTTAATAAACTCAAGTGGCAGACTCTGCAAGATAGGCGCTCTGCATCGCGGTGTAGCTTGCTCGCCAGGTTTCGAGAGGATGCGTTTCTGGATGAGGTATCGAGTATATTGCTTCCCCCTACTTATACCTCCCGAGGAGATCACGAATGTAAGATTAGAGAGATTAGAGCGCGCACGGAGGCTTTCAGACAGTCGTTCTTCCCGCGAACCATACGCGACTGGAACAGGAAAGGGAGGTAATGACAGTGGCACGTAAAGTGCCCTCCGCCACACACCGTTGGGTGGCTTGCGGAGTATGAATGTAGATGTAGATGTAGATCTCCGGATCTGTCCCCCATTGAGCATGTTTGGGACTGGATGAAGCGTCGTCTCACGCGGTCTGCACGTCCAGCACGAACGCTGGTCCAACTGAGGCGCCAGGTGGAAATGGCATGGCAAGCCGTTCCACAGGACTACATCCAGCATCTCTACGATCGTCTCCATGGGAGAATAGCAGCCTGCATTGCTGCGAAAGGTGGATATACACTGTACTAGTGCCGACATTGTGCATGCTCTGTTGCCTGTGTCTATGTGCCTGTGGTTCTGTCAGTGTGATCATGTGATGTATCTGACTCCAGGAATGTGTCAATAAAGTTTCCCCTTCCTGGGACAATGAATTCACGGTGTTCTTATTTCAATTTCCAGGAGTGTAGATTGAAATTTGTATCGTTGACGGTCGATTCGAATTTCTTCAGAGACGCTTGTATTGTGAAGCAGCTTGACAGTCAGAATGCCAAGATCTATGACCATTAACACAACTTACTGGGTCTAGCTACCAAGAGGATGTGATGTGTATAGGTTTTTCTTCGGATTTCGTTACAGAATTTTTTATGGAAATTCGTAGCTCCATAAAATAAATCAGAAAAAAACTCGCATACGCTGGCCCCTAACGCGGTTAGAACTGATGATTCATTGAGCCGTTGCGACACGAGACACGGGGCCACGGACGCACTGCTGCGAGCATTCCACTTTCATCATGGTATTGGTCGCTCAGCCTCATAACACATCGTGAAAGATGATAAAAGTTGTCACTTATGTGAAGACCAGCATTTCTTTAGCCAAAAAATTGAATTTTCAGTCTCAGTGTCTTAGTTTACATGAGGATTATATAGCACGAGTCATTCAAATGGAAAGGGAATATCAAGCGAATTTAGCGAGTTAATTCAGAACCATACGTGGAAGTGATTGCACTGTCACAGTGTTGCCACATGTTTGTGACGGTGTTGCCAATTCTCAGCTGTGCTAGGAACAGGTCTGAAGCGGTATGTGAGGAGAACCCCATGCTCATGTCATAGGAGGATACAGAGAGGAGGCGCGTGGTTTGGTTAATATGCAGCGTTTGCTCCTACCAGTTGTGTCAAACATTCAGGTGTATGATCTTCCATAACGATTATAGTTTCCCACAAAATATATACAAATAAAACACTTACCTTGTTACTTTGTGACAAAAGATTATTTCAGTACAATAAGAAGTTTTTGAAAATAAACTTTGCCCACCTGTCACAAAAAGTAAGATAACAAACGCTATGCACCTCGAAATCGATTGCATCTATGTGCAGCCTTGTGAACACACAGGTATAATTTCATGAATTGAACGAGAATGTATGAAAATGTTGGTGCGAATGGAAGCTGTAAGAAACACAGTTAACTAATTATTCTGTGCCATGTAATAATCAATTCATTTGAAAATTAAGAAGAGAAGAAACTAAAAATCGTGCCCATTAAGACAGAAAGTAAAGTGCAGATCTGCGCTTTTTCATCTTCCGATCTATACAAATAACGTATACTAATCAGCGTATACATTGCTTTCGTAATGTTTCCCTCTTGTTTAGTCTTCTAATGATGAACTGGATCCACACCCATGAGTCTGATTGTTTCTTTGTATCCTTCCATCTACTATCTTTGTGTGTTAATGCTTGGTGTTCAAAAATCAAAATATTATGCCTGCTCCAACGAGGTATTAGAACGAGGTCGCAAGAAGGCTAACGAATTATAATCAAAATACACAGAGACGCCAATTTCTGTCGTCACGGTGTTAAGTAGACAGAAATAGTTGGATATTATTGCCTGTATCACCGGCATCCCGTTGTCGTCTGCTCTTACTGAGATTTTCATATTACCCTGAACATAAGATGCCGAGAGAAATCTGTATATTCTCCGTGACGAAACATCCCACATTCCATTCATCCTGATCCATTCGTAACGTGCATCGGCAGCAGTGAGTGATAGGAAATCTGTTGTGAGCTGACGAATAACAATGACAATGATAGTAATAAAAAATCAGTAATCAGAGATGTTTACTGCATTACAGACGATTGTTAAGGATTAACAAAATAACCAAGAAAGACAGTGTTTAATTGTCGCACTGCATTGGTCTTCTTACGTCTTTGTTACTGAATTCTGTTCTGGTTGTTTGCAGAGAGAAAAGAAAGACCCCTACAGCCATACATATCGCTAGTACAACGAAATAGTACCTATCAACTATGCTTGCTTCACATCACTAGAACATGGCGTCACCGAGCTGATATTTGAAATACATTTCTCTCTCTCTCTCTCTCTCTCTCCCTCTATTCATTTTTATTTTTATTTTCTGAGGAAAGCATCGAGAAGCGCGAGTAATAAGCAAGTAGGCATATAATCTATTTAGTTCAAATGGTTCAAATGGCTCTGAGCACTATGGGACTCAACTGCTGTGGTCATAAGTCCCCTAGAACTTAAAACTACTTAAACCTAACTAACCTAAGGACATCACACGCATCCATGCCCGAGGCAGGATCCGAACCTGCGACCGTAGCAGTCGCACGGTTCCGGACTGCGCGCCTAGAACCGCGAGACCACCGCGGCCGGCTAATCTATTTAGTTATTTTCATCGGGATACATAATGTAAAAATACACATTTTAAGTGTATTATTGGGTAATTCCAACTATTGACGGTCTATTCGTGAGCTGGCTCACATTCAGTGAGCTGAAACCCGTCACAGAAGCAAACAAAACACAAATATTTCTTGCACCATGCGCAACACACAAACGGAAGAGAAGACCGCAATGGGATGCCGGTGATGCAGGCAATAATACCCAACTATTTCTACCGACCTAACACCATGACGACGGACAAATTGGCGTCTCAGTGTATTTTGATTATAATTCGTTAGCCTTCTTGCGACCTCGTTCTAATACCTCGTGGGAGCAGCCATAATTTATTGCTTTTTGACCACCGAGCAGTAACACACAAAGATAGTAGATAGAAGGATACAAAGAAACAATCACTCATGGGTGTGGATCCACTTCATCATTAGAAGACTAAAAAAGAGGGAAACATTATGAAAGCAATGCATATGCTGATTTGTATACATTATTTGTATAGATCTGAAGATCAAAAAGCGCAGATCTGCACAATGCCCGCATCTGCACTTTAGTTTCTGTCCACACCCATGAGTCTGATTGTTTCTTTGTATCCTCCCATCTACTAAAATTAGATTTGAGAGCAACGATAGCTACAGCGTTCGAAGTATTCATAGTATTGTATAAGTGTGTGTAAATGTCTTCCAATGCCCACTCAAAGAAGACAAGGATACACAGTCTAGCTACAGTATTATAAATACGCCTCAGTTTGTGGATGAACTCAGTTTAATAATCATTCTGAATATTTAGCAGTACTGTACCCATTGGTGTTAAACTCGTTTTCAACCAATAATTCCCATAGCTACAGGAACACTACTTGTGATACCTCTTAGCCAAAATACTTATGCAGTGCTAGAAGACGAAAAGATCGACCTGACTCAAACTGTGGAAAGTTTGTTTTACAACTTTCGTACTTGGATAAAGAGTTTTTCCAATTTGAGATACTTGTGAACGTTGCTGCATAAGACGATTTAAGAAGAAACTAAATTCCCTCAGCTACGACAATGCTTAAATAAATCGTCTTAACGGTATTAAATCGTTTACTGGCTGTACTCTGCCGCATTTCGCTGGTTGGAAGGCAAAAAGCTTACTGACAAATTTCACACAAGGAAAGGGGGGACGAAATTTCTCCCACGGGAAGGTCATGTGGTTCTATTTAAATGATTACAAAATCAGCTGAAACGAACAGTGACGCTGTCAGTATAAGCACATTACTGTTGTCAGTATGATGTTGCACTGCCCAGGGCCTTTAATGATAAAGGGCCCGTTTAGGTCAGGCATATTGTACACAGAAGTGGAGAGAGAGAACCACTAAATTCCACAATCCGCCTGCATTGCATACACACAGAAACTACTGATACAGTGTACTACTGGAGGCCAATGAGTGAGTCGCATATTTTCAGATGAAAAAGAGCACTGGCAAACAGTCGTCACTACATTAAGTTACTTAAACTGGTGTCACTCTGAGCTAGAATTTATGGTCAGCGACTGAGTATAAGGTCAATGAGTCGGATGCGGGTTTTGCAACTGTGAAATACTTTCCTACATTATAGAAGTGAATATTAAATCTGAACTAATAATGCGAAAATTTTGAACTTGGATAGCTTACAATGAAAATCTTTCTGTTTATTGCAAAGGGAAACAATTGATTTTCTAAAACATTCTCTGCCATACACAACTTGAAACAGGTCACGTCGACCAACTCTCGTGGAAGAACTGACAGCGACGTATAACGGAAGGCAGTAAGATCCCTTGGCTTTTGGTTTGTCAGTATTCGACAGCCATTTCTACGCGCAAGTAAATTAAGAAAGGCAGCGCGTTTTTGTTATCAAGTAACGTCATCATCAATTACTTTAGTTTTAATGTAATCTGGGAGTAATTGCTGATGTTTGATATTAACATGAGAAGGACTCCGTATACAGGGAAAGAACCTCTTCTTGAGCAACTACTTCTATAATGACCAAAAGGCATTAAATGGTCTTCAAGCACATGTTTCAGCAACGGTATGAAGAAAATGATAGTTACAATGACGGTAATAACCGAATTACCCGGTAAGTTCACATTTCACAGTGGATTTTCTAGAACTAAGAAATTTGTTGAATTAGTGAATATTTCAAAATGGCTTTACATCGAGGCTATGATGAAGAGTCTTTACATCCTGCTGACATGAGAATAGCATAATCTCCACGTTAGAAGATTGCTTCTACTTAACCATTTAATAGACTCGCATTTTTTACACCGTGACTAATTTTGTAAGCTAAGCACATCATCCGTTACAGCACACTCCTGGGGCTGGGAAATGTGCCCACAGTGGTCTGGTGGAACGAACTATCACAGGTGCAATGCGTGGGTTCAGGCATTTACTTTTAAGAGGCACAAACAGATTTCCTCTGGCAACCTCAAGAGAAAGACGTTATAATCCAGAATCCGCATTAAAAATTATGTTCCTTCATTACCAATTGGGCAGAGCCGGTTTACGTTGGGGAATAGCATAGGCGGAAGTCATGGTAAACAGAAATACTGTCTCCAGTAAACTTACTTACATTAGAAAATTTTATTTTATTTGATGAATCGATAGCCATTTAAAGGAACAGGGCTCTTTTTTTTTGTACTTGATTGAACTAGAGACGTTGAAAAATTTGGCGCTGGACTGTGATTCGAATTTGTATCTCATCTTTGGTGGATCAGAATCTCTCGGAACAGTATGGTTCAATCATTTCGTTCCTCTTCCCAAGACTGCAATCTTCTCTAAGTCTCCTTCAAAGGTAAGTATGTGGGTCCGAATCCTGATCCGGTACAAAAATATTTATAATTTCATTTCAAGCCCTATCACGTGCATTCCAGTCTGCTAGTGAAAATTTACGTGCATTTTTAATGTCTGTTCATGTGTTGCCAACAATGCAATAGGTGTGGCTATTTCTGGTCAAACACGCACACATCTTACTGTTGGTGAGGAAGCAAGTGTTACTTAAGCTATGGTCGTGGATGATGGACGGTAGGTTTTAATATTTTTTGTGTGGGATCTAAAATTTAAAAACCTCTCTCACACCGGCCTGATTTAGCTTCACTGATCAGGATAGTAAAAACATGCGTATATTAAGGGAATTTTCATTGACAAAGCAGGCTTATCACATTCACACAGTTCAATACTGTTCTATCCTGATTAAACTGAGCTTAACTTAAATTCCATAAGGCAGTGAAGCAATTTCGAAGTCTCGGTGCGACGAAAATTGTCCGTCGACCTCCTGGAAACATTTGTAATAATTATTAACTTTCGGTGATCACGTGGGGAAGACCGGAGATCTGCTCGTAAGACCGTGTTAGCCTATTTATTTGAAGTAACTGGATATCTTGAGCATACAAAACGGCAGGTTCGTCCAGTGTAAATCAGACGTTCCCCACTGATCCCGTGCAACACAGCGTAGTAAGCAGACACTGTCAATAATAAACAGTTAAATAATACGCGAACACACTTACTTTAGTTCATGTATAAAATTCCTTCTCATACACAATCTCATCAAGATGGCGACTAGCCCAACAATACATACATATACATCTTCCTTTCACGACTAATCCGCAAGAAGTCCCTTCTTTCTTTTCATTAGAGAAAACATATATAGCAGAGAAGCTATTCCATGGAGTAAATGGACGCTCCAAGGAATAATTGGGCTTGAAACTACTTTGCATTGATAATCGGTAAGATAAGAAGAGATATTTCGAGATATGTACTGAGTTATATAATTTATAAAATTTCTGAAAATATCGCGGAGAGACCGCTGCAAGAGACATTACAAGGTGTGCGGTTAGATTGTCGCTCAGGCACAAAAATTACACTCCTGGAAATTGAAATAAGAACACCGTGAATTCATTGTCCCAGGAAGGGGAAACTTTATTGACACATTCCTGGGGTCAGATACATCACATGATCACACTGACAGAACCACAGGCACATAGACACGGGCAACAGAGCATGCACAATGTCGGCACTAGTACAGTGTATATCCACCTTTCGCAGCAATGCAGGCTGCTATTCTCCCATGGAGACGATCATAGAGATGCTGGATGTAGTCCTGTGGAACGGCTTGCCATGCCATTTCCACCTGGCGCCTCAGTTGGACCAGCGTTCGTGCTGGACGTGCAGACCGCGTGAGACGACGCTTCATCCAGTCCCAAACATGCTCAATGGGGGACAGATCCGGAGATCTTGCTGGCCAGGGTAGTTGACTTACACCTTGTAGTGCACGTTGGGTGGCACGGGATACATGCGGACGTGCATTGTCCTGTTGGAACAGCAAGTTCCCTTGCCGGTCTAGGAATGGTAGAACGATGGGTTCGATGACGGTTTGGATGTACCGTGCACTATTCAGTGTCCCCTCGACGATCACCAGTGGTGTACGGCCAGTGTAGGAGATCGCTCCCCACACCATGATGCCGGGTGTTGGCCCTGTGTGCCTCGGTCGTATGCAGTCCTGATTGTGGCGCTCACCTGCACAGCGCCAAACACGCATACGACCATCATTGGCACAAAGGCAGAAGCGACTCTCATCGCTGAAGACGACACGTCTCCATTCGTCCCTCCATTCACGCCCGTCGCGACACCACTGGAGGCGGGCTGCACGATGTTGGGGCGTGAGCGGAAGACGGCCTAACGGTGTGCGGGACCGTAGCCCAGCTTCATGGAGACGGTTGCGAATGGTCCTCGCCGATACCCCAGGAGCAACAGTGTCCCTAATTTGCTGGGAAGTGGCGGTGCGGTCCCCTACGGCACTGCGTAGGATCCTACGGTCTTGGCGTGCATCCGTGCGTCGCTGCGGTCCGGTCCCAGGTCGACGGGCACGTGCACCTTCCGCCGACCACTGGCGACAACATCGATGTACTGTGGAGACCTCACGCCCCACGTGTTGAGCAATTCGGCGGTACGTCCACCCGGCCTCCCGCATGCCCACTATACGCCCTCGCTCAAAGTCCGTCAACTGCACATACGGTTCACGTCCACGCTGTCGCGGCATGCTACCAGTGTTAAAGACTGCGATGGAGCTCCGTATGCCACGGCAAACTGGCTGACACTGACGGCGGCGGTGCACAAATGCTGCGCAGCTAGCGCCATTCGACGGCCAACACCGCGGTTCCTGGTGTGTCCGCTGTGCCGTGCGTGTGATCATTGCTTGTACAGCCCTCTCGCAGTGTCCGGAGCAAGTATGGTTAGTCTGACACACCGGTGTCAATGTGTTCCTTTTTCCATTTCCAGGAGTGTAGTATCTTTATTTTATATTCAAACATCTAGCAGCTGGTAAGAAAAACCGAAACGTAACATTTGATTTTACTTAGTTAACAATCAAATTGCGTACTGGGTTCGTATCTCCGTCACTGATCTTCACATCATGCGCTTCATGTTTAAATGAATGAACACTTTGTTCCTTCTGATTGGAGGTGTATCACACAGCTTTCGTGGTTAGTTAACAGGGACGAAAGTGTCTTTAAAGGATTCCCGGTTTATTACAAAAACTGTCGTCTTTTTTTTTTTCAAGTTTAGATTTGGTTACTGATACTGGCGAAAATTTCTGTAATTCGTGCCTCTTCAAAACTAGTCAGCAATATTATATGATTAGATTAGATTAATACTTGTTCCATAGATCATGAATACGACATTTCGTAATGATGTAGAACGTGTCATTTTAATGAAAGATTTCTTTACACACCATGATTCAGTTTCTTTGCAACAATTTTTTAATCTCTCTCTCTCTCATTCTTTTTTATTTTTATCTCTCTCTCTCTCTCTCTCGCACACGCACACGCACACACACACGCACACACACAGTCTTTTTTTATTTTTATTTGTTTGTTGTGCTCGACTATCTGCGAGGCACGAAATGTTCGTCAATGTTTTTGTTAGTTTTGAGTACACGTACGAAAGATATATAAAATCAACTATGAGAGTTACTGATTTATGAAGCTTTGTTTGCAGTCAGTTCTGAGTATTATTAGTAACTACGCTTCAGTCCCTAAACCCAGTTACAGAAATGTGAATCAGACGGATTACGTATTCCAGGCCGTAGCAGCCGCGTCTTTGAGACGGCAGCTATCGTCACTTCCAAGCCCACTGTAGGATCAAATCGGTTCGTCTTCTTCCTGCTGGTAATGTAACTGAGATTTGGCAGCAAGGCAAGGTATATTTGGCAACTCTGTGATCGACGAGTTATTTCCTGGTGTGCACGGAATTAAGCCTCAAAGTTCACTTGATTTTTCCTGTCATTTCCACTGAATAATCTGAGTTATTATTAACGCTTGAGCTGTAACAAAAGATTGTAAATTTACGGTTTTCAGCCCAGGAAAGTCGTTGCACGTGAAAATCGCATCTAATCTAGTCCTTTAAATAGCGGTTTACGAGCTCTAGACACTACTGGTCTCGTAAGAGGAGACCTAGACGCATGCCTGTTCCCTAGCTCTGTGGAAACGTGCAGACGTGAGAGAAAGCGTCTGTTATGGTTTGCGGTTCCAGTCTTCCTGAGTGACGTTTTTATCCCTCCTGTGAAAGAGCTACAAGCAGTCAGATCACACATCGATAAGGAAATCGCAAGAAAATACTTTCGGCTCATAGTGCAATGGTGAAAAACTTGCAATGCTGCACAACAGGTAACGCCTCTTTCCGCTGCTGACAAATTTTGGGTTTCTAGGAATACAAAATTTTATTTACGAAATGTCACATTTGCATACCACTTGAGTATGACACAGACCCAATCAAAATCTAAGTGATTAGTATTTTACTTATTCGTGCCGATAGAGGCACGCTTGTGTACAGATACTCAGTTTTATTGAAACAGACTTTCGTCGTAACGTTATCGTGGATAGTTTTACTTCATTTCTTATAATACAGTGCACAATTTTAGTACGGTTTCTTTTAGTGTTGTTAAAACATCAGTTAATATGAGTGAGAAAATAAATATAGATATATGCGAATTCTCTTATGTTATCTACAACAGTCTGACAATGCCCTTGCAGTTTATTGATTACATGCATGTAGAAAACTTGTTCCGAATTAAAGCCTTCAAACAAGGTTTTATGAAGAATAAAATGCCACTGCCACATGACAGCTAATGTAGGAAATACTTTTCTGACGCATTTTTGCACGATGCGCTCTCCGCATACATAATACAAAAGTTTCGATATGCATCTGCAGCCTGACCATCTGTTAAACCTGAAAAGAACAAACTCTCGCAGAAGTTAGCCCTTTTTCCACATGCGACTATTTTGAGTTGAGAAGTGAAGGGAATTATGTTCAAAGTTCCATTAGATCGATAACTTCAGCAGACAGCAGTATGGCGTTTTAAAAAATGTAGCAGTAAATGTACCCAAACTCGCGACGTCTTAACAGTGCGCGACGCTTACCGTTAAGCTACTAGCTGACACATACTGAGGCTGCAACACCTCTAGAACTTAACAATTCCTCCACAACTTGCGCATTGCACAGTGCTGTGAGATAATGCATATGGCCGGATCTAGACCTCTGAGAGACACAGTTACAGCTTTTCTTTTGCACTGCACGACGTTTTTAACAAACTGATAGCGCAATAGAGTAGCACAAGTCGAAAGGGACACTTCCTGTTTAAATTTCTGCATTCTACACTGTTGGCAGTTCTGTGTAGGTGTCAGTTACGTGATTTTATTTCGGTGTTTACAAAATAGTCGAATGTATGCACTGGGTAGCCAAGGCAGCTAGTTCATGGCGATTCGGTCAACCAATTAAATGAATGTACTGAACATGCTCAAACCACTACAGGGAGTCTGTGTGTCAGAATGCTCATCCAGTGTGGCGCAACATTGTTATGATAATGAAATGAGTAATAGAGAAGAGAGTTTGGTGGTCTCTTGGATTGATGCTAGGTTCTTATACTTATGGTCTGGGTTCGATTCCAACTTCTGCTGGTGACTTTTGATAAGGAGAGACAGATTCTATTCTCTTCTGGCTACGCCAAGTGAAGGTATAATGGCATTGTGGTCTGACATTCATGTTAAACATGATACTCCTTCTCTACCAAGTACACGTTAGGTTGAACCACAATAAAGTCAGGAGTCGCGACACATAGAAACTATCAACAGTAACCTTTCTTATACTAGTTATTTATTTCTAGTGCCGAAACAAACGCTATGTGGGGTACAGGACACTTATTCCATCTTTTATGTTTCTGTATGTCTTTCTGATCTGGGAATGCAACTCAGACCGCCCTTAAAGCGGAATTTGATCCCTTCGTGACAATACAGCTCGACTGCAATTTGTTGTTTGTTCAAAACTGCCTCCATATATTGCGCGTGAAAGGGTTCGAATCCTGGCCCAGCACTAAGGCTTTCATTATGTATTATCAAGCTCTAGCATGAGAACACCCATCTTCTGGTGGGTAATAATTTTGATTTTTAATGTATTTTCATTCCTTGTCAACACTAACTGTATCTGACGTTTTTTGAGTCCCAGTGAGACACAGAACTGTTTGAGAAATCATTGTAAATTCAAGGATGTTATTGCGAGCTGCTGGTGGAGAAAAATTCGGTAGCTGACGTCTCTTTGAGTGCAGTCAACAACGATGTGTGGGGGTCGATTCCCAGTTAGCACTGAACTCTTTGTCATATTATTTCTAGTTCAAACATGCTCACATGTCTCTGCTGGTGTAACAAACCCATTTTTAACGTTCGTTTTCTCTAGAATATAACAGCGATAGGTGCCAGGTTGGAGTCCTGGGAAAGAAAAAAATTAATGTTTCGTCTCGTCATTTCAGTTAAAACATCTAGCTACTGCCTAGAAAATCCGATATGTAACAGTTGATTGTGCTTCGATGACAATCCAATTAGGTTCTGGGTTCGTATTCCTGTCCAACACAAAGCTTTACCGCACGGCATTTCAAGTAAGTTACTTGTGAAGAAGCAATATTTAGCATCTCTCGTAGTTCGTTAACAAGGACATTAGATGCTGGGTAGGAATTCGCGTCCGTTAACAATGTTTACGTTACGTAATTTAAAGTTGATATTTTCTGATACTGTTTAAAATCAAGGTATGTCACTCTCTGTATGCCTAGTCATGAATGACTGTTAGTTTCCATCAGTCACGAAGTCTTTGCTTAGTCTGCATGACCTGGGTTTGAATCCATATGCAGAATGAGACAGTTCGTCGTGTCATTTTGTAACACCATATCTCTAATGCTCTACTGATTTATTTTGCTTTTGTTTCATTTAATATTACATCGTTAAGCTTCTGTAAATATTGTTTGACTGAACGATAACACAAAATTGTTTACTCCTTTGCTTGTTAAAACTTTGATGTCATGATTTTATTCTATGCAATGTAGTGTATCTGTCATTTAAATTCTGTGTCCCATTTGGAGGGAACAAAACTTACTGTATATAATTCTAATTTCTGTGTGGATAATTTTTTGTAGAAATGTCAATATGTGCAAATTTTCTGTTTTATGTAAAATGTTTGTTTGCTGTTATGTGAACTGCTGATCCTCAATTAGGGCTCTTAGTATTCTGTGTATAAAAGGTGTAGTGGTTCCCCTCGGGAACGGAACTGTGTAGCGCGCGCAAATTGTGTTTGGCCTATGTAGAAAAGGGGGAACTGATAGTCAGTCGGGGACGAGCTACGAGTCGGGGACGAGCTACCAAACTGTGCACAGTCATGTAAATGTTGCATATTGTGCTGGTTCCGAGAGAGGCTTTTCTGCTACTTTCCAATGCCTCGGATGGATGGATAAATAGCTGGAACGATTCTGGATTTGGTATTCATCATCGCCACCAATTAGGGCCAGAGTCCAGCAATTCTGCCTGCGAATCCACCTACCAACATGCAGTTGCCACCACGTTGCGCAATCACTGTAACGTAATACTATAATGATGTACAGTGAAGGATCAGCTTACTGGATGTGTTAGTGTGCTCAAATATAAGGTAATTTATATCTGAATTTAAGTACCTACCTTGATTTTTTCCTCATCATAACACATCTCAGGTTCCTCTCCGTTTGAACTAAAGTGATTACCGAGTGTCCTTACTGAAAGTACATTAAAACCCAGTTTCCTAATTAATGCCTCTTGAACATAGTAAAGAGAAAGTTAAAGTTAATGTGGCAAGAGAGTGAGTTAAAGTTAATGATGCTTGCTGAAAATAATTTTCCTAGTAAAACTGCTTATTAATGTGTTGTTGCCAACTTCAAATTAAAAGTTCTTAAGATTGAGGCTTATAAAGTATTGCTTAGTAAATGATCGCATTACTGCCTGTTGTGAATCGCAGAAGGTGAGTCAGTATCTTACATATATGTTAATTTTCTGTCTCACTGTAGTAAAAGTGGAAAGCTGCAGTTGTGAAACGTTATGTACTCATGTTTGCTAAGTGTTTGTCTCTCTTGTGTATTAGAAGTGCATATTAATAGTATAAAAGGATCCACAGTTTGTATGTTGTGTTAATGCTCCGTAACAAGTAATGGAAAGACCACTAATTATAAAAACCATAATTTCTTTAAGCCCTGAAAGTAAAGTGTTTCGGTATCTCTTATAATTTTGCAAATACTTTCTGCTGCTTTAACTGTTAGTTTCAATCTTACCGTAAACATATGTATGTGTCAGAGTTCACTGCACTCGCGTGTGACAAAGTATAGGTTGTGTTTATCCATTAAAGTTACTAATAACTATTTTCTTGAACGAGAATGTTAATCATCCTCTTGCCTAGTTAGGCTGGCGACCGTTTTCTTTATCCGTTGAACAGTGCAGATAGGCAACATTTTGTTTCTTACTGTTCGAATATTTACGTAATTCTTTCATTTCCGATAACCCATTCCCGTTAGGTACAACACGGTCAACCTAGCAAAATTCCTCTCAGAGGGCAACACTGTTCTGTTGCTTTACACCGTTATTACTCTAACATAATAATTCTGTTTGCAAACTGCCTCCAGTTTCGAGGTTATGGTATAGCAGTAGCAGACAGGAGTGTTATACGTGGCTTTTCCGTGACAGGACTAATTGTTCTGTTGGGACATCGTATGTATTAAGCCAAACTTGGTATTTGATTGAATAAGCTACGTAAATTATAACACTGCTGTTGCAGTGTTATAATTTGAAGTTCATACATATTCTCAACTAGCTGCTCGTGAATAACTTAAATTTTTACTGTCATTTTGTGTTAAATTATAAGTACGGTGTGTTCCTTCCAAGAGTAAATCATGAATACGACGAACTTACTACATGAATTACCTATCTGACGTAATAATGAGTGGTAACATTTCATGTATGTCGTTCATTGTAATAAATGTGAGCTTACAAGCCTGAAGAACCGTCTTTTCTGTGATAAGATGTTCCCTGATATTTGTAGTACCTTGGTATTACTTTACATCTTGAGTTATTGCGATACAGGGCAGTGTTTTGTAGTGGTGACTTGTTGCAACCATTTTCAATAGTTAAAGTACCCTCGACTTCAGTCGGAAGTTCTAGCGCTGGACCGCTTCGCCTTCCTCTTCGTGTGGTGAGTGGTGACGTGGTGGTGTGGAGCTCTAGACGGTGGGCACATCCAGTTCTTATTTAATTTTTTTTAACTCGAAGACGACAGGAGAGTCAGAGAGAGACAGTGGAAGAATCGGAAAACGAAAGGCCTCATGTGACTGGCCTGGTGGTGTTTTTTTTAATAGAGAATGGAATAGTAGAAGGGACATTAAGGAGGAAAACGAAAGGCTCTATTGATAAGCCGGATACTGAACGAGCAAGGAGAAGACAATAAGGAGAAGAGAGAGTGAGAGAAGGAAAAATGTAAAACGAAGGCCAAAGTGGCTGGTCGGTGACAAACCGATGGCGAGCAGACACATGCAGGTTGAGGCGGCAGGAGAACCTAGGAAGGGAGTGGAACGGTTGTAGGGCCCCAGGAGGGGACACTGTGGAGGGAGTGGAGGACGAGAACAGGGAGGGAAAGAAGAACTAAGGAAAGTCCAAATGGGGTTGGGCAGCCGGCAGGGAGGGGTGTAGAAAGAAAATAATGGGGGAGCTAGGAGGGGAGAGCATGACTGGCGACGAGGGATCATTGGACAAGTAGGTCAGGCCAATGGGAGGTGGCCAGGTGATGGAGCCAGGTACCAAGGGATAGGATGAGAGGACTGGTGGAGTGATGGGAGTGGTGGTAAAAGGAAATGGTGGAGGAGCATACATGGTTGTGAAAGAGGGGGATACCAGCAAGCAGGTGAAGTTCTCAGGTAGGGCAACGGTAGGGGAGATGGAGGGCAAGCCGGAGAGCACGGATCTGTACTGTCTGTAGGCGGTAGAGATGGGTGGGAGCGGCAGTGCCCCACATGACCAAAGCGTATTCGAGGATGGGGCGCATCAGGGACGTGTAGAGGAGGATACCCAGATGTCGGGGATGAGAAATGGCGTGACCCGCGTTTTTTTTTTCTTTATTGTTATTTTCACACCTGATACAGGTAGGCCAGCAGCAGCATACTACGCCACAGGTAAGACTAATGGTACATAAGGAGACAATTGCAGAACAGACATGGTGGGTATACAAACGAAGACATACAAAATTAAAACACACTGAGCTGTTCACGGGCACAGTGTCCAAAATAAAAACGTTCTGAAACGTGGACACGCACAGAGATGACAGAGGTGACAAACGCGAACGTTGGAGCACAAATGATGAAACACTGTAACATGAACATGACGGCACACACAAACACTTGGTGATGATCTTCGGCATGTGAAAGTTCACTAGATGTGTAGGAGTCTGGGGACCTGCCAAAAAGGGGAAAAGTTTGGGGAGGAGGGAGAGGGGAAGGTGTAGATGCCAGTGTCAGATGAGATGGGAGGGGGAAGAAAGAAGGTAAGGGGGTTAGGGGTGACCAGGGGGAGAGGAGGGAGGGAGGAAGGGAGGAGTTTATTTCCAGCAATAAGCAGCTTTCACTCGGTTAATACTAGGCAGAAATCTAACCTCCATTTGGATCGGACTTCCTTAACTCTTCTGCAAAAAGGTGTGCAGTATACTGCTGCATCCATTTTCAATAAGCTGCCACTCGAATTCAAAAATCTTAGCAGTAATGCACGCGCTTTCAAATCGAAACTAAAGAGTTTCCTCATGGGTCACACCTTCTATTCTGT